>NC_084596.1:8300207-8641457 GCF_033807715.1 Cololabis saira | reverse complement strand
TGTGAATAAAAGAGGACAGAAGAACGCTGAAAACAACACGAAGAAGGACACGGAGGTGGTCATAGAAGAAGAAGAAGAAGAAGCTTTAATGAATCATTAAAGTTAAAAACTTTAATACATGAATTGTGCTTACGACATATGTTGTCTAGTTTTGCCAACAAGCTGAGGTCTAACGTTGTTTAAATGCCATTAAAATTATTGCTTTTATTTCAGGTTTCTGCATCACAGAACAAACACACCGCAACGCAGCGTTAGCATCTTTCACTTTAAAGATTTGCATCGTTATTTAGGGGCGGAGCGATAAAGATCAAATATCTCCTCCCTAAGAACCTCGGGGTCCGAGGCGGTGGCGGCGCAGCTACAATAAAACCCAAATACATCAACACAACAGTAATTCAGTCATCAGCTAACTTTTTTTTTAACTCTGTTTAAATACATTGAGAAATAAAGTCACTATTTATTTAGAATAGCTAATTTCATTGCTTTAAAATGAGGTACTGTCGCTTTAAGAGCAGCAGACGGTGGCGGAGCTGGCTAGCGGTAGAAGACCAAGCCGATTCTGGGGAATTAACATTTTGCAGTTACGGTGATGGAGATGAGGCCCCCTCAGCATGCCGCTGCCACCGCCGTGCTTCACAGTGAGGAGGGTTTGTGCCCCGTCTTCCTGCGCCGTCCAACAGTTTCAGTCTGGTGTGTCTGAAGGTGGACGGAGGGTTGGACGGAGGGTTGGACCTCGGCTGGCCGACGCCCTCAGGTGACCTCAGGTGACCCGGACTCTTTCTTTACAAGCGTTCTACATTATTTCTGATTAAAACATCTCCAGAGTCCTGCATCCTCGGCCCCCTAGAGGTCAAATCTGTAACTGACCCCCCCAAAGTTGTTAGCATTGTGGGTCCTCTGATCTGAGGAGACACAAAAATAATGAATACAGTTCTGTCAGTAAATAAAAAAATAACTTATAGAACTATATCAGCCTTAAATAATATAAAATACATGTTTTTCTAACCTAAAATAATTGGAATTATTGTATATTATAGTAATAATAATCATAATATTTGTCTCATTTTTTCATATTCTTTTGTGATTTTAAGGTTTATTTGCATCGTGTTTCTGCTTCAACACTCCTGATTTAAATGACTGCGGTCACCGGCGGTTACCGGCGGTTACCGGCGGTGTCCAGACCTCGAGGACCAGCTGACGAGGACCCGTTCATGTGGATCAGGTTTGTTAAAGCAGGGACATGTCCAAGACCTCCAGGACTGGGGACCAGTAGGACTGGAGGCCGAAGCTGCGACCTAAATCAGAACCTTAACAACGAGCTGACAGGCATTTTTAATCGATGAATTAATTAATTAGATCATTAAGACTAGGGCGTCTTGGCTCGCTGTCCCGGGGCAGGGGGCCCCGCCGGTTCCTTGGGCCCCCCAGGGTCAGGACCGTCCTCGCCGCGCCTTCAGCACGGCCTCGTATCGCTGCAGCTGAGACAGGAAGCCGGGGTTCGGGTCGATGACGTGTCGAGCCGTCTTCACTCTCTGGAGAGGAAACGGAGAAACACCTGGTCAGGACTTTCACCTGAGCGGCGGTTCGAACCCCAACCGCCTCCTCTTCCACTCTGACACGACTCCACCAGGTTCATCGAGACTGAAACGGTCGTCATCTAGAAACATTTCTAACTTCTTCATCCTCTTCCAGAAACTACAGAAGAGTATTAGGGCCATGCAGGGGAAAGATATTTGAGAGGAGAAGATTTTTTTTTAATGTGCACTTCCAAAAAAAAGTCGAAATGTCGAAAATAATGTTGAAATACAATTCGAGAAAAAAGTCGAAATGTCAAGAAAAAAGTCGAAATGTCGAGATTAATGTTGAAGTACAATTTCGAGAAAAAATTTGAAATGACGGGAAAAAAGTCCAAATTTCGTGAATAAAGTTGAAATGTTGAGAAAAAAGGCGAAATTTCGACTTTATTCATGAAATTTTGACTTTATTCTTGAAATTGTATTTCAACATTAATTTCGACATTTCTACTTTTTTCTCAAAATTGAATTTCAACATTCTCGACATAAAAAACAGAATAACAGGAGCGCTGCTGGTGTCCCCACAACCACCAGTGCTCTTGCAATGGGTGCAACAGCGAACTCAAAAGAAAAAATGCGGGCACTCAGGTGGCTTGATAAAAGTTTAAAAACCTTTATTTAGACTGGGTTACATCTAAAAAAAACACCAACGCGTGTCGGCTTGCGCCTTCCTCAGGGTGTATGGAGACAAAAGACAAAAACCAAACATAATTATAGAGGATTCAGTTCAGCTGTGGCTCCTCTTTTTTCCTACTTTTTTCTCAAAATTGCATTTCAACATTATTCTCGACATTTCGACTTTTTTCTCGAAATGCACAATAAAAAGAAATAAAAAAATCCCCTCTCAAATATTTTTTCTCCTGCATGGCCCTAATACTCCTCCGTAGAGAGTCTCCCCGGGGGTCAGCGGGTGACCGAGATGTCGCCGGTGTCAGAATTATCAGATTTGAAGGGTCAGGTGATGTCACAGCCCCCACCTGTATGGCGTCCGCCAGCGTCAGGCCGCGGTGCTTCATCAGGTAGGCGATGCAGATGGTGGCCGAGCGGCTTCGCCCGTTCTTGCAGTAGACGACGCTGCGGCCGCCACGGCCCGCCTCCTTCTGGATGGCGTCGGCGCAGCGGTCGAAGTGGCTGTAGAGGTCCTCGCTGGGGTCGTCGTAGACGGGGATCTGCAGCTTGGCCACGCCGCCAGACGGAAACGGCTGCTGCTTGGACACGTTGATGCAGAGCGTCACCGCCTCCTGCTGGAGGAGCTGCTCGCTGCAGGCGGAGCGGGCGTTGCTGATGAACAGGGCGTTGGTGACCTGACAGAGCTGCAGCATGCCTGCTGGGAGAAGGGGGAGGAGCTTATCTCATCGGGGGGGAACCTCTTGCCAGAGGCCTGCTGGGTAGAGCAGGAAAAGAGAGAACAGACAGAGAGAATTGTCATAACCTGGCCCGTAGGCCATGACAAAAATGGACAACAACACAGTGCAAATAAAAATATGCTATTTATTTTTAAAAAAAATACGGCAAATGCAAAGCAAACCAACTTGTGAGGTGTGGAGGTCAGCATCAGTAGTGTCAGTGTGTGTGAATGTGGAAAATGTGTGGTGCGTGTTGTTAAGAAAAATAGAATCAAAACCAAACAAATGAATGGGGCTGGCAGGGAAGGGTGAGCCACACTGAAGGCAGGGAGGTTTTATAGCCTTGGACACTGGGCCCAGGTGCTCCAAATCAGCCCAATCAGCTCATCTCACACCAGACTCCTCAAAGACAAACAGAGAGAAAGTCAGGCATGCCCACAATTAGACAGGGTCGTCATTGAATATAAACAATTTAAATTACTCAAAAGATCAAAAGGAAGAAAAAAAAACAAATGTACACTTAACTTCCCCCTGCACCCCCAACTTGCTACTCCCCCAACCCATCCTCAGCAACCTCGGTACCTGAAGAAGTCATTTAAGACAATAGGCAGAGCAATAACAAGTTTAGCATGCAGCATGAAACAGTATACACTAGCTCAAAAATTCAGCTGACGTCAAGATCATAGGCCTGCAAACACAGGCACCACCTCATTAGCCTTTTATCCGGGCATCTTAGGGATTGTAAGAAGGTCAGCCTATTCCTACAGCAGGAATAGGCTGCAGTGGAGCAAGTTTGATACTCTGGTTTGGTTTTCCCGTTACCTGACACACGACAGGTTTTTATGTAACCAGCAACATCCCTTTTAACGCACGGCCAAAAAAAATGCGTCAACATGTTGAGATAAGTCTTTCTCACACCAAAGTGTCCACTCTCATCATGGGCCATTTTTAAAACCAAGGGACGAAACTTAGCCGGCACAACCACAAATCACAAATTTCTTGTAAGGATGAATCACCCTGCTGCTCCTGCAGCAGCTCATGGTGTGACACTGACAGTGGAAAATCAGACAGAGAGGGAACCGCCAAATCCACGTCACCACATGTCCCATCAGGTAACACCACCTGCTCAGATTTAGCCATGGCGCGTGTGACAACACAAGCTGAAGAGACCTCATGTGAAGAGACCTCACTGGAGCCATCAGGAACAGAGTCAATCGGACAAAGTGTAACTACTGGTGATGGGGGAGTGTCAGCCCAAACACGGCTACCAGCCGAGCCATTGCCCAATACAACCTGCACCCCTTCAATGGGCAGCCCCGGCCGCACCCCTACAGCCACCTCGCCTTGCACCAGCTCACAGTCAAGGATAGTTTTGTGCAAGGGAATAGGCAGAATTGTTAAACCCATCCCCCGACTGAGGATGCGGTCACCGGTGTCAGTTTCTCCTGAAAAAGGCAACACAGAGTCCACTATGTACGATTCATAAGCACCTGTATCCCTCAAGATTTTTACAGGAACTTTTGCCTCGCTTCCAACTAGTGACACAAAACCATCTCTTATAAAAGGATGATAGGCAGCTAGAACCTGAGGTTCACAACTAGAGAGAAGCGCATCAGAGACACCCCCTGTAGCAACAGGTGCAGCAGCCGCAGCTGGTTTAATGTTAGGCTTCGCCCCCTCTTTCCTAGTCTATAACACAGGACAGTCAGCTTTCCAGTGGCCTGTCCCGTGGCAATAGTTACAGCTTGTACCCTGACATTACCTCGTGGTTTAGGGTCAAACTTAAACAAGCAAGCTTTCCCTGGCCACATCTGGTCAGAAGAAACAGCGCCAAACTGATTTCCTCTCCACGTGTCATCACGCACAGCCGTGCCCTCTCTAAAACTCCCCTTGTGGAGCAGCATATATTCGTCTGCTGACACAGCAGCGTCCGCAGCAGTGGTCACCTTCTTTTCATTAATGTATGTTGCATTTGGCCAGGGAGAACATTTTTGAACTGCTCTAAAATAACCAAATCACACAAGTCATCAAAAGTGGTTACCTCAAGTGCAGTTATCCAGCGTTTAAAATGACTAGCCAAGTCCCTAGCAAATTCAACATACGTCTGGCCATTTCTCCTCTCCCACGACCTGAATCGCTGACGATATGCCTCTGGCACAATCTCATAAATCCTGAGCACAGCAGACTTTATCTTCTGATAGCTAACGCTATCTTCAGAGCTCAAAGAAGAATATGCTTCCTGTGCCTTACCCGTTAGAACGCACTGGAGCAGCAATGCACAGTCCGCATCAGACCAACTCCTCGCCTTGGCAACACGTTCAAACAATGCAAAAAAAACATCTGGGTCCCTCTCATTGAATTGTGGCACCAATCGCAGATTATTAATATCAAAAGGACACACTTGTCTGCCCTGATCTTCAGACCCCTCACTATCTTTACCCAGAGACAGACGCTGTACCTCCAGATCTAATTTGATCTTTTCGTTTGTTGGCGGATCACCTCCACCTCAATCTGTTTTTTCACCTCCAATTCCTTAAATTGCAGTTGCAGCAAAATAAGCTCTTTTTGTTGTTCAAAAGTGAGCCCATGTGTCTGGATAGGCATAGTAGTGGAAACTGGAGGAAATGCCCCAGGATCAAAAGTCATCACTCCTATCTCAACTAACTTCGCCTTCACAGCCGCTTTAATATTCTCGAGACGTTTATCCCCAACAATAACCCCTGAATAATGCTCAGCAATTCTAAGCAACTGCTCCTTTGTGCATTTCTCTAAGGCGTCCTCAGACGGAGCAGCAAAAAACGCCTCAATTTCAGCCATTTCAACCCTGAATTCACACACTACGACCAGTCCACTAAACAACTTTATACGTAACAGGTGCAGCAAGCCAGTGAAATGATCTGTGCGCGCCGAGCAATCACATCCCCCAGCTGGGTCTGGAGCTTCCACGCTATTTTTTCAAAAACAAAGGGAAAAGGTTAACCCAAAAGTAATGAAACAAAAGGAGATGGAGATCCCAGCCAAAAAGAACAAAAGAGGGGTCAGCACAGGGCCAGCCACGCAATGGGCCGTCGGACCACGCACTTTCCCCACTAAATGAGAAAACCCAGGTAAACTTATAACCAAACAAAACCGATAACAGGACTACAAATCTCCAAAATAGAAAAATAGAAGGGTCGTCACAGAATGAAGAACAGATAAAGGAGACACAGACACAATAGCTAGCTGCTGCGCTACTGAGATGACTATATAAGCAGGTGGAAGCAGCAGTGGGATGATCGGAGGGGGGGACTGCAGGTCAGGATGGAGCTCCTGAAGCTCTGGCCTGCAAATGAAGAAGAAGAAGAGAAAAGGAGGGGGGGCTTTACTGAACACTAACTAGAGGCTTTACTGAACACTAACTAGAGGCTTTACTAAACACTAACTAGAGGCTTTACTAACCACTAACTAGAGGTTTACTGAACACTAACTAGAGGCTTTACTAACCACTAACTAGAGGCTTTACTGAACACTAATGGCGCTTTTGCACTAGTCTCACTTCTCCTCGGTTCTACCCGCTACGGCCCCATTTTGCGCTTTCGCACTAGGGCTGAGACGGGTAAAGCCGTTCCAAGTCGATACTTTTTTCTGTAACCATTTCAGTGAGGTTCTTTGCAGGCTGAGTAGGGACTATTTCTGAGGTCACCACCCTCCGCGCCACCGATTGGTCGGGGGCGGGGCCGTCACCACCCTCCGCGCCTCTGATTGGTCGGGGGCAGGGCCGGCAGACGTTTGAATCAGGAAGCGGGAGTCAGTGCGAGGCGACTCGCGGCTCGCAGCGATTTTATTATAAAGCGCAAAACGTCTGTTTGGTGATCCAACTCTGAGGTGCAGATGTTCATAAACCTGGTGGCTGTCGAGAAAAAATTAAAAAAGCGATGTAGACGGGCTGTTTTACTCTCAGCCGCTCGCGGCTCCAGCTGATTTCTCATCAGCGCCGACATGAACAAAGCGGTTGCGCAATCGAGTACGTCACAGCAGCTTCACCACAACCCCCCCACTTCTCACCTGGCAGTGCGAAAACACACGTGTGGAACCGTGCCGTACCGCGCCGAGCCGAGCCGGGCTGAGCCGATACTAGTGCAAAAGTGGCTTAACTAGAGGTTTACTAAACACTAATTAGAAGCTTTACTAAACACTAACTAGAGGTTTACTAAACACTAACTAGACGTTTATTAAACACTAACTAGAGGCTTTACTGAACACTAACCAGAGGTTTACTAAACACTAACTAGAGGTTTTACTAAACACTAACTAGAGGTTTACTAAACACTAACTAGACGTTTATTAAACACTAACTAGAGGCTTTACTGAACACTAACTAGAGGTTTTACTAAACACTAACTAGAGGTTTACTAAACACTAACTAGACGTTTATTAAACACTAACTAGAGGTTTACTAAACACTAACTAGAGGTTTACTGAACACTAACTAGAGGTTTTACTAAACACTAACTAGAGGCTTTACTAAACACTAACTAGAAGTTTATTAAACACTAACTAGAGGTTTTACTAAACACTAACTAGAGGATTTACTGAACACTAACTAGAGGTTTACTAACACTAACTAGAGGTTTACTGAACACTAACTAGAGGTTTTACTAACCACTAACTAGAGGTTTTACTAACCACTAACTAGAGGTTTTACTAAACACTAACTAGAGGTTTACTAAACACTAACTAGAAGTTTATTAAACACTAACTAGAGGTTTACTGAACACTAACTAGAGGTTTACTAACACTAACTAGAGGTTTACTGAACACTAACTAGAGGTTTACTAATCACTAACTAGAGGCTTTGCTAAACACTAACTAGAGGTTTACTAAACACTAACTAGAGGCTTTACTGAACACTAACTAGAGGTTTACTGAACACTAACTAGAGGTTTACTGAACACTAACTAGAGGTTTACTAAACACTAACTAGAGGTGTACTGAACACTAACTAGAGATTTACTGAACACTAACTAGTGGTTTACTGAACACTAACTAGAGGTTTACTAAACACTAACTAGAGGCTTTACTGAACACTAACTAGAGGTTTATTAAACACTAACTAGATGTTTACTAAACACTAACTAGAGGTTTACTAAACACTAACTAGAGGTTTTACTAAACACTAACTAGAGGTTTTACTAAACACTAACTAGAGGTTTACTAAACACTAACTAGAGGCTTACTAAACACTAACTAGAGGTTTACTAAACACTAACTAGAGGTTTTACTAAACACTAACTAGATGTTTACTAAACACTAACTAGAGGTTAACTAAACACTAACTAGAGGTTTACTGAACATTAACTAGAGGTTTACTGAACACTAACTAGAGGTTTTACTAACCACTAACTAGAGGTTTACTGAACACTAACTAGAGGTTTACTAACACTAACTAGATATTTTACTGAACACTAACTAGAGGTTTACTAAACACTAACTAGAAGTTTATTAAACACTAACAAGAGGTTTACTAACACTAACTAGAGCTTTACTGAACACTAACTAGAGGTTTACTAAACATTAACTAGAGGTTTACTGAACACTAACTAGAGGTTTTACTAAACACTAACTAGAGGTTTACTAACACTAACTAGAGGTTTACTAAACACTAACTAGAGGTTTACTGAACACTAACTAGAGGCGTTACTGAGCACTAACTAGAGGTTTACTAACACTAACTAGAGGTTTACTAAACACTAACTAGAGGTTTACTAACACTAACTAGAGGTTTACTGAACACTAACTAGAGGTTTACTAACACTAACTAGAGGCGTTACTGAACACTAACTAGAGGTTTACTAACACTAACTAGAGGTTTACTAAACACTAACTAGAGGCTTTACTAAACACTAACTAGAGGTTTACTAAACACTAACTAGAGGTTTACTAACACTAACAAGAGGTTTACTGAACACTAACTAGAGGTTTACTAAACACTAACTAGAGGTTTACTAACACTAACTAGAGGTTTACTGAACACTAACTAGAGGTTTACTAAACACTAACTAGAGGTTTACTGAACACTAACAAGAGGTTTACTAACACTAACTAGAGCTTTACTGAACACTAACTAGAGGTTTGCTAAACACTAACTAAGGGTTTACTGAACACTAACAAGAGGTTTACTAACACTAACTAGAGGATTACTAAACACTAACTAGAGGTTTACTGAACACTAACTAGAGGCGCTACTGAGCACTAACTAGAGGTTTACTAACACTAACTAGAGGTTTACTAAACACTAACTAGAGGTTTACTAAACACTAACTAGAGGTTTACTAACACTAACTAGAGGTTTACTGAACACTAACTAGAGGTTTTACTAACACTAACTAGAGGTTTACTAAACACTAATTAGAGGTTTATTAAACACTAACTAGAGGTTTACTGAACACTAACTAGAGGTTTACTAACACTAACTAGAGGCGTTACTGAACACTAACTAGAGGTTTACTAAACACTAACTAGAGGTTTACTGAACACTAACTAGAGGTTTACTAACACTAACTAGAGGCGTTACTGAGCACTAACTAGAGGTTTACTAACACTAACTAGAGGTTTACTAACACTAACTAGAGGTTTACTAACACTAACTAGAGGCTTTACTAAACACTAACTAGAGGTTTACTAACACTAACTAGAGGTTTACTGAACACTAACTAGAGGCGTTACTGAGCACTAACTATAGGTTTACTAAACACTAACTAGAGGTTTACTGAACACTAACTTGCTTATGGCAGTCCATCGTTGTCGATGATGACTTCATATCTCCCAGGGGGGGGGGGGGGGGGGGGGGATTCAGCGCTTGGTGCGCTCATGCCACCTCTTGTGGCTGTGAAGACCAATTGCTGATCCGCACACTTTTCCACACAAGGGGCAGGTGTGTGTTGAACCCGGTTGAGCAGTCCTTGCAGCGCGCTCATGCCGCTGCCTGCGTTTTTCCGCACGTGTTCGGGATGACTTCTCCTCCAGGTGGGAGACACCTGAGAGGCAGGAGGATCGCCAGATGTCTCGGTCTGCTGCTGTCTTTTCCAGGTTGGTTGGTGCTATGTTGCAGTTCTTGAGCAGTGCCTTCATGTGGTCCTTGTAGCGCTTTTGTTGCCCTCCTGCAGACCTCAGGCCGGATTGAAGTTGACCATAGAGGACCTGTCGAGGTAGGCGGGCTGCAGGCATGCGGATCACATGACCTAGCCAGCGTAGCTGTCTGCGAGCCAGAATTACCTCTATGCTGGATGAGTTGGTGCGCTCGTAAATCTCTGCAAAGGTCATGTGATGTTCCCATGTGATGCCCAGGATCCTTCGCAGACAACGGATGTGAAAGGCCTCCATAGACCTTATGTGTCGTCTGTATGGTGTCCAAGCTTCAGAGCCATACAGTAGTGTGGACACACATACTGCCTGGTACACTGCTGCCTTGGTTGATGCCTTCAGGTTCTTGTTGGTGAAGACCCGTGATCGTAGGCGACCAAACGCGGCAGAGGCAAGGTTGATGCGAGCTTGGATGTCGGCATCAACATTACAACTGTCTGAGAGGATGCTGCCGAGATACTTGAAGTGTGGTACCTTTTCCAGAGGGGTGTTGTCAATGTAGAAGACCGGTGTGGGAGTGTGTGTGGAACTTGGTTGGTGGACTATTTGCGTCTTCTTGATGTTGACCTGAAGACCAACAGCTCTGTAGGTGGCAGCTACCACATTGAGGGCATGCTGAAGGGACTCGGGGGAGTGAGCAACCAGTGTGCAGTCATCAGCATACTGGAGTTCACAGACTTGGAGGGCAGTAGTCCTGGTGGATGCCTGGAGGCGCCGGATATTAAATAGGTTTCCATCCAGGCGGTAACTAATGCTGACTCCATCCGTGTTCCTCAGATGTTTATGTGAGATGAGTGTGACTGCTGTGAGGAATATATTGAAGATAACGGGGGCTAAGACGCATCCTTGTTTTACTCCAATCTTGACATCGAAGGGGTCGGACAGTTGTCCACCAATTCGAACCCTGGCTTGCATGCCATCATGGAACTGTTGGAGGATGGAGAGGAAATTGGATGGGACCCCAAACCGGGTGAGTATGCCCCAGAGTAGCTTTCGATCTACTGTGTCGAAAGCCTTCGACAGATCAATGAAAGCCATGTACAGATCTTGCTTGTGTTCTCTGGACTTCTCCTGTATTTGCCTGGCAGTAAAAATCATGTCTGTTGTGCTACGGTCCTTACGAAATCCACATTGGGTTTCTGGCAAGATGTTCTCTGATATGTGCATAGCCAGGCGGGAAAACATGATCCTTGCCAGGATTTTGCCTGCAACTGACAGGAGTGAGACACCTCTGCTATTGTCGCAGGAGGACTTATCGCCTTTCTTTTTGTAGATGGTGATAATGGTGGCATCTTTCCAGTCTTGTGGGACAGTCTGAGTTGTCCAGATGGCAGAGATGAGTTGGTGTAGCCGGCGTGTGAGGAGGTAACCTCCACACTTGAAGACTTCGGCAGGGATGGAGTCTGAACCTGCGCTTTTATTGTTTTTAAGGCATTTAATTGCTTTCTTAACTTCCTGAAATTGGGGAACTTCATCAAGTTGGTGAACTGAGGGGAAGCTGGGGAGTTCATCCAGGATGGACGTGTCTGTGGGGTTGCTCTGATTTAGTACAGTGCTGAAGTGCTCTGCCCAACGTTTTATTATATGTTGCTGATCCTTTATGAGCGTGGTGCCATCTGCAGATCTGACTGGTGCGATGCTTCTTCTCTGTGGGCCATAGATGGTTTTAATGGCATCATAGAAGCCGTGCGTGTTGTTGATATCTGCGAAGGATTGAATTTCCTCCGCTTTCTTGACCCACCAGTCATTTTCCATCTGCCGGAGGGCTCTTTGAACTTCCCATTTGACAGTGGACAGTTTTTTCCTGAGGGCTGCCGATTGAGGGTTGGCTAGGGCGCTGGTATGTGCCTCGCGTTTTACCTTGAGAAGGTCATGAATGCCAGGTGCATTTTCGTCGAACCAATCTTGGTGACGTTTTTTCCTGAATCCCATTGATTCTTCGGCAGCATGGTAGATGGAGGAGCGCAGTGTGTTCCAGGCAGCATTAGCATCCTCGATGGCAGGGCTTTCTGGGATGTTGTACAGCTTGGCAGCAAGTCGGTCTCTCAGATGGTCAATGGCTGTGCGGGATTTAAGGGCACCACAGTCAAGCTTCATGCTGGAAGCCTGTTTGCGTTGCTGCGGGCGGATCTCCAGGTTGACTTTTGACCGAATCATCCTGTGGTCCGTCCAGCATTCTGCCCCCCGCATAGCCCTGGTGAGCTGGCATTCTCGCTGGTCAGACCGTCTGATGATTACATAATCTATCAGGTGCCAGTGTTTGGATCTTGGATGCTGCCAGGAGGTCTTCAGTTTGTTTTTTTGCTGAAAGATTGTGTTGGTAATGACAAGATGGTGCTCAGAGCAGAGTGTTAGTAGTCTGAGACCATTGTCGTTCAGCTTGCCGATCCCATGCTTGCCAAGTACGCCTTCCCAGAGCCCGTAGTCAGAGCCCACACGAGCGTTAAAGTCGCCCATCAAAAGGAGTTTGTCCTCAGGCGGTGTCTTCTGGATGATGGAGTCCAGCGTGTTGTAGAAGCAGTCCTTCAGGTCCTCACTGGCATCTAGGGTTGGTGCGTATACACTGATGAGAGTTGCATGTCGGCCTCTCGTGAGGGGAATCCGCCATGTCATCAGCCTTTCATTGATGCCTGTTGGTGATTCTGGGAGCTTTTTGAGCAGACAGGTCTTCACAGCAAAGCCTACCCCATATAGGCGGCGGGAATCTGGGGGGAGCCCTTTCCAGAAAAAGGTGTAACCTTCTCCAACCTCCGTTAGAGAGTCCTCACCATGGAAGCGGGTTTCGCTGAGTGCTGCTATATCCACGTTGTACCTCTTCAGCTCGTGGGCAACCATTGCTGTTCTCCTGCATGGACGGGTGGATTCCTTGGGTGCGTCTAAAAGGGTCCGGACATTCCAGGTTGCAACTGTAAAGGGTATCTTCTTTTTCTTTGTATTTCGACCGCAGAAAGGGATGACCCGACAGCCGCGGTGAGCTGTCCGGGTTGAGGAGGAACCGGCTATTTTTGGGCCACCTTTTCTAGGCCTTTCCCTCTTCAGGGTGAGCAGAGCGGGGCTGCTCAGTCACATGAGTAGCTGCCGAGGAGACGTGCAGTTCCGTCCCACGTCTCAGCGACCATCACTCCCATGCCGCCTGTGTGTAGGGTTGGGCTAGGTGCTTCCAGTCACATCCTGACCTCCACCCACCGCACTTCCCCATCGCCACAGGGCTTTGAAAGGGGTCGGGGGGGGTATGGGCCTGCGCAGAGAGTAGATTTAAGTGTGCTTAGGGGCGCGCAGTCCCTGCTCTCACTATCTTGGCTCCATCTAGCGTCTTCCAGTGGCATGAGTATCATGACGACCTTCTGCTAGATGCAGTTGCAGGGGACTGCCAGAGATCCGGTCTGTCGGTATCCTGCCCAATGTGAATCCCCAGAACACAGATTTTTCGTTCGGGGTTTACTCCCGTAGCCATACACCCCCCCAGGCTTACCCACATGACAGTGGGGCAGTGGTTGGTGGGGTGCCAGGGCGTGTCCACATTACTGTGGGCCTGCACACCCCACCTCTAGGGACCACTGCTGCTCCGAGATCCCCTACTGGTTTAGCCTGGCCTCGCAAGAAGCCAGCCCGTGTGCTGCCACGTGGAGGCACAATAGGAGTCTTGGTGAGGGAGAGGCTATGTACTGACCTCGGAAGACTTACGCACTTGGCTTCCTTTACCCATACTGGGTTGGTCAGCGGCAGGAACTAAGGGAGGAAGGTCACATGCATCCCTGCATGCAACGTCTCTCTAGCATACTGCACTAGACGCATCACTACACCCTGCGAGCAGAGCCCGCATAGCACACAACACTAACTAGAGGTTTACTAAACACTAACTAGAGGTTTACTAAACACTAACTAGAGGCTTACTAACACTAACTAGAGGTTTACTAAACACTAACTAGAGGTTTACTAACACTAACTAGAGGTTTACTGAACACTAACTAGAGGTTTACTAAACACTAACTAGAGGTTTACTAACACTAACTAGAGGTTTACTGAACACTAACTAGATACTTTACTAAACACTAACTAGAGGTTTACTGAACACTAACTAGAGGTTTACTAAACACTAACTAGAGGCTTTACTAAACACTAACTAGAGGTTTACTAAACACTAACTAGAGGTTTACTAACACTAACTAGAGGTTTACTGAACACTAACTAGAGGTTTACTGAACACTAACTAAAGGTTTACTAAACACTAACTAGATATTTACTAAACACTAACTAGAGGTTTACTAAACACTAACTAGAGGTTTACTGAACACTAACTAGATGTTTACTAAACACTAACTAGAGGTTTATTAAACACTAACTAGAGGTTTACTAACACTAACTAGAGGTTTACTGAACACTAACTAGAGGTTTACTAACACTAACTAGAGGTTTACTAAACACTAACTAGAGGTTTATTAAACACTAACTAGATGTTTACTAAACACTAACTAGAGGTTTATTAAACACTAACGAGAGGTTTACTAACACTAACTAGAGGTTTACTGAACACTAACTAGAGGTTTACTAACACTAACTAGAGGTTTATTAAACACTAACTAGAGGTTTACTGAACACTAACTAGGGGTTTACTGAACACTAACTAGAGGCTTTAATAAACACTAACTAGAGGTTTACTAACACTAACTAGAGGCTTTACTGAACACCAACTAGAGGTTTACTAACACTAACTAGAGGCTTTACTAAACACTAACTAGAGGCTTTACTGAACACTAACTAGAGGCTTTACTGAACACTAACTAGAGGTCACACCGGAGCCCAAAGTTGCTTTGGGTGGTTTTTGCTGACCAGAAGGAGGGAGACGGTGACGTCATCTCAGAGTCCTTCAAATGAAATTCAAACTGATATTTTAACATAAAAAAACCTCTCCTTCACATAGACGGTGTTTAAAGACGATCACCGATAATCAATATATTGACCCTCCGACCTGCATTCACCAGAGACTTGTCTCACCTGTAAAATGTCCTACCGGCTGGAAACTGCAGTGAAGCTCCGTAGAGCTGCAGCAACTCAGCCCATACGTAGTTAGCAGTTATTAAAATCATTAATAATAGCTACTCAACTAACTGAAAAGAAAGTACTTTTATTTTGAAAATCAACAATCAAATATTGAAAAGAAGCTCTTTTTTATTCATTATTTTTTTAATAAACATGTTTACATTTATTTCAGATTGTAACATAAGTAAAAAAAAAAAACAATAAATATTGCTGAGGCTCAAAGTTGAAAGAGCCAGCAAAAACAACGGTCAGTGAACGCGTCGCAACACCGGACCCGCAGGACGCTCAGACTGACCTGCAGCCGTCAGCTGGTCTCCAGCTGGTCTCCAGCTGGTCTCCAGGTGGTTTCCAGGTAGTTTCCAGGTGGTTTCCAGGTGGTTTCCAGGTGGTTTCCCAGTGGGTTCCTGCTGGTGCCACTTCAGACGTGTCTGTGGCTCCGTCCTCGGTCCTGATTGCGGAGAACCGAACCCTCAGACCCGGTCCAGGTCATTTAAACCTCCACATGACCCTGAACGGCTCATCAACTCTGCTGCTATATTTACCGACCTGCTCCGCCCCGGGTCCTAGTGCCGGACTGTTCCAGGCTGGAAATGTGCTGATTCCTGTTTCCATGTCCTTCAGAAATCATCCCATCATCGCAGAAGGTGACGGGGGGATGAGGGGGGATGGCATCCCCCCCTGAAATAAAAACGGTCCAAATCATCCCCCCTGTAAAACTGCCATCCCCCCTTTCCATCCCTTATGTCATTTCATCAATGAATGTGGTTTTACTGCTATTTCAACATTTAGAGTCATCACCAGAAAAATAACACCAGAAAAATAACTTATTTGACCATTTTTACCCGTTTCAAGTAAATTTTCACTTGAAATAAGTAGAAAAATCTGCCAGTCGGACAAGATTTATCTTCTCATTAGAAGCAAAAAAAACTTGTTCTACTGGCAGATTTTTGTACTTATTTTAAGTGAAAATCTACTTGAAACAGGTGAAAATTGTTGTTTTTTCCAGTGATGAGTCTTGTTTTAAGTGTAATGAGATTTTTTTTTACTAAAATGAGACATTTTAACTAGAAATAAGACAAATATTCTTGTTAAGATTTTGAGTTTTTGCAGTGATCCATTTTACTTAGCCTGTGAAAGACAGAGTCACATTTATAAGTTCAGAAAAGTGTTTTTTATTGTTGTGTTTTGATGTATTTGATGTAAGCCCAGTGGATATTTAAAGCTTACAGAAGGCTGCATTTAACTGCTGCTATGTCATTCCTGCAGTATTTCTGCAGGTGTTTTGGTCACTGCTATTATTTGTAATATATTATATTATTTGTAAGCAGCACAAATTATCTGTCCCCATATGATAAAATCCACCATCCCCCCTGATTTGTGTTTACAACTTGAGTACTGGTGACAACAGAACCTCAGAGAAACCTTCAGTGCAGCAGAACCCAACACAGACCCGAATACAGAACCAAAGTATAAAAATGGGGACCTCTAAAGGGCTCAATTTGCCTTCTGTATGTATTTCTTTTATTATAATTCTGTTCCTTTTGTGATACATCATATACGATCCAAATGTAACTCCCTGCATTCATGGCTGGTCATGGATCATCAAAAAAGTGACTGGGAAATTACATTTTTGAGTTTAGGATATTGTGGGAGGCCGGTTTAATTATGCCTTGATCTTTGTTTATTGGTTGTTTGTGTTGTATTTATTTATTTTTTTGTTGATATTTTGTCTTTTCTTTCTTTTCTTATTTTATTTTATTTTAATTTGTAATTTTTATATTTTCTATGGCATATATGATATGATATTGTGAGGAAGGGACGGGACTAAAAAAGCGTTCTGCTTCCTCCTGTTCCCTCTCCAACACATTGTTTTGCTGTCATTCTTTATTTCTGGATGAGACTGTTAAATTGTTTTGCTTTTTTGATATTTTGACGCTTTTAATTTGATGGGTTTTGTTGTTGTTCGAGACAAAGCCAACAATAAACAAAATAAACACGTTCATCATGAATCTTTATACTTTACATATTGTTTTGCTATTTGATCTATTTGAAAACAAGACATTTTCTAAATTGTTCTAAATGGTTTTAATGATCATATGTATTTTATTATTTATATGGTTAAATATATATAATTTTGTTGTTATTGTTATTTTATTTTTTTCATACTGTTTCATTTTTTTACATTTTGTACACTGGTGTATGCTATGGTTAACATGCTTATTCAAAATCTTTGTAATTAGCATTCAGCATTACACCTTTGTTACATTGAGAAAACCTCAATAAAAAATATCTTGAATTTAAAAAAAGATATATCATTTTTCTAAGTGCCCCCCTTCAAATTCTACCAGTGTTTAGCTGTTTGTGTCATCGACCGTCACGTGGCTCAGAAAGAGCTGATGCTGCAACCTCTGGAAAGATGAAGGGGTCACCGTTTCTAAAGATGCTCTTCAAAAGATGCACAAACAGGAAATGTGGAGGGAACGTGTGAACGAGGTAACGTTAGTTAGTGGTAGTTAAGCATAACTAAAACATAGCAGTCAACATCTGTGTCGTAGGACGGATGTTTTTGAATCCGCTGCAAAGGCATGTTGACCTTTGCTGCTCATCAGTTTTTAATGACACTTTCTGATCGTGTGGGAACTGATAGATGTAATTGTTGTGGGTTTTCTGGCCCGGAGCCATTTCTTAGTCAGTGGAAACAGAAAGCCCGGTTCCAAACTCAGCACTGGCCCAGAACCAGAAACAGAACCAGAACCTGGAACAAGTTCGGTGGAAAAGGAATAGCGTCATGTATCAAATAATTCACATAAATTATTTACTGACTTAACTGGTATACTGCAAACTAACCTCTAACGAACCATAATCCAGGCTGTTTCTATACCGTGAGGTTTTAGTTGATTCTGACCAGAGCCGGCCCAAGCCATAAGCGAACTAAGCGGCTGTTTAGGGCCCCGTGACCACTAGGGGGCCCCCAAGAGTTAAAAAAAATGTTTCTGGTACCTCTGTTCATTTTACGGAGCCCTAAAGGGACACAGATTTTTTTTATATATATTATGAGTTTTACGCGCGCGCGTGAAACCTTTAAGTGAGCACGTAAGTTGTTTACTTGCAAGCAAAGTGGTAATGTCCTTATATTGAAGTCCCAGGTTAAAATATAGCTCAGCTAAATCCAGTAATGTCATTTCCATTCAGGGCACAACTTGATGGTCTCCTGTTCCAGCAATACTCCCATGTACTTGTTTTTACGTGCTCACGTGGAACAACTTTTAGGCGCTCACTTATAAGTTTTGCGAGAGCGCGTGAAACTTTTTAGTGAGTGCATAAACGTTTTTCGTGCTCACGTAAACAACTTTATGTGCTCACTTAAAGGTTTCACGCGCGCGCGTAAAGGTTTCACGCGCGCGCGTAAAGGTTTCACACGCGCGCGTGCAGTGACACAAGTGTCAAGCGCAAGTGTCCAGACATGAACGCCAGTGGTTCCACAACATAGATGTGAACCTGACTGAGCTAAGTGCAGGATTCGTTAAGCAGGTAATAATGCTATTTAAAGGGGACCTATTATGGCATTTAATGTGTATTTTAAACAGGCCTTGAATGTCTTAAAAACAATCTAAAGCTTGTTTTTTCTACATGAATAAGAAATCCAGCCTGTGGGCCATGTCTCTAGTTTTACCGCTTCTAACCCCAGAATCTGTGCTGGATTCTGAGGGGGCGGGGCTATGATAATGAGGCTCTGTGCTGATTGGCTGCTTGAATGATGTGTAGCAGGGGAGGAGACAAAGCCTCTCTCCGGGCTGAAGAGCAGCGGCTGCGTACACAAAGCGTGTCCCATGCGAGAAGCTTCTGCGACAAAATAAATTCTGAAAGAAACGCGTGTTTGTTTGTCTGGTGAATCAAGAAAGACTAGTGGAAAGAATCACAGGTTAACAACTTTTAATCTTTTCAAGCACAAGGTTTTTTCCGGCCGGAGGAGACTTCTCTCAGACCACGTAGGTACAAGAGAAAATCACCCCGAGGTCATCGATCCAATCTATTTTATATGAAAAGGGGGATGTTCTTTGCAAATGATTTTCATTGGTGGAGGGAACGGGAAAAAAAACCCCAAACGTGTCACTTCCATCTTCCTTTACTGTCTCCCATCTGAGGTGTCAAACAGACCGCAGACCAGACCCCCCAATGTTAAACATCTGTTTCTCTCCATTTGTCTTATCTTCAACAAATTGTATGTGTATTGCTAATTAATTTAATTGGAAGAGCCAGCTTCAAGGAAAGTCACCTTAAGGTGTCACCTTTCCCCAGTCTCTTCTCCAACAATATGTGTATTGTATTTTAACTTCATTAGTAGAGCCAGATGAAGGGGAAATCACCTTAAGGTGTCACCTTTCCCCCGTTTCCTCTTCAACAATGTGTATTTGTATTTAACTTCTAATCTAATCTCTGTCTACTCTTTGCTCTTAATCAGAATGAGATTAGCCTACTTTGAAGAGAGAGCCCAGACAGTTTTGGGCTTCAATAATTTCATAAAATCCTAACAATTCCATGCTTTATTTTTTTTGTATTGGACTGTCCTAACTGGCTGCTAGTTTAACGGTTTCAGTGTGGACAGAGAGCGTCCGATGTCACGCAGCTTGACGCGATAGTCGGACGCTCGCATTCAGTTACACGGTGTAAACGGATCTTAAAGCCTGATTTACGGTTCTGCATTAAATCGACGTGTACCCTACACCGTAGGCTCTGCGTTGGTGTAACGCGGAACCAAAAATCAGCCTTTAGTTCCCTGAAGGGGGATCCGGGTCACCTCGTCTTCACAGTAATTCACACAGGAAGATTGAATTGAATTCTAAACAGGTACACCACAGTTATTTACTCAGATTCCTCATCATTTCATTTCTTATGTTACAAGACAAATGAATCATGTTAACTGTGAAGAAATCACAACACTGAATTTTCAAAAATGTCAACTTTATTGTTAAAATAAGAACATAAGTTGTATAAAATAACATGTATGCACAATCGCTGGCTCAAGGAAGGACCGTGCGTCTTCTGAAGGTGTTGTTGAAGCTTCAGGTGCTTGGAAGATCTGAAACCATGAACAGAAGAAAAATGTATTACTAATAGAGCTCCAGTGTTACCTAACACTCCGTTAGGGAACACCGGAGCCGCCGGGGCCCGGGGCTCCTCACCGGTGCGGTCCGGTGAGTGGCCCCGGTGTGTGGCCTCCGGCAGCTCCGTGAGCGGCCCCGGTGCTCCGGAGCTAAGCTAAATACTTAGTCCATGCAAAGATCATACTTGTAGACAAATATAAAAAACATAAAAAAATAACGTCACTTACCGCTGACTCATGTGCAGTTGCCGGGTCCGTGCTGTTGGAACTGATCCTTTTATGAGGTCAAGTGTCGATGCAAAACCTCATTTTAACTGTCCCTCGCTGTGGAAACCGGTGGAAACAGCCACCGCTTCTGAACAATGGCGGAGCTCCAGCCGGCGGAGTTAGTTGTGGGCGTGGTTTCAGCAGCGGAGGCCGACCTATGGAAATCTGCTCCTGTCGTTACGTAACGATGGGAGCAGATTCTGAACGGCTCGCAGAAGTCACATGACACTAGAAGATTCAGCCGGGCGGGGGTACAGACCCTGCAGAAATTCATGGGATTTCATCTTTCCTGTGGTGGCAGGGTGAGGGGAGACCACTTTATATATGTTAAAACAAGAAAAAACGTGTTTTTCATAATAGGTCCCCTTTAAAGAGTTAGATACTCTCCATATAAATTTATATATCAAGTTCCGTAGCACAGCAGCACAGGTTGGTACTCCAACACTAACAAACAGATGACGGGCACTACAGCTCCTTGGGACTTTAAGAAGCAGCTTCATACAGTCATTATAAGCCACAGTTTAGCCTCTGCATGCTGCTTTTCTTGTACCGACACTCAGTGTTGGACAGTAACGGAGTAAATTTACTTGAGTACTGTACTTAAGTACATATCCAGAGGATTTGTACTTTACTTGAGTATTGGATTTTTTTGGTACTTATTACTCTTACTTGAATACATTTCCAAGACAAATATTTTTACTTTTACTCGAGTAAATTTCTAGGGAGGCTGAAAAGTACTCGTTACTTTCAGGTCTGCTCTTTTTTCTTCTTCGCTAAAATCCTATTGGACACAAGCTGTTTTTGTCAAAGGAGGAGACCTATCACAGTGCACGCTCTCCACTGGGATGTACGTAAAGCAGAAATACGTCAAGCCTCCTCAAAACGATACCGCCAAAGTAGCCTGCGTTTGTCAAGACAGAGCCGCAACAAGTCAAGACAGAGCTGCAACAACGGCTACGCCTGCGTCAGGAGAAGAAAGACAATCCGCTGAGTCGTCTGAGTCTGATAATGAGCCGGACTCGGAGCAGGGACTTTCACTAAATCCTTGGCCGTATCTTAACTCAATGTTTGAGTTCGACCGAGTAAAAAACGAGGGCACGGACAAACCACACACATTTATTTTCAAATGTTTATTGTGTCTGCCGAAGCAGAACTACCTCTCTGCTTTCAACAACTCAACATCGAATTCTCAGAAACAAGAGTTAAAAGATCCTTAAATTAATTTAGAAAAATATAGTAATTTACTGATGTGGAAAATAAGAAATTTACTCCTACTCTTACTCTTACTTTTACTTAAAGTAAATTTAAAGCATTTACTTTTGGATACTTAATGGATATAAAAGCAAGTACTTTTCTACTCTTACTCGAGTAATATTTTGACTGAGCTACTTTTACTTGTAACGGAGTAAATTTTGACCAGTAGTATTTGTACTCTTACTCAAGTACTGGGGTCGAGTACTCTGTCCACCTCTGCCAACACCACAAGTGGCCAGTGGATAGGGTGGACAATATATATATATATATATATATATATATATATATATATATATATATATATATATATATATATATATATATTATGTATTTATATACTTTTATCTGCTTTTAACTCTCACAAATTATTTTGGTTAAAATTGCCTTTATTTCTCTTTAAATTGAAGGACCCCTGCAGTACCTCCGCGGCCCCCCTAGGGGTCGCGGAACCCCGGTAAAAGACCCCTCCTTAAACGGAGTACCGACTCCGCCCACCCGGTTCCCGGCGGTGTGCGCCGGCGCCGCAGCGGAGCGGACCCCGGAAGTAAACAGAGCTAACGGCTACTCCAGCAGCATGTCCTCGTGTGAGCTCCTGCGGGACTTCATCCAGCACAGACTGGCGGCCGCCGCCCAGGAGATCTTCTCCGAGGTGGAGAGGACCGTGGTCCGCTACCAGGACCAGCTGGACCGGTACCAGCAGGAGATCAGCCGCCAGAGGAAGCTGCTGGACCGCAGCCGGACCCCCGACCCGGACCCGGACCCGGACCCGGACCGGGGCTCCGCAGGTACCGGGGTCTGCTGGGGTCTGGGCGGACCTCTGGTTCTGGTTCTCTGGGGGGGTTCTGTCACTTCTCTGTTTAGCTCTGGTTCGGCTGACGAAGCGGGTTCGGACCACCAGGGGGGGGGCGGTTCTGATCAGAACCAGGTGGTTCCGAGACCCAGAACAGATGTTTCTTTACCTCCTCGAATCTGACTTGATATACGAACTTTTTAGAGGATTTTAGGGGCTAAAGTTGAGAACAGTTGAGTTTATGGGCCATTTTGTATTGTATTTTATTTGTACTTTAGGGGCTACTTTATATATTATTATCTTATATATTTTGTTATATTATATATTTTTTATTTTATATATTTTTATATATTGTTTTATATATTATTTTTATATATTTTATTTTATATAGTTTGTTATATTTTATTATTTTATATATTTTTGACATTATTATTATTATTTTTTATTTTTGTTTTACATATTTATTTACATTATATTATTTTACATGTGTTTTAAATTGTATTATTTTAATATTTTTTATATTGTTTTATTATATTTTATCTTATAATTTTATTTTATATAGTTTGTTATATTTTATATATTTTTTACATAAAAATTTTATATATTTTATTATTTTACATATTTTTTTTACATTTTATTATTTTTATATTTTTATATTCTATTTGTTTTTTACATTTTGTTATATATTTTTTATATTGTTTTATTATATTTTATCTTATATATTTTATTTTATATAGTTTGTTATATTTTATATATTTTTAACATTTTATTTTTACATATTTTTTTACATTATATTATTTTACATATGTTTTTGCATTTTATTATTTTAATTTTTTTATATTTTATTTGTTTATATTTTATTTTATATATTTTTTAATATTTTATTATTTTATAAATATTATTTTATGGGCTGCTTTTAAGACATTTTAAGCTGCATTCATTAACATTCTGGAAATGGGAATTTCGAGTTTCATACCGAGGAAAAAAAAGAAACACCACCTTGTCACATATTTGTTTACTGTGATAAAGGAAAATGCATAAAATGGCGAAAAGTGCAATTAAATGATAAACCTCTTGTTTATGTTTATTGGTTTCTAATATCGGTCAGTATCTGACGGTGCAAAAGAAATCGGCCAAACGTTGGTGGGGCATCAGGACAAAGGAAAGTCCCTCAGTTTGCTCCTATTATTGTGTAACAGCTTGTGTCCCTCTGCCCCCCCCAGACCCCGCAAAGAAAGATGTTCACCAGGAGGAGGCGGTTCCAGCGGACCAGCAGAACCCCGGTCTGGACCAGCAGAACCCCAGTCTGGACCCGGAGGAACCGGGGCGTCTGCAGATTAAAGAGGAGGAGGAGGAGGAAGTGGGCGGCAGTCGGGACGGAGAGCCGCTGGTTCTGAAGCAGGAGACGGAAACCTTCATGGTGACGCTGACGTACGAAGAGAGCGACCACAACGAGACGGAACCAAACACTGACCCGTTTCAGGACCAGGACCCGGAGGCGGGTGAGGATGTAGACCTGGGGGCCACCAGCAGTGCGGAGCTGAAGGTCCGGGAGGGTCTCCGTGTGGTTCTGGGTACCGACGGAGACGGTTCCTCCGCGGCGGAGCGTCCGCGGGACGCCGATGCCGACGCCCCCAAACCGACCTACAAGTGCGGCGTCTGCGGGAAAGTGTTCAAGAACAAGTACCACGCGAAGATGCACCAGCGGATCCACTCGGGCGTGAAACCGTACGCCTGCAGCCACTGCGCCAAGCGGTTCAACGACGCGTCGACGCTCAAGTACCACACGCGGACGCACACGGGCGAGAAGCCGTACGCCTGCGAGACGTGCGGCAAGAGCTTCCGCTGCAGCTACAGCGTGCTGGTGCACATGCGGACGCACACGGGCGAGAAGCCGTACGCCTGCACCACCTGCGGGAAGCGCTTCACCAACCTGTCGGCCTTCAAGTGGCACACGGCCATCCACACGGGCGAGAAGCGCTACTCCTGCAAGGTGTGCGGCAAGAGCTTCACGCAGAGCGGGAACCTGACGGCGCACATGGGGACGCACACGGGCGAGAAGCGCTACTCCTGCTCGGTGTGCGAGAAGAGCTTCAGCCGCAGCAGCAACCTGATCGTGCACATGAGGACACACACGGGCGAGAAGCCGTACCCCTGCGCCACCTGCGGCGAGCGCTTCAAGTACGCCTCCACGCTGAAGAAGCACCTGAGGACTCACGCCGACGGAGACTCGTACTCCTGCGAGACTTGTGGGCGGGGCCCCGCGGGGGGGAACCCCTCGGCCCAAACGGCAACTCACGCCTGCGGGCAGGGCGGCCCGGAGACCTCTGCAGGGAAGGGGGTCCGGGTACCCAAGCTGGAAGGAGACCTGTGAGGGGTCACGTGGGTGCTCTGGATGTTGATGCACAACATGGCTGGAACCTAGGGATGGGAATTGATAAGATTTTTTCGATTCCGATTCAATTTTCGATTCTTTATCGATTCTCATTTGGAAAAAAAGAGAAAAAACTATTTTAGTATCAACTTTATTTTATATCTTTGAACAAAAAAATATAAGTGAGGTCTTAAGACGCCCCCAGCCTTGGACTCCTCCATGGTGCCAGGGGGTCCCCAGAAAATTATTTTTAATATAAAATATGTATTTAATATAAAATAATAATAATAATAAAATAAATATTCTTCTGTAGAAATGAACTAAATACAATAAATTATTTTGTGGCAATTACACAATAATGTCCAATAACATGTTCAACACCACAAACTTAGTCACTGCTGGTAACATTCATCTATCCTGGCCTGATTCTCTTCCCTGCCTGGATGAAAGGAGAATCTAGCGGTAAATGCTCTTTAACTTCTCCCATAGATGCGTTGATTTAACGCGGAATCATAAATCAGCCTTACCACAAGCCGGCTGACTCAGCCCGCCGAGCCCTAGTTTCCCCCCTTTGTTAAAATGTCCACATTTCAAGAATTGTCGCCCTGTTTTCATCCTTTTTGGTAAAATGTAACCAAACTTTCGAGCGTTTATGCCGCTTTGTCCCCGTGTTTTCCTGCTGGGCGCGAATGCGCACGTTGCGCAACGTGCTTGGTGACGTCATTCACGCCCACTGGAATCGATAAGGGAATCGTTTGCGAAAAAGGCAAACGATTCCAAGGAATTGAAACACTGGGAACCGGTTCTCAACAAGACCCGGTTCTGGATTCCCATCCCTACTGGAACCGGCCCCTCGGATCGGCCCCCAGGACAGACGCCCGCAACAGAAAGACGGTTGAAGCTGGAGGGTTCAGAGGCGACCGAGGAAACGGTTCTGTCCGGTTCAACGGTCCAATCCTTGAGCTTTGACACGACTGAACCTTGTTTTTACTTTCTAGCATTTAGGAAATGTTTCGTTTGCATGTGAATTTATTGTAATCCCGTTTGTAAGAATCCACGATGGCTCTTACGTCCTGATGGTTGGATTAAAACCAACTTCCTGTTCAGTAACGGACGGATGAATCGCAACCAACACGTCTGTAAACAGCTGGACTCTAATGTTTTATATGCAGCTGCACTTTTATTAAATAAATCAGTACTCGGAGACGCCGGCGCTGCTGAACGTCTGTCCTTCATTTATAATCATACCCCTTTTCCACCAAACGGGTTCTGGTTCTGGGCCAGTGCTGAGTTTGGAACCGGGCTTTCTGAGGTCTGGACCGTCCGGTTGGTCGGGTCTCCTCGGAGACCAGCAGCAGGCCGTCCTCAGTCCTGAGAGCGATGAAAACCCGCATCAGTCTCCGGGTCATTTTCTCTGAGGTTTTGGGGGAAAAAGAGAATATTGAAGCGAGGAGCTTGTCACTGTGGGAAATAGTTTCTTAAAGGAGCCGTCTGTAAAAAATGTCCAAAACTGATACTGCAGTCACTTTCAAAATATTGTTCTATATTGCGTGTTCCCTCCCCCTCCTCCCCCCGACCAGAGGTTGCCAGGTAGGCTGCAGAATGCAGCAGGAACGTAGGCTGCCATGGCTGCGATAATTAGAGCCGAGCTGGCAACCCGGATGCCGAAACAATACTGACTTGGTGATTGGGAGATAGGTGGAGGGTGGAGCTTCAGAAACAATACTGACTTGGTGATTGGGAGATAGGTGGAGGGTGGAGCTTCAGAAACAATACTGACTTGGTGATTGGGAGATAGGTGGAGGGTGGAGCTTCAGAAACAATACTGACTTGGTGATTGGGAGATAGGTGGAGGGTGGAGCTTCAGAAACAATACTGACTTGGTGATTGGGAGATAGGTGGAGGGTGGAGCTTCAGAAACAATACTGACTTGGTGATTGGGAGATAGGTGGAGGGTGGAGCTTCAGAAACAATACTGACTTGGTGATTGGGAGATAGGTGGAGGGTGGAGCTTCAGAAACAATACTGACTTGGTGATTGGGAGATAGGTGGAGGGTGGAGCTTCAGGCCAAAACAAAAAATGACAACATAAACATCAGTTGAGGGCTGCAACTCCTCTTTTTAAACTGGAATATCCTGGCTTGAGTGCTGTTGTCAGTGACATAAGTATTTGAAATCAACATGATTTTTAAATGTCTGTTGACATATCGGGGTCATTTTATGATTCGTTTTATTATTGCTCTTACATACGGCTCCTTTAAATGACTAAGATTTAAACCTGCGACCATCACCAGGTTCATGTTTCCTGGTAATGAAACATAAAGACGACCTTTGGGGACATTTAAAGGGTCTTGTTAATTTTTTTGCAGAGGTAAACCATGAAAGTACCAGGAAACAGGAATGGTTCGCCGTTAAAGAAGACAAAGACTTGTCTTCTCACTGCAGAGACCAAAGTTTTATAGTTTTTATAGTTTTATCTGGATCCCCATCAGCAACAGCAAAACTGCAGCTATTCTTCCTGGGGTCTGACATATAATACACAGTACATTACAACAAAACATTAAAAGCAAACCTAAAGCGTATAAAAAAAAAAAGAAAGGAAAAACAGAAAATAAAGAAAAAATAAAAAGTAATTCCGTTTAACATTTAGATATAAATAAAAACAATACATATTCATATATTTTATAACATCATCAAATTCAAACAATGTATATAGGACTCTCAGAAAATTAGAATATTATGATAAAGTCCTTTATTTTCTGTTATGCAAAAATGTCATACATTCTGGATTCATTACAAATCAACTGAAATATTGCAAGCCTTTTATTATTTTAATATTGCTGATCATGGTTTACAGCTTAAGAATACTCAAATATCCTATCTCAAAAAATTAGAATATTCTGGGAATCTTAATCTTAAACTGTAAGCCACAATCAGCAATATTAAAATAATAAAAGGTTTGCAATATTTCAGTTGATTTGTAATGAATCCAGAATGTATGACATTTTAGTTTTTTTAATTGCATTACAGAAAATAAAGAACTTTATCACAATATTCTAATTTTCTGAGACAGTCCTGTAGTTATCATAGTTTGCACCAGAGTTGGGCTGAAACTGGAGTGAAAACGGATTTGGTTTCTCTTTTTCCGTCTTTATTTAACTCAGAGTTGAAACTTCTGAGGACGTGAAAACGAAAATCGGCCTCACTGTCCGGGTTTCAGTCTGGCCAGCAGATGGTGGGGATTTGAGGCCCCACATCCGCCTCTGGTTCCCCACCGGGCCCATATCGGGCCTCCGGGGTCCGAACATCAAACAGAAGAATGCAGCGCAGCGATGGAACCAGGAACCTTTTACTGGAGCCAGAAACGTTCGTAAATAAACTGAAGGAGAAGCTAAAGGTGTAGAAGATCAGAGATCTGGTGTCGAGCAGAGGTGTCTTCAGTATTCACATTCATTACTCAGGTAGAAGTATAGATACTAGAGTTTAAAAATACTCCTGTAGAAGTTGAAGTATCAACTCAAGTTTTTTACTCAAGTAAAAGTATAAAAGTACTGTTTTCAAAACTACTTAAAGTATAAAAGTGAAATTAATGTAAGGGTGGGGGGGGGGCATTAAGGTCAAAAGCCATTGAAAATGAATGCATCTTAGTATAATGCAAATATATTAAAGAACCATATATGTGTACTATTGAGCATTAACATGTGTTTCAGAGAGCAGCAGATATGATGACTAGTTGCCTATAAGTATTGTAATGGTGCAAAAAGTCAAACTTCAGAGGCATGTTATCATTTATCCTAACCTTTATTGGAATGTACATCCAAGTTTAGTTGCAGGAATCTGAGGGAACGGATGTAAGAACAAAACTGGACAAGAACATCTGAAACAACCACAACCAAATTCACTCTATCCGGATGGAGCAATTTAACTGGATAGTTTTTTTTTAAAGGCCAAAATGAAATAGAGTAACGAAGCTGTTTTTAAAATGTAAGGAGTAAAAAGTACAGATAATTGCGTGAAAATGTAAGGAGTAAAAGTAAAAAGTCGTCTGAAAAATAATTACTCCAGTGAAGTATAGATAACCAAAATTTCTACTTAAGTAAGGTAATAAAGTATTTGTACTTCGTTACTTGTCCCAACCGGTGTCCTGGTCCTGGAAATGAGGTCAGAGGGTGAGGGGTCGGGTTGGGACCAGGCTGGTCCCAACCCGACCCGTCACCCTCTGACCTCATTTCCTGTCTAAACGCCATCGAGACGCAGCACCAGAGCTGCGTTTTTATTTAAAGGGGACCTATTATGGCATCTAATACCTATTTTAAACAGGCCTTGAATGTCTTAAAAACAAGCTTTTGATTGTGTTTGCTAACTAAATTAGAATTTCAACCTCTAAACCATGTATTTTAAAGACAAGAGACTGGGATGCTAAAGACTTTAGCATCCCATTCTCTAACCTCATTATCTATGCAGGATTCTGAGTGGGCGGGGCTATGATAATGAGGCTCTGTGCTGATTGGCTGCCTGAATGACGCGATACACTGCTACGGAAAAATGGCGGAAGCTCCGACTGGCGGAGTTACGCCGTATCCTAACTGCATGCGATGCGAGTGAGAGTCAGCTACAAAATCAATTCCATTGCTTTATTTTCTATTGGACTTTCCTAACTGGCCGTTTTGAGCTGAACATTTGTCGGACGCCCTGCTTCTATTTTCTTCCTGTCGCTCGCGTTGAAAGCCGGTTGAAATCGCTGTATGGATGAGGAACGGCTGATCCAGTTAGTTGAAATGAGAAGTTATCTCTATGATTCCTCCTCATTTCACTACAAAAACCTCAATAAAGTGGCAGCTGCTGGAGGGAGATGGACAGAGAGCTGGAAGTTTCTGACCGTTGTTTTTGTGTTTTGTCAGGATGCTGAGCAGACGATTATTTACCGTTCTGTTAATGTACTCCGTAAACCGTCGAGGGAGGGTAGTTAGCAAATTCAGCACAATAATATGGCTTGTTAGAGTTGAACAAACATTAAGAACAGAACTGCATATTAACGGTTTCAGTGTGGACAGAGAGCGTCCGATGTCACGCAGTGTGACGCGATAGTCGGACACTCGCATGCAGTTAAGACACGTTAGTTGTGGGCGTGGTTTCACGCATCGGAGGCCAACCTATGCCAATTGCATTTTGGTTACGTAACGAAGGGAGCATAGAGCATATGAGCATAGGCTCATAGATCCACATCACACTGGATGGATCATCCGGGCGGCTGACTGTACAGACACTGCAGAATGTGGTTGCTTTCCTCCTTCTCTGTGTTGGCAGGCTGAGGGGAGACCACTTTATAAATGTTAAAGCAAGAAAAAACCTGGTTTTCATAATAGGTCCCTTTTAAGGCTGACGAGGGAGAATAATAGAACAAAAAATGGACCTAATACTTTTCTTTCATCTATTTATTTTAATATGAAGAATTGTCTTCTTCACAGAACTAAAAAGTGGCAAAATTATATAAAATAACAGCAACATCGTTTGGTTCTGTGTTGCATCATTGAAAAGAGCTTCATAAACACAGTGTCTGACCTCAAGTACGGCTGGGCGATTTTGGACAAAAATAAAATCCAGATTTTTTTTCTCTGAAAACCCGATTTTCGATTTCGATTTTTTTGGTAAAACTACAAAAGACAATGGAATAAATCGTTTCAAATATTTTATCTTTATTTTTAAAGAAAAATAGCAAACACATTTCCCTATTGGGAATGAAGTGCAATTGAAAGATACTGTAAATCCTCCTTGAGTTTAGTAAAGTGACAACATTTAAAATTTTCTTGACCAAACAAAGATGACTAGACGAGCTCTGTCTGTAATGCAGCTGCAAAAAAGGAAAATTGATTTTCCGATTTTCATTTTTTTAACATCGATTGTGATTAATAAATCCGATTTAGATTTAAAATCGATTAATCGCACAGCCCTAACCTCCAGTATCTGAACCGGCAGAAACTGATGAGGCGAGAGGTTGAAGTCGCTGATCTGAGGTTTTCTGCCCTGAACGTGATCACAGCTGCAGCAAATCACTAATTAGTTCTCCCCCGGTGATGAATCAGACGGTTGAGACGGTTGAAGCTGGAGGGTTCAGAGGCGACCGAGGAAACGGTTCTGTCCGGTTCAACGGTCCAAGTCTTGAGCTTTGACACGACTGAACCTTGTTTTTACTTTCTAGTATTTAGGAAAAGTTTTGTTTGAATTTATTGTAATCCTGTTTGTAAGAATCCACGACGGCTCTTACGTCCTGATGGTTGGATTAAAACCAACTTCCTGTTCAGTAACGGACGGATGAATCGCAACCAACACGTCTGTAAACAGCTGGACTCTGATGTTTTATATGCAGCTGCACTTTTATTAAATAAATCAGTACTCGGAGACGCCGGCGCTGCTGAACGTCTGTCCTTCATTTACAATCATACCCCTTTTCCACCAAACCGGTTCCAGGCTGGTTCTGGTTCTGGTTCTGGTTCTGGTTCTGGTTCTGGTTCTGGGCCAGTGCTGACTTTGTAACCAAGCTTTCTGTTTCCACTGACAAAGAACTGGCTCCGGGTCAGAAGAACCGGTTCCAAGGTACCAACTCATTGCTGGACTAGAGGAAAGAACCGCTTACGCAAGCCGGAGGGGGGGGGTTATTAAGACCAACGGCAACAGCAAGACTGGGAGACGGAGACATTTTCAAATAATAATGAATCTGGATGCAGCAAAGCATCATGGGAGGAGGAGACAACCTGTCTTTTAGAGATGTGTCCACGGAGGAACTACGTGGACCAAGTCCTGTTAGAGCAGATACCTGGTTGTTGCTGCAACTTTCACACAAACACAGCAACGTAACCAGTACTGGAGTTGAGGGGGGATGAGGTGAAATAAAAAGGGTCAAAATCATCCCCCCTGTAAAACTGACATCCCCTTTTCCATCCCTTATGTAATTTCATCAATGAATGTGGTTTTACTGCTATTTCAACATTTAGAGTCATCACCAGAAAAATAACACCAGAAAAATAACTTATTTGACCATTTTCACCCGTTTCAAGTAGATTTTCACTTGAAATAAGTAGAAAAATCTGCCAGTGGGTCAAGATTTATCTTATTATTACAAGCAAAAAATCTTGTTCCACTGGCAGATTTTTCTACTTATTTCAAGTGAAAATCTACTTGAAACAGGTGAAAATTGTTGTTTTTTCCAGTGATGAGTCTTGTTTTAAGTGTAAGTAGATTTTTTTACTAAAATGAGACATTTTAACTACAAATAAGACAAATATTCTTGTTAAGATTGTGAGTTTTGGCAGTGATCCATGTTACTTATCCTGTGAAGGACAGAGTCATATTGATAAGTTCAGAAAAGTGTTTTTAATTGTTGTGTTTTGATGTATTTGATGTAAGCCCAGTGGATATTTAAAGCTTACAGAAGGCTGCATTTAACTGCTGCTATGTCATTCCTGCAGTATTTCTGCAGCTGTTTTGGTCACTGCTACTATTTGTAATATATTATATTATTTGTAATCAGCACAAATTATCTGTCCCCATATGATCAAATCCACCATCCCGCCTGATTTCTTTTTACAACTCGAGTACTGGACGTAACTGACGTTTGCAGTGTTGAAAAATAGTATAAAATCCAGTTCAGAAGTCCGCTGTGGTGTAGTGAGTTCTATTCAGTAAGCCGGCGGTGAACAGACCTACTGCGTGTCTGGGTTGGTGTGCTGACCAAGAATGATTTGAAATCATGACTTTTATACAGTAAGTTCAAAGCACAAAAGGCATGAATAAACGAGCCAAGTGAGAGACAAAAAGCCATTTACAGTCAAATGTGATCTGTGGCCAAATGCCGTTATCGGGCATTTGGCATGACTGTCACTAAGTTATAAATTACCCCATAGGATGTTCTCGTGATTCAAGTCTGTGGCCAAATGAGTTGGTATTAACATATCAGTCAGTCAGGAACTTCATCATATGGCATTCCCGTGGTTTCAAGTCTGTGTTTGAGCCCAGTTCAAAGCTTGTGAGCCCTGCAGGGGGTAGGAAGCTGGAGTTTCACGTCACAATGGTGTTGCAGTGTCTAAACCGCAGCGACGTAATGACGAGGCTCTTCTTAGCACCCGAGCTGTGGAGCTGTTTTCCCGGTGTGTCCCGCACGTCGCCACAGGTCGGCAGCCCTTCGGCAGCTTTTAAACTGTAATGTAAACTGTAAGCCATAATCAGCTATATTAAAATAATAAAAGGCTTGCAATATTTCCGTTGATTTGTAATGAATCCAGAATGTATGACATTTTTGTTTTTTTAATTGCATTACAGAAAATAAAGAACTTCATCACAATGTTCTAATTTTCTGAGACAGTCCTGTAAATTCCAGACAGAACAATGGAAATGTCAATGTTTTTTCTTCTCTCTAATGTGTAAAATAAACTGAACCCAAACCAGGAAGGAAAAAACAATACAAAATAACGGTGGACTTGTTGAAATGTTAAACCTCTACTTACTGTTCAGTTTTCTTTTTCCACTGCAGCAGAACTGAACTGCTTCACTAAAACCTAGGACCAATAAGCCATTATTGTTGGATGGTTACATTTTTCTAAATTAAAGGTCCAAAATATTATTTTCTACCTTCTTTTTTCCCCGTTGTACCAAGCTGGTACCTGACTGTGACTTCTGGGTACCGTTACACCCCCACGCCAAGGAAGATTGTGCCCCCCGAAAGATTTCAGCAACAGCCGGACTGGATACTGGATACCAGTGAATGTTCGGAGTCAGCTTGAGTCGTGTCTGGGATTTTCTTCGTTCAGTTTTTATTTTATTTTATTTTATTTTATTCTTTATTTCATTCATTAAAAGAAAAACAAAACAGTTCAATATAATGACAACAAATCTCTTTCCTTGTATGAAAGGGAGCAGAAAGAAGACTAAGCTTATTTTATCTGTCCCTTTTTCCTAAGAAATCAAATTTCAATTAATGTAATAATAAAAGAAAAAAAAGAAAAAAATAAGCAATTTAAAAAAACACTTTCCAATAAACTTAATTAAAAAAAATAGTAATAATAATAATAATAACACTAAATAGCTGTCGTCAAACACAGATATTCTTTTTTGATTCAAAGAAAAAAATATGACAATGGTGCTAAAAAGAGAGAGAAAAAAGCCTAACTTAAAACCCACCTAACTTAACAATTATCATGTTATTTCTTCATCAAACTTTTATTATTCTTTTAAATGTAATGTTTGATTTGCATTCTTTGACTTCTGTATCCAGATTTTTTTTTTTAAGATCTCTGTTCCTTTTAAGTTATACTTATTTTCTCTTTTTTCTAACTTTTTAACAGTTAACAGTTCAGTTATTTACTAATTTATAACATGTTTATAACACATTTATTACATGTTTATAACACAAAGGGGGTCTTTTCAGTTATTTACTAATTTATAATATGTTTATAACATGTTTATAACACAAGGGGGGGTCTTTTCAGTTATGTACTAATTTATAACACATTAATTACATGTTTATAACACAAAGGGGGGTCTTTTCAGTTATTTACTAATTTATAATATGTTTATAACACATTTAATACATGTTTATAACACAAAGGGGGGTCTTTTCAGTTATTTACTAATTTATAACATGTTTATAACACATTAATTACATGTTTATAACACAAAGGGGGTCTTTTCAGTTATTTACTAATTTATAACACATTTATTACATGTTTATAACACAAGATCTCTGTTTAAGATCTCTTTTCCTTTTAAGTTATACTTATTTTCTCTTTTTTCTAACTTTTTAACAGTTAACAGTTCAGTTATTAACTAATTTATAACATGTTTATAACATGTTTATAACACAAAGGGGGGTCTTTTCAGTTATTTACTAATTTATAACATGTTTATAACACATTAATTACATGTTTATAACACAAAGGGGGGGTCTTTTCAGTTATTTACTCATTTACAATATGTTTATAATATGTTTATAACACAAAGGGGGTCTTTTCAGTTATTTACTAATTTATAATATGTTTATAACATGTTTATAACATAAAGGGGGGGTCTTTTCAGTTATTTACTAATTTATAATATGTTTATAACATGTTTATAACACAAGATCTCTGTTTAAGATCTCTGTTCCTTTTAAGTTACACTTATTTTCTCTTTTTTCTAACTTTTTAACTCCACGTGACTCTCGTCAAACTCTGCAAAAGTATTTTTTAATCATCTCTTTTTAATCCAGCCTGGTGCGCTGGCGCTGCAGTTCCGCTCGCGGCCGCCAGGGGGCGGCGGCGGCGCCTCCACCGCTGTGACGCGCTGAAACAAACCCGGAGAAGAAGCTGTCTGCAGGGAGACTGTAAACAACAGTTTCACCATGGATGTTTTATGATAAGAGGTTCACCGATGTGGACACGCGTTTCAGAGCGCAATTCCCGTTGCCATAGCAGCCATGTCTTCGGTTGAACGTCTGACGGAGTTTATAAGCGAGCGGCGACGTCCAGCCGCGGAGAAACCCGCCGTTAACGACGATATTCTGATCGATATTCCCCGCAAAGCACCAATAAACCTGAACCCAGCAGGTATGTGGCTTGTTTTAAAAAGCACGAGTGAAATAAGAAGTGAATAAAGCTGTTTGTTTCGAGGGAAGCAGGAAGATGATGATGATGAATGCGCAGCAGTGAAGTTGGTTTCAGTCTGGGAGCCAGACGGGTTATTATTACCTTTATTTTCATTTTTATATCGCTTCTAAAACACCCAAACAAGTGACTCCAAACCTGAGCCCAACTGCATTAGAAAAGGGGAAAAATACAAACCTATTCGGGTCTTTTGATTGTTTGGTTGGTTTTTCAAATTTGTGTCAATACTGGTTTTTATTTTTTTCAACAGCCTAAAGACCTTTTAGTGTAATAACTTCATACATAGGCCACATTCAGTTGCTCCAAGAGACAAAATAAGATGCACATATTTTGATTTTATTCGGTCACTTGCTTTGAAAGCTGCTGAAATAAATAGATAAATCATAAAATAACTGATGCTCAGTGAACGTCCAACCTAAAACAGACTTCGCTGTAGTGCTGCAGCTAGAGCAGGGGTCGCAACCCGCGGCTCTAGAGCTCTTTAGCGCCGCCCTAGTGGCTACCTGTGCCTACTGGCAATATTTTTTCTTTTTTTTCTTCTTTTTTTCCTTTTTTTCTCTTGTTTTTATTCTTTTTTCCTCTTTTCTCCTTTTTTTCCTTTTTTCTCTTTTTTTCTTCCTCTTTCCTTTTCTTTTTTAATCTTGACATTTTGACTGTTTCCTCGACATTTCAACCTTTTCTCAACATTTCGACTTTTTCCTTGACTTTTTTCACGAAATTTTGACTTTTTTCTCGAAATTTTGACTTTTTTCTCGACATTTCGACTTTTTTCTCGACATTTCGACTTTTTTCTCAAGATTGTACTTCAACATTAATCTTGACATTTCGACTTTTCTCTCGAATTTCGACTCTTTTCTCTACATTTCGACTTTTTTCTCGACATTTCGACTTTTTCCTTGACTTTTTTCACAAAATTTTAACTTTTTTCTCGAAATTTTTACTTTTTTCTCGACATTTCGACTTTTTTCTCGACATTTCGACTTTTTTCTCGATAGTATTTCAACATTAATCTTGACATTTCGACTTTTTTCTCAATTGTATTTCAACATTAATCTCGACATTTTGACTTTTTTCTCAACATTTCGACTTTTTTCTCGACATTTCGACTTTTTCCTTGACTTTTTTCACGAAATTGTGACTTTTTTCTCGACATTTCGACTTTTTTCTCAAGATTGTACTTCAACATTAATCTTGACATCTCGACTTTTTTCTCGACATTTCGACTTTTTTCTCGACTTTTTTCTCGACATTTCGACTTTTTTCTCAACATTTCGACTTTTTTCTCGAAGTGCATAATGAAAAAAACAATCTTCTCCCAGTTATAACTAATATAGAAACATGCAGCATGTGTTGTCTTCATTCTAAGGCTGATACAAGACTTTTAATTTTTTGCGGCTCCAGACATATTTGTTTTTTGGTCCAATATGGCTCTTTCAACATTTTGGGTTGCCGACCGCTGAGCTAGATGTATACAGTATTTGAAATGCATTAATATGCATTTTTTTAAAGAATAACAATAGCAGATGCTCATGTCAGTATCTGCATGGTTAATCTCAGTTATTTCTCCGGGTCTGGATAGTTCCTGTAACCAAGCTTACTATAATAATGACCCCCCCTTCAGGGCTCCAACAGATTCAGTTCAATAATACTTTATAATATTGATTAATAATAGTTTATAATATTGATTAATAATACTTTATTCAGCCCAGAAGAGAAACTGGATGTTACATAAGTGGCCACTATTAAAGTCTCTTTAAATAACCTTTATAAAAAGTTGTAGCCGTGTCCTGAAGGATCTCCTGTAGAGGTCTGAAGGATCTCCTGTAGAGGCCTGACGTTCCTGTAGAGGTCTGAAGGATCTCCTGTAGAGGCCTGACGTTCCTGTAGAGGTCTGAAGGATCTCCTGTAGAGGCCTGACGTTCCTGTAGAGGTCTGAAGGATCTCCTGTAGAGGCCTGACGTTCCTGTAGAGGTCTGAAGGATCTCCTGTAGAGGCCTGACGTTCCTGTAGAGGTCTGAAGGATCTCCTTCTCCTCCCTCATCTCCAGAATCCCCAGAAAAGAATCACCATTCTTCATCGGTTTGTTCAGTTTCTTTAAGTTTCCGGTTCTGATGCTGCAGATGTGACTGAACTCTCCACAACAGACTGATGGAAGAGATTAAACATCTCGCTGCAAACGCTGAAGAACCTGAACTTCCTCTAGAAGTAAATAAAGATTGATTAAGGAATCCAGAGGAGCTTTAACCTTTTAGTCCAGAAGGTCCTCTAATAGGCCTCTAATGTTGCTTTGTTTATTGTTGGCTTTGTCTCGAACACAACAAAACCCAATCAAATTAAAAGCATCAAAATATAAAAAAAGCAAAACAATTTAACAGTCTCATTCAAAAATAAAACACACAGCAAAACAATGTGTTGGAGAGGGAACAGGAGGAAGCAGAACGCTTATTTAGTCCTGTCCCTTCCTCACAATATCATATCATATATAACCTATAAAAATTTTAAAAAAAGAAAAGAAAAGAAAAGAAGGAAAAGACAAAATAACAAAAAATAAATACCACACAAACAACCAATAAACAAGATCAGTCATAATTGAACCGGTCTCCTACAATATCCTAAATTCAAAAGTCCAATCTCTCAGTCTCCTCTACCATGATCCACGAACAACCTTGAATGCAGGCAGTTATATTTATATCATATATAATCCATCCCAAAAAGAACAAAATAATAATCAAAGAAATACATATGTAAGGTAAATTACGTTCTTTAGAGGTCCCCATTTTTATACTTGTCAAGAATTGCTTTCTTGTTTGTTTTTTTAAACTGTATAGAGTTAGTGCTATGTTTGATTTCATCCTCTAAACCAGTGTCTCCCAACCTGGGGTCCGGCCCCCCCTGGGGGGGCGCCAGAGATCTCTGGGGGGGCGCGAAATTTTGTCTGCTTTGATATTATGCGGTTGTAAAAATTATATTTGTGAATGAGTCATTCATAAGACATTGTTAGGAATAATTTATGAATGTCTTGAATATCTTTTGTGTTTTTTATACACTGGTGACAAACACAGGAAATGATTTCATTCCTTATTATTATATCATTACTCAACATTTAATCTACTCCAACAGGTTGTTAAAGGGAAAGTTCGGTTTTTTACAACCTGGACCTTATTTCTGGCATTTTTTATGGTTGTATACTCACCCAGGCAAGTTTGGTGTCATTTGGAGTCCTTCGGAAGATATTAGGATTTTTTTTGCGAGACCGCTTCTCCATATAACGGTAGTGAACGGGGCACAGACGGACACAGACGTTGCAGCGTCTAAATAACACATGATTGCCGCGAAACTCTTCATTTCTTTTATGAATCACTAGATCTGCTTCCAGGACCCGTTGTCTTCATCCGGGGCTTTGTGTGTATTAAATAAATCCATTTGTAAACAAGACCTCTGACCTGCGTGACGTCATCTCGAAAGTTCGGTTTTTTACAACCTGGACCTGGCTGGTCTTAGACACAAGTAGGGGGGGAACAAGGAAAAAAGGTTGGGAACCGCTGATCTAAACCATTCCACAAAGTTTCCCCACAGACAGATATGCACATGCTTTTAGGAGTAGTGTGTATACGTGGTTGTTTAAAATGTAATTTTCCTCTTAGAAAATATTGTCCTTCTTTAGCTTGAAACATTTTAGTTTCAGCTTTAGTTGGCGCAAATGTCATTCCTCTCAGGAAGACTCGTGAGTCTGAACTGCTTTAACACCCGTCTCTCCCCAGGTGGCCCCCAGGGGCCCGTGTGGAGGGAGGAGGCTGCCGCCCAAGGGTGCTGGGACCGGGACAGCAGCTCCAGCCTGGACCCGGAGGAGCTCCTGCAGGTGAAGGAGGAGCAGGACGAGCTGTGCGCCGGTCAGGAGGGGGAACTGGTGGTGGTGACGCTGAAGGAGGACCCGGACTCTGAACCGGACACGGACCCGCGTCCGCCCCAAAACCCTCCTGGAGAGGACACGGCGGACCGGGACGGAAACAAGCACCTGGACTTGTTGAAATGTGACATTTGCGGTAAAATCTTCAGCACGAAGCAGCAGATGAGGAAGCATCACAGGAACCACACCTGCGAGAAGCGGTTTCCCTGCAGCACCTGCGGCAAGCGCTTCAAGGACGCGTCCTCCCTGAAATACCACGTCCGGATCCACACGGGCGAGAGACCCTACTCCTGCGAGACTTGCGGGAAGTCCTTCTCCTGCTGCGGGAAGTTGATGGTCCACAGCCGGATCCACACGGGGGACAAGCCGTACCTGTGCAACACCTGCGGCAGGGGCTTCTCCCAGTCGTCTGCGCTGAAGCGGCACACGGCCGTCCACACGGACGAGAAGTCGTACTCCTGCAAGATCTGCGGCAAGAGCTTCAGCCAGAGCAGCGACGTGACGGTGCACACGAGGACGCACACGGGCGAGAAGCCCTACCTCTGCAAAACCTGCGGCAGGAGGTTCTCCGACTCGTCGGCGTTCAAGCGGCACGTGGCCATCCACATCAACGAGAAGCCGTACAGCTGCAAGATCTGCGGCAAGAGCTTCCGGCAGAGCGGCCACCTGCTGCGTCACAAGACCATCCACACGGGCGAGAAGCCCTTCTACTGCGAGGAGTGCGGCAAGAGCTTCAGGCAGAGCAACAACCTGCTGCGCCACCTGCGGATCCACTCGGACGAGGGCTCCTTCGTCTGCACTTCCTGCGGGAAGCAGTTCATCCGGCCCTCGTGGCTGAAGAGGCACATGGAGACCCGCGCCTGCGAGGCCTAGCGCCAGGTCTCGTGTTCGCCGTTGATGCTGCCACGGATTCACGTTCGCTTCCGTTTCTGGACATTTTGGAGAACTTGGGTCATCGGATAAACCGCTTTTTTAACTTTGTACCACCGATCCGTGACAATGATTACCGTGGTACTGAAGAACTTGTCTCTACGGAAGAGTATTAAGGCCATGCAGGAGAAAAAATATTTGAGGTGAAGATTTTTTTTTATTGTGCACTTCGAGAAAAGTCTAAATGTCGAAATTAATGTTGAAATACAATTTTGAGAAAAAAGTCGAAATGTCGAGAAAAAAGTCAAAATGCCGAGATTAATGTTGAAATACAATTTCAAGAAAGTAGTCGAAATTTCGCAAATAAAGTCGAAATTTCGCCTTTTTTCTCAACATTTTACCTTTATTCACAAAATTTCGACTTTTTTCTTGAAATTGTATTTCAACATTAATCTTGACATTTCGACTTTTTTCTCGACATTTCGATTTTTCTTCGACATTTCGACTTTTTTCTCGAAGTGCATAATGAAAAAAAAAATCTTCCTCCTCTAACATATTTTTATTTTTCTCCTGCCTGGCCCTAATAATCTTCCGTACGTCTCAGATCTGATTTGATAAAGATTCAACCCTCTTCCTGCTTGCATGCACTTATCCTGGAGCGCTGTGATGTAAATACAGGGGGGCGGGGCTGCATCAAGCTCCGCCTCCTGATCATCTGCTGATCTGCAAGCTTTTGGGACCAAAGACAAATCTGGCGTAAAATCATGTAGTCTTCAAACACGCTTTAAAGACCTGAACTAAACTGTTATAACTTTAAATACTCTGGTATGTGTTTTTGGGTGGAGCTACTGGGAACCAGTTCTGCTACATGAAGATCGTGTCTCACATTTCTCTCTGCATAACTGCATGAATGTTTGTTTTCTTTTCTTTTTGTTAAAAGCTTTATAAATGTAAATGTTCAAGTTGTGCAACATGTATTTAATTTAAGGTGTAACTGACTTGGAGCATGAACATTCGTGCAGGTGTCGGTATTAAAGGGGACCTATTATGAAAAACAGGTTTTTTCTTTCTTTAACATATATAAAGTGGTCTCCCCTCAGCCTGCCAACTCAGAGGAGGAGGAAAGCAACTAAATTCTGCAGTGTCTGTACAGCCGCCCGGATGAGCAATCCAGTGTGATGTGACTTCTACGAGCCGTTCAGATTCTGCGCATTTTCGTGACGTAACCAAAATGCAAACGCCCACAACTGTAAAACCGTGTAACTGCATGCAAGCGTCCAACCATCGCCTAGCACTGCGTGACATCGGACGCTCTCTGTCCATCTCCCTCCAGCAGCTGCCACTTTGAGGTTTTTGTAGTGAAATGAGGAGGAATCAGAGATAACTTCTCATTTCAACTAACTGGATCAGCCGTTCCTCATCCGTGACTGTTTCCTACAGCGCTTTCAACCGGCTTTCAACGCGAGCGAAAGGAAGAAAATAGAAGCAGGGCGTCCGACAAATGTTCAGCTCAAAACGGTGCGCTGCGTCGCTGTGGCCATTTAGGACAGTCCAATAAAAAATAAAGCAATGGAATTGATTTTGTCGCTGAGCCTACCCAATGTCGAGAAAAAAGTCGAAATTTTGTGAATAAAGTTGAAATGTTGAGAAAAAAGGCTAAATTTCGGCTTTATTCTTGAAATTGTATTTCAACATTAATTTCCTCATTTCGACTTTTTTCTCAAAGTGCACAATAAAAAAAAAAAAATCTTCCCCTCAAATATTTTTTCTCCTGCCTGGCCCCAATGCTCGTACATTTCCCTTTGGGGGTTAAGAAGTATTATTTAATGTTATCTTTTATTGCTGAGGTATGGAGCCACTGTGGCCAATTATCTAACACAAAAACATAAATAGATTTTTTTTCTTCTTTATTTTAAACAAAAAAGTTAGTTTTTTTTTAAATCACATTTAGTAGCAGAGACAGAAAAACCAGAGGGAACGAGTGAAGGAGGTGATTTTTATTGTTGAGGTTGAAAAGCTGTCACACATGCAAACAGCGATGTTGAAGCCGAGTATCATCAATATTTTATTAGCAAACCAGAGAGAAGTTAACAAAAAAAAAGGAACTGAACAAACTTTCTGTACAGGTCCAAATATTCTACAATATGTACTATTATACAAGTGAATTACAACTCAAATCTTTAGTGCAGAAGTCACAAAGCAGGACTGGGAGTCCGGCCGAGTCGTTGGTCGGACACCTTCCTTCCTTCTGGTCCGACCATCCGACCGGTTTCCCCGGCGACCGGTCAGCGCTAGCACGCGCCGCACCGACCGTCCCTCTTGCTCCACAAAGTGCTAAATTTATATTTGTTCACCTCAAACTTCAAACGGCTGAAAAACTGCGGTTCACTTTTCCGAAGCAGAGTTCAAAAGGTCAGACGTGGAGGTCCGAGACGGACCAGAACCAGGAAGTGAAGCAGGTCCGAGACGGACCAGAACCAGGAAGTGAAGCAGGTCCGACATGAGAGGCGGACCAGAACCAGGAAGTGAAGCAGGTCCGACATGAGAGGCGGACCAGAACCAGGAAGTGAAGCAGGTCCGACATGAGAGGCGGACCAGAACCAGGAAGTGAAGCAGACGAGTTTGTGTTGAAGTGAAGAATCTTAAGGCTGGATGAGGAGTTCTGCCGCCGTTTCCACGGCAACGAGAAACGTGGTGCTTGGCAACAGAAGAGGAAACTGGCTTTCAGCTTTGTATTTCTAAAGTTCAGCCCTCAGACGAGTCTTACAAGTCTCTAGTCTCGGGCCTCTAGTCTCAAGTTTCAGGTCTCAGGTCTTTAATCTCAGGTCTCTAGTCTCACGTCAAAACCTGTCTTTAATGTCAGGTCTTTAATGTCAGGTCTTTAATCTCAGGTCGCTAGTCTCAGGTTTCAGGTCTCTAGTCTTTAATCTTAGGTCTCTAGTGTCAGGTTTCTAGTCTTCAGTCTCAGTTCTCAGGTTTCAGGTAAATACTCTTTAATCTTTATCTCAGGTTTCAGGTCTCTAGTCTCAGGTTTCTAGTCTCAGGTTTCAGGTCTCAGGTCTCTAGTCTCAGGTCTCTAGTCTCAGGTTTCAGGTCTCTAGTCTCAGGTTTCAGGTCTCTAGTCTCAGGTTTCAGGTCTCAGGTCTCTAGTCTCAGGTCTCTAGTCTCAGGTTTCAGGTTTCAGGTCTCTAGTCTCAGGTTTCAGGTCTCTAGTCTCAGGTTTCAGGTCTCTAGTCTCAGGTTTCAGGTCAATACTCTTTATCTCAGGTTTCAGGTCTCAGGTCTCTAGTCTTTAGTCTCGGGTCTCTAGTCTTTAGTCTCGGGTCTCAGGTCTCTAGTCTCAGGTCTCTAGTCTCAGGTCTCTAGTCTCAGGTCTCTAGTCTCAGGTCTCTAGTCTCAGGTCTCTAGTCTCAGGTCTCTAGTCTCAGGTCTCTAGTCTCAGGTCTCTAGTCTCAGGTTTCAGGTCTCTAGTCTCAGGTTTCAGGTTTCAGGTCTCTAGTCTCAGGTTTCAGGTCTCTAGTCTCAGGTTTCAGGTCTCTAGTCTCAGGTTTCAGGTCAATACTCTTTATCTCAGGTTTCAGGTCTCAGGTCTCTAGTCTTTAGTCTCGGGTCTCTAGTCTTTAGTCTCGGGTCTCAGGTCTCTAGTCTCAGGTCTCTAGTCTTTAGTCTCGGGTCTCAGGTCTCTAGTCTCGGGTCTCTAGTCTTTAGTCTCGGGTCTCAGGTCTCTAGTCTCAGGTCTCTAGTCTCAGGTCTCTAGTCTCAGGTCTCTAGTCTCAGGTCTCTAGTCTCAGGTCTCTAGTCTCAGGTCTCTAGTCTCAGGTCTCTAGTCTCAGGTCTCTAGTCTCAGGTTTCAGGTCTCAGGTTTCAGGTCTCTAGTCTCAGGTTTCAGGTCTCTAGTCTCAGGTCTCTAGTCTCAGGTCTCTAGTCTCAGGTCTCTAGTCTCAGGTCTCTAGTCTCAGGTCTCTAGTCTCAGGTCTCTAGTCTCAGGTCTCTAGTCTCAGGTCTCTAGTCTCAGGTCTCTAGTCTCAGGTCTCTAGTCTCAGGTCTCTAGTCTCAGGTCTCTAGTCTCAGGTCTCTAGTCTCAGGTCTCTAGTCTCAGGTCTCTAGTCTCAGGTCTCTAGTCTCAGGTTTCAGGTCTCTAGTCTCAGGTTTCATGTCAATACTCTTTATCTCAGGTCTCAGGTCTCTAGTCTCAGGTCTCTAGTCTCAGGTCTCTAGTCTCAGGTCTCTAGTCTCAGGTCTCTAGTCTCAGGTCTCTAGTCTCAGGTCTCTAGTCTCAGGTCTCTAGTCTCAGGTCTCTAGTCTCAGGTCTCTAGTCTCAGGTCTCTAGTCTCAGGTCTCTAGTCTCAGGTCTCTAGTCTCAGGTCTCTAGTCTCAGGTTTCATGTCAATACTCTTTATCTCAGGTTTCAGGTCTCTAGTCTCAGGTCTCTAGTCTCAGGTCTCTAGTCTCAGGTCTCTAGTCTCAGGTCTCTAGTCTCAGGTCTCTAGTCTCAGGTCTCTAGTCTCAGGTTTCATGTCAATACTCTTTATCTCAGGTTTCAGGTCTCTAGTCTCAGGTCTCTAGTCTCAGGTCTCTAGTCTCAGGTCTCTAGTCTCAGGTCTCTAGTCTCAGGTCTCTAGTCTCTGGTCTCTAGTCTCAGGTCTCTAGTCTCAGGTCTCTAGTCTCAGGTCTCTAGTCTCAGGTTTCAGGTCTCTAGTCTCAGGTTTCATGTCAATACTCTTTGTCTCAGGTCTCAGGTCTCTAGTCTCAGGTCTCTAGTCTCAGGTCTCTAGTCTCAGGTCTCTAGTCTCAGGTCTCTAGTCTCAGGTCTCTAGTCTCAGGTCTCTAGTCTCAGGTCTCTAGTCTCAGGTCTCTAGTCTCAGGTCTCTAGTCTCAGGTCTCTAGTCTCAGGTCTCTAGTCTTTAGTCTCAGTTCTCAGGTCTCTAGTCTCGGGTTTCCGGTTTCGAGAGTTTCCAGCTGACGTCGGTTGGATGAATCGGAGAAACCCAAAATAAAAACGAACAGTCCTCCCGTAAGCCCCGCCCCCACCCTGCTGTGATTGGCTGTGACCGGGAGGAGAACCGGACCCGTCTGAGGGCTGAACCGGGTTCTGGGGAACCTGACCCGGGTTCTGGGAACCTGACCCGGGTTCTGGGGAACCTGACCCGGGTTCTGGGGAACCTGACCCGGGTTCTGGGGAACCTGACCCGGGTTCTGGGAACCTGACCCGGGTTCTGGGGAACCTGACCCGGGTTCTGGGGAACCTGACCCGGGTTCTGGGGAACCTGACCCGGGTTCTGGGGAACCTGAACCTACTTTGGCTTGAAGCGAAACTCACTCTGAGCGGTTGCCATGGCAACACCATCCCCCCACACGTCTGTGTGTGTGGGAGAAGCCGGGCCTGGACCCGATTGGAGCGGGTCAGAACCAGAAGAACTTTACTGGACTGCAAACTTGAACTTTGTTCTTCTTTGGGAAGTTTAAACACGAAGCGCCGGCGTGACAGGAGCGGTTTTGGACAGTTCTGTTCAACAGAACCGAGCTCTGTCCAGAACCGAGCTCGGCCCAGAACCGGGCTCGGCCCAGAACCGGGCTCGGCCCAGAACCGGGCTCGGCCCAGAACCCCCCCGGAGTTCTGGTGCTTCCAGAAATAAAAACGGCGTGAAGGAAAAGCTTTTGAGCGCGAGAGAATCCCCTGGTTTGGACCTGGACCCGGTTCTGGACCCGGTTCTCTCCTCCGAACACAAACCGGGCTTCAGGGTCGGCCCGACGACCCGCGGTTGGTACGGGTCGGCCTGAGGGTGATACGGGTTGGCCCGATGGCCCAATGGTGGTAAGGGCTGCCCCGGGGTTGGTACGGGTCGGCCTGACGACCCGGAGTCGGTACGGGTCGGCCTGACGACCCGGAGTCGGTACGGGTCGGCCTGACGACCCGGAGTCGGTCCGGGTCGGCCTGACGACCCGGAGTCGGTACGGGTCGGCCTGACGACCCGGGGTTGGTACGGGTCGGCCCGACGACTCGGGGTTGGTACGGGTCGGCCTGACGACCCGGGGGTTGGTACGGGTTGGCCGAAGGGTGGTACGGGTCGCGGGTCGGTACGGGTCGTTCCCATCAAGGGAAGACCCAACTTCTGTAGCATTAAACCTTCGTGTTGATAATTTGACAAAAACTCATTTCTCGGGTCAAGACGGGTTCAGAACCGGGTCGTCCCTCAGACGGACAGAAGAAGAGCGGATCAGCGATGGCGGCGTAGACGTGGTGGGAGTGTCTGACCACGAGGGGGGGGTTCTGAAGGCCGCAGGTCCGATCCCGCCACCGAGCAGGCGACTCCAGAGTCTCTATGATGCGTCAACGGAGAAAACCTACTTTTAAAAAGGCAAAAGAACGTCTCCCAGGAAGCCAGAATCTACTATTTATTAACTGCAGCTGAGATGAGAGCGAGCACCGCGGCGTAGCCGGGTCGCCGCGGCGTGGACACCAACGCCGCCGGGTCGCCGTGACGTCGGTATGAATGATGGTCGCCGGCGGCGTGCGGCGCGGTCGCGGACTCTGGTCTGCGGCGGCGAGGACGGCCTGCGACCCGGTGAGGACCAAAGCTCGGGGACCCGACCTGAGGCGCCGGCCCGGCGGAGCTGGGGGCGGAGCTGGACGCCGGGCGCCATCAGGAGTGGTCCATGGGTTCGGTGGCGCCGGCGTCCTGGCTCTCCATGTCCTCCGGTTCCTCCGGCTTCCCGCCCGCCGCTCCCTCCGCCGCCGGAGGCTTGGCGCCGGCCGCGGTAGCAGGCGCCGGCTGGTCTGTCTTAGCCCCGCCCCCGGCGGCAGCGGCGGCGCCCTGCTGCTCCCGCAGGTGGCGCTCCATGGACGCCTGGATGGAGGACACCATCTCCTGCAGCTTGCGGCGCTGCTGCTCCATGAGGGACGGGTCCAGGCCGCGCCCGTCCTTGGTGGTCACGAAGCCCGGCGCCATGCGCACCAGCTCCCGCGTGGTGTCCTCGGGGATGTCCGACAGGTCCGGCGGGCCCCGGGACACGCTGGCGCTCAGGTCCACGCCGCTGCTGTGCTGGCGCGTGATTGGCCGGTGCTCCGGGGGGGAGGAGCCCCCAGAGCTGCCCAGGGAGTGGCCCTTGCCCTGGAAGGCGGTGACATTCTGCAGCGCCTCCTTCTTCCGGACGACGCCCCCGCTGCCGAGGCGCAGGACGCCGTGGGACGGGCTGCCCTCCCGGCTGCCCCTGGAACCCCCCAGCTGCAGCAGGGCTTCCTTCACCAGCTCCTCCACCTCGGGCCCCACGGGGAAGTGGCCCGCCGCGTCCACGCACAGCTCCAGACGCTGCTGCGCCGCGTTGAACACGAAGGTCTTACCGGTCAGGTGGGGCAGCGTGCAGTGCTTCCCGTCCATCAGGCCTGCAACAGACAAGGGGGTCAGGACTGGACCGTGGGGGGGTCCTGGACCTGAACTAGCCCTGGACCCTAACCCGTCCTGAATTAGTCCTGGACCCTGACTAGTCCTGGACCCTAACCCATCCTGGACCCTAACTAGTCCTGGACCCTGACTAGTTTAAAAGTTTACTTACTTTAAAATTAAACTTAAAACCTTTCTGTTTAGTAAAGCTTATAGTTAGTGTTTAGTAAACCTCTAGCTGGTGTTGGTAAATCTCTAGGTAGTGTAAACTCTAGTGTGTTAGAGTCAGTAGTCATAGTTGCAGCTATAGAACAAGACTATAATAAGTTAGTATCAAATATAGCTTCGCGGTAGATATGCTGCTATAGGCTTATGCTGCAGGGGGGACTGACATGATCCGCTGGGCGGTGCCTCTCACCCTTCTTCTCCTCTTCCCTTCCTCTCTTCTCCATTACCATTTTTATTTATTATAAATATCTCATAGCTATCATTTTTGTCCATCGTTCCTGTAGTTTCTTGTGCCGGCCCCCCTTTTTTTTCTCTTTTGTGCATGTTTGCAGGCCGGAGCCTCGGGAGCTGCGTTCTGACCTGCGGTCCCGGTCCCCCCCACCATCCCCGGTCATCCCATTGCTGCTTCCACCTGCCTGCTGTGTGCTGCCGACGTTCCTGACCCCCCCAGTCTGGTCTTCGGCAGGAGGGTCCCCCCTTATGAGCCTGGTCCTGCTCAAGGTTTCTTCCCTCCTAAAGGGGAGTTTTTCTTGCCACTGTTTGGCTTAAGGCTGGGAGTTTTTACCTGCCATTGTTTACATAATAATTGCTCGGGGGTTTATGTTTATGTTCTGGATCTCTGGAAAGCGTCTAGAGACAACATCTGTTGTATTAGACGCTATATAAATAAAATTGAATTGAACTAGTCCTGGACCCTAACTAGTCTGGACCCCGACTAGTCCTGGACCCCGACTAGTCCTGGACCCTGACTAGTCCTGGACCCTAACTAGTTCTGGACCCTAACTAGTCCTGGACCCTAACTAGTTCTGGACCCTGACTAGTCCTGGACCCTAACTAGTCTGGACCCCGACTAGTCCTGGACCCCGACTAGTCCTGGACCCCGACTAGTCCTGGACCCCGACTAGTCCTGGACCCCGACTAGTCCTGGACCCCGACTAGTCCTGGACCCTAACTAGTCCTGGACCCCGACTAGTCCTGGACCCCGACTAGTCCTGGACCCTAACTAGTCCTGGACCCCGACTAGTCCTGGACCCCGACTAGTCCTGGACCCCGACTAGTCCTGGACCCTAACTAGTCCTGGACCCCGACTAGTCCTGGACCCCGACTAGTCCTGGACCCTAACTAGTCCTGGACCCCGACTAGTCATGGACCCCGACTAGTCATGGACCCTGACTAGTTCTGGACCCTAACTAGTCCTGGACCCTAACTAGTGGTCTTAGATTTATGCATTAACATCCATAAATGCATGTTTCCCGTACGTTTCCTCCTCGCTGCTCTTCTCTTCATCAAACATGTGTGGGCTTTATATCGACTCACATTTCCTTCCACTCTGGCTTTACTTTCATATTTACAGTCTCCAGAGACTCCTATCGTGTTGTTCTAACATGATTATGGTGCATTTCAGCTGCCCAGCATCCCTCCAGAAACCTCCTCTAACTCATTTCCTAGAGCTGCAGTCGTGACTCAGACCTGCTGGGGGGAGGACGAGGTGGGAAGACTCCTCAGCTCTAGTTCAAGTCTCGAGTCTGAGAGTCACCACCAGAACCACCGTCAGATTCGCCCCCAAATCCACCTCCAGAGTCACCCCGAGTCACCCCAAATCCACCTCCAGAGTCACCCCGAGTCACCCCCAAATCCACCTCCAGAGTCACCCCCAAATCCACCTCCAGAGTCACCCCGAGTCACCCCAAAATCCACCTCCAGAGTCACCCCGAGTCACCCCCAAATCCACCTCCAGAGTCACCCCGAGTCACCCCAAATCCACCCCAGAGTCACCCCGAGTCACCCCAAAATCCACCTCCAGAGTCACCCCCAAATCCACCTCCAGAGTCACCCCCAAATCCACCCCAGAGTCACCCCCAAATCCACCTCCAGAGTCACCCCCAAATCCACCACCAGAGTCACCCCGAGTCACCCCCAAATCCACCTCCAGAGTCACCCCCAAATCCACCACCAGAGTCACCCCGAGTCACCCCCAAATCCACCTCCAGAGTCACCCCCAAATCCACCTCCAGAGTCACCCCGAGTCACCCCCAAATCCACCTCCAGAGTCACCCCGAGTCACCCCCAAATCCACCCCCAGAGTCACCCCCAAATCCACCTCCAGAGTCACCCCCAAATCCACCCCAGAGTCACCCCCAAATCCACCTCCAGAGTCACCCCGAGTCACCCCCAAATCCACCACCAGAGTCACCCCGAGTCACCCCCAAATCCACCTCCAGAGTCACCCCGAGTCACCCCCAAATCCACCTCCAGAGTCACCCCGAGTCACCCCCAAATCCACCTCCAGAGTCACCCCCAAATCCACCCCAGAGTCACCCCCAAATCCACCTCCAGAGTCACCCCGAGTCACCCCCAAATCCACCACCAGAGTCACCCCGAGTCACCCCCAAATCCACCTCCAGAGTCACCCCGAGTCACCCCCAAATCCACCTCCAGAGTCACCCCGAGTCACCCCCAAATCCACCCCCAGTCACCCCGAGTCACCCCCAAATCCACCTCCAGAGTCACCCCCAAATCCACCTCCAGAGTCACCCCGAGTCACCCCCAAATCCACCCAGAGTCACCCCCAAATCCACCCCAGAGTCACCCCAAATCCACCTCCAGAGTCACCCCCAAATCCACCTCCAGAGTCACCCCCAAATCCACCCCCAGAGTCACCCCGAGTCACCCCCAAATCCACCCAGAGTCACCCCGAGTCACCCCCAAATCCACCCAGAGTCACCCCCAAATCCACCCCCAGAGTCACCCCGAGTCACCCCCAAATCCACCTCCAGAGTCACCCCGAGTCACCCCCAAATCCACCCAGAGTCACCCCCAAATCCACCCCAGAGTCACCCCAAATCCACCTCCAGAGTCACCCCCAAATCCACCTCCAGAGTCACCCCCAAATCCACCTCCAGAGTCACCCCCAAATCCACCCCAGAGTCACCCCGAGTCACCCCAAATCCACCTCCAGAGTCACCCCCAAATCCACCCCCAAATCCACCCCAGAGTCACCCCCAAATCCACCACCAGAGTCACCCCAAATCCACCTCCAGAGTCACCCCCAAATCCACCTCCAGAGTCACCCCCAAATCCACCCCCAGAGTCACCCCCAAATCCACCCCCAAATCCACCCCAGAGTCACCCCCAAATCCACCACCAGAGTCACCCCGAGTCACCCCCAAATCCACCCCAGAGTCACCCCAAATCCACCTCCAGAGTCACCCCGAGTCACCCCCAAATCCACCTCCAGAGTCACCCCCAAATCCACCACCAGAGTCACCCCCAAATCCACCCCCAAATCCACCCCAGAGTCACCCCCAAATCCACCTCCAGAGTCACCCCCAAATCCACCACCAGAGTCACCCCCAAATCCACCCCCAAATCCACCCCAGAGTCACCCCCAAATCCACCCCAGAGTCACCCCAAATCCACCTCCAGAGTCACCCCGAGTCACCCCCAAATCCACCTCCAGAGTCACCCCCAAATCCACCACCAGAGTCACCCCCAAATCCACCCCCAAATCCACCCCAGAGTCACCCCCAAATCCACCACCAGAGTCACCCCGAGTCACCCCCAAATCCACCCCAGAGTCACCCCAAATCCACCTCCAGAGTCACCCCGAGTCACCCCCAAATCCACCTCCAGAGTCACCCCGAGTCACCCCCAAATCCACCTCCAGAGTCACCCCGAGTCACCCCCAAATCCACCTCCAGAGTCACCCCCAAATCCACCACCAGAGTCACCCCCAAATCCACCCCCAAATCCACCCCAGAGTCACCCCCAAATCCACCTCCAGAGTCACCCCCAAATCCACCTCCAGAGTCACCCCCAAATCCACCCCAGAGTCACCCCGAGTCACCCCCAAATCCACCTCCAGAGTCACCCCCAAATCCACCTCCAGAGTCACCCCCAAATCCACCCCAGAGTCACCCCGAGTCACCCCCAAATCCACCTCCAGAGTCACCCCCAAATCCACCCCAGAGTCACCGCGAGTCACCCCCAAATCCACCTCCAGAGTCACCCCCAAATCCACTTCCAGAGTCACCCCCAAATCCACCTCCAGAGTCACCCCCAAATCCACCTCCAGAGTCACCCCCAAATCCACCTCCAGAGTCACCCCGAGTCACCCCCAAATCCACCTCCAGAGTCACCCCGAGTCACCCCCAAATCCACCCCCAGAGTCACCCCCAAATCCACCTCCAGAGTCACCCCGAGTCACCCCCAAATCCACCCCCAGAGTCACCCCCAAATCCACCTCCAGAGTCACCCCCAAATCCACCCCAGAGTCACCCCCAAATCCACCTCCAGAGTCACCCCGAGTCACCCCCAAATCCACCTCCAGAGTCACCCCGAGTCACCCCCAAATCCACCTCCAGAGTCACCCCGAGTCACCCCCAGAGTCATTGCAGAATCCACCGCAAGAGCCACTGCTACAGTCACTCCCAGAGTCACCACCAAATCCACCCCCAGAGTCACCCCCAAATCCACCTCCAGAGTCACCCCAGAGTCACCCCCAAATCCACCTCCAGAGTCACCCCCAAATCCACCTCCAGAGTCACCCCAAAATCCACCCCAGAGTCACCCCGAGTCACCCCCAAATCCACCTCCAGAGTCACCCCCAAATCCACCCCAGAGTCACCCCGAGTCACCCCCAAATCCACCTCCAGAGTCACCCCCAAATCCACCCCAGAGTCACCCCGAGTCACCCCCAAATCCACCTCCAGAGTCACCCCCAAATCCACCTCCAGAGTCACCCCCAAATCCACCTCCAGAGTCACCCCCAAATCCACCTCCAGAGTCACCCCGAGTCACCCCCAAATCCACCCCAGAGTCACCCCCAAATCCACCTCCAGAGTCACCCCGAGTCACCCCCAAATCCACCTCCAGAGTCACCCCGAGTCACCCCCAAATCCACCCCCAGAGTCACCCCCAAATCCACCTCCAGTCACCCCGAGTCACCCCCAAATCCACCCCCAGAGTCACCCCCAAATCCACCTCCAGAGTCACCCCCAAATCCACCCCAGAGTCACCCCCAAATCCACCTCCAGAGTCACCCCGAGTCACCCCCAAATCCACCTCCAGAGTCACCCCGAGTCACCCCCAAATCTACCTCCAGTCACCCCGAGTCACCCCCAGAGTCATTGCAGAATCCACCGCAAGAGCCACTGCTACAGTCACTCCCAGAGTCACCACCAAATCCACCCCCAGAGCCACCGCCTCCTCGGCCGCCTGGCGGTTGGTCAGTAAAGAGAACCCAGAGAGAACCCAGTAAAGGACCTGAGGACCCAGTAAAGGACCTGAGGACCCACTCACCCATGTCTTTCTTGACGATGTTGTAGAAGACGCCTCCCTGCTGGAACAAGTGCGGCAGCTTCTTGGCGTACGACCAAACGTCCTCGCCTGTAGCAGAGACACAGTTCAAAGGTTAAAAACGAATCCTCCAGACTGACAACAGACCAGACAGCCTCTTAAAGGGGACCCATTATGGCATCTAATGTCTGTTTTAAACAGGTCTTAAGAACAAGCTTTTGATTGTTTTTGCTAAATAAATTAGAAATTCAGCCTCTAAACCATGTCTTTAGCATCCCAGTCTCTAACCTCATTATCTATGCAGGATTCTGAGTGGGTGGGGCTATGATAATGAGGCTCTGTGCTCATTGGCTGCCTGAATGACGCAATACACCGCTACGAAAAAATGGCGGAAGCTCCGGCCGGCGGAGTTAAACCGTGTCCTCACCACATGCAATGCGAGCGAGCGTCAGCGACAAAATCAATTCCATTGCTTTATTTTCTATTGGACTGTCCTAACTGGCCGCAGCGCTGCGCAGCACAATGCGGCGCACCGTTTTGAGCTAAACATTTGTCGGACGCCCTGCTTCTATTCTCTTCCTGTCGCTCACATTGAAAGCCGGTTGAAAGCGCTGTAGGAAACAGTCATGGATGAGGAACGGCTGATCCAGTTAGTTGAAATGAGAAGTTATCTCTATGATTCCTCCTCATTTCACTACAAAAACCTCAATAAAGTGGCAGCTGCTGGAGGGAGATGGACAGAGAGCGTCCAATGTCACGCAGTGCTACACGATAGTCGGACGCTCATGCAGTTACACGGTTTTATAGTTGTGGGCGTGGTTTGCATTTTGGTTACGTAACGAAAATGCGCAGAATCTGAAGGGCTCGTAGAAGTCACATGACACTGCACGGATCATCCGGGCGGCTGTACAGACACTGCAGAATTTGGTTGCTTTCCTCCTCTGAGTTGGCAGGCTGAGGGGAGACCACCTTATATATGTTAAAGCAAGAAAAAACCTGTTTTTCATAATAGGTCCCCTTTAAAAGGAGCATGAGGCTCCTTTTAAGAAATGAGACTCTCTAGCACCACCCTTCACCACGACGGCCGCCGGGGGTACTGCAGCCAACAGTGAAGCCGGCACGGGAGAACGGGGAGAACGCGCATGCAGCATCATGTGACGTCACATCCGCAGCCCAGCGCGGGAAATTCCGGTCACAATTGCAGCACATTTTGCAGCACACAGCCTGTTCAAGGCAACGGAGAGATACGCTAGAGGGCTCATTCTTTTTGGTTTGGAACGCTTCATCTGACATTACTAGAAAACTTTAAACATATACGAATTGTTTTCATAAATCCTGCCTCAATCCTGCCTCAAGCTCCTTTAAATATGCCTCCATGTGACGGCCGGAGCAGTTTGCCATCATGTCTCACGCGGGAGTCAGATTTTTGACCACAAGTTTAATTTCGAGAGTCTGCCGTCAAGAGGCATGACTCAGCATTTACTTTTGTCTTCCTTCAGCCTGGTTATCCGCACGCCGCCGCTCCTATCTCAGGGTAAAACGTTACTTATTTCTGGTGGTGGATGTTTTGTCTGACAGGTTTTGATGGGGGGGGGGGTCACTAAACATGAGCGGACAGGAAGTGCAGACTAAAAGAAAAAAAAAAGGCGTCGCCGCTTGAAGCTTCTCTCAAATGCCTCAGGCCTCCGAGTGCAGATTAAACCTCCCTGGATGTCGATGCCTGCTGGCCCGACAGTCTGTTTATCAGAATGTAGCTGCAACCTTTGACCCCGTTGGCAGGTGAGGCGGGCAGGGCGAAGCCTGAGTCAGCACATTCACAACAGACACGCACGCATCAACACACACATACAGTGTTTCTGGAAGCTGATCCTGAAAATTGTAAATTATTAAATGCGTAATTCATTTCTAGCTTAACAACATCACTAAATAGTCCAAACAATGTTCAGGCTCCAAACAAAGACTACAATGAAAATGAATAGATTAAAGCAAATCAAATATCAGGGAGTTTATTGTGTACGTTTCTACTTTTCTCTGCCATAATGGAAACGTTTTTGTTAATAATTTGTCCTAAATATTTATTAATAACCAGAAAAAGCAGCCCAAATATGTATTTTTCAGCCCAATTGGGCTAAAACCTGCCCAACATGGCAACACAGATTTAGAACCTCTGCAGGAGATTCTCCTCAAAATGATGAAATAAACTTTTGACGACTGGATACATTCCCTCTAAAATTAAGACCCTTGGATTGATATTTAAGACAAGTTAAGACATTTAAAGGCCTTATTTTAGTAAAAATTGAATTTAAGACTCTTTAAGGAACCTGATAAAACATTCGTACCACTACCGAATAAATAACCTTCAGTCAGGGATCATTTTAAGAAGCCTATCTTTTAGTATTAGTCTAATTGTTTTAGATTCATATCCAACAAAAATGATTAAGTAACTATTTTAAGATGAAGAAGAACATCCGTCACAAAGAAAGTCAGTTTTCCAGACGGCTGCAGCCCAAAAAAGACACTGCGAAAAATGATAATACGTTCATTTTGTGAATCTCCTCAATAACAGCTGAGGTGAAGACGTGCTGAGCTGTGTTTTGTTGTTATGATATGGTTAATATGACTAACGTAAATGAAAACACCAACAAATTCAGAGCTGGACTGCAGGAAGTGAACTGGGTTTTTATGCTTTTATGTTTCACGTGTTCGTCTTTACGCCTTTACAATCTCCGAAGGACTAACGTTTGTGTCGTGTAGCAGTTTTCTAGGATCACATTCTTGTCTTTTTAAAACCTTTCGCTGTTTGGTTGAGAATTGCGTTTGTTTATGTTAATTTGGTCGACACGCATTTAAAGCAGAGACCTTCGTCCTCCTCATATGACCTCATCATGGTGCTGAGGAGAGAATTAAAAAAGGGATGTAGACGGGTGATAAGGAACGACCAGATCTACCAGGAGCTCTGTCACTTCATAGCTGTTCCCGGCTCCTAGCTGACTTTTCAGCAACGCAGAGACAAACTACAAAAAAAAAAAAAAGCGTCGCCACTTGAAGCTTCTCTCACTCTCATTTTTTTACTTGATATCAAACACAAGCCACAGACCCAGCAGCACATCTATCATCTCCTCCAGGTTCTACATCTTTAGTGTTGTTGTTTTCTTCCTTTAGATCATACAATCAAATATGTCACAGCAGCTTCACTCCAACCTCCTACTTCTGCTCAAAGTGATGGATTGTAGTGGAAAAGAAACCAGGCCAAGTTGAGATGAGTAGGTTCTAGTGGAAAAGTGACATAAAAGGAAGATGTCCCAGAATACACCTTTAAAGGAGCTTGAGTTCCTTTCAAGCCTCTAACGAGAGATACAAATACAACCGCGGAGATCCTGCGAGGTCACAAACATGTTCCTCTTGCAGCTTCAGTAAATTAACACTGAAGATGTTTTTACACTAAATGGAAAACGATCAATAATCAGGTTGACTCCTCCCACAGTCTCCAGTAAAGCGGTCTAGTAGGAGGTTCACGGGGGATGGGATGTAAAGTTGCTTTCGTCAACGAAAATAATGACTAAATATCATTATCAACGAACCTTTATCACCTGAGGAAAACGAGACGCAATGAGAATGCTGGTCATGTGACGATAACGATAATTAAATATATAATCTAATATTTTAGAGGAATAAAAACAAGACTAAAATGTAGATTACAAAATAAAAACTTCTCTGGGGCAGGGAGAAGAAGAAGATCCATCTTTGGATCCACTTTCCTACATAGACGTGGAAAAGAAAACCCAATGTGTCGTAGAAAAAGAAAAAGACGGGGAGAAATGCAGAAATATAAATATGTTGTAAACTCAAATTAGTGTCTTCTGTATCTGGAATGAATGTTTTCTTGAGTCTATAAGGTAACAATAATATAATAATAATAAGATAACCTTGTTTGAATTGTAAATGGGTTTGGCTAAATACAATCTTTGACTAAAACTAGATTAAAATGGTCCTGGACAATTCTAACTAAAATAAGACTAAAATGACTTTCAGTCGACTGAAACTTGACACGAATAAAAGGAAAATGAATGTGACTAAAACAAATAAAAACTAAAATTATAGCTCGACCCAAAGACTAGACTAAAACTAAAACAGGCTGACAACAACAACACGATATCCATCCATCCATCCATCCATCCATCCATCCGAGATGGAGACCAAAATGTCATCAGTTTTCGTCGACTAAAACTAGATTAAAATGGTCCTGGACAATTCTGACTAAAATGAGACTAAAATGCTCAGACTTTTAGTCGACTGAAACTAGAATTGAAACAGGCTGACAGAAACAACACTAGTGGGATGAGAGGGAAACGTGTGTGTTCTTACCCATCAGGGTTGCTAGGAGACAGAGGGAGGACATCTCCAGGTCGATGCTGTCCTGTAGCTCCCGGCTCGCCGCCCTGCTGGTCGCCACAGCGGCGTCGTCGCTCTTCCCCGGGTGGGGGGGCGCCGCCTGCGAGCCGGACGCCGGGGTCTCGGCGGGCGTTGGGGGGCCCTGGTCCTCGGGGCCCTTCAGGATCTCCACCGTGACCCTGTCGCCGTGCTGCAGCGCCACCGGCTCGTCCTCCTCGCCGTCCCGCGGCGGCGCCAGCTCCCGCGGCGGAAAGCCGTAGCGGATGCACTGCTGCGCGGGCGGGACCCCCAGCTGCGCGGCGATGCTGCGCTGCAGCTCCGGGAAGGTGGTGCCGGGCCGCAGCGTCAGCGTGGCCTGCCGCCCGTCGCTGGTCGTCACGCGGATCTTCTTCTCCCCGCCGGACTGGGACGGCGAGGAGGACTTGGTGGGCGTGGCCGGGGCAGAGGAGGAGGAGGCCTCGGGCGACCCGCCGGCGGGGGGGGACGTCCAGCCCTGGCTCCGCTGCTCCTGCCTCAGCTGGTCGGTCCGGCGCCGCTGGGCGACGGCCGCCTGCTCGCTGATGCTCTGCTGCACGCTGCGCTCCGCCCGGCTCATCGTTAGCTCCTCCTTGTGCAGCGTCTTGGCCTTCTGGCCCGTCAGGATGATCTTGGTGGGGGGCTGCGGGTCCGGCGGCGCCGCGTCGTCGGTGAGGCGGCGGGCGTGCGCCCCGTCCACGGACACGGGGTTGTACTCGTCCGGGTTCCTCCGGGCCGTGTGGTGCAGGATGGTGTTGACCACCTTCTGCACCAGCAGCTCGCTGCCGAACTCGCCGGGGAAGTGCTTGGTGACGAGCCGCATGGCCACGTCGTACACGTTGCTGTTCAGCGCCGCCTCCGCCTCGTACTGGAACCAGTGCACGCTCTCGCGCACCACCCGCCCCCCCCACTCCAGCGTGATGGGGAAGGCCTCGGGCAGGTTGTCGTACTCCTTCCCGTCCCAGTAGTGCTTGAACCCGCAGCCGCACTTGCCCCCGTGGGAGCGGGTGTTGGTCCGGTCCCCGTCCAGGTACACGGCAGACCCGTCGCCGCGGACGTGGCGCACCGAGGTGCCGTGGCACCAGGTGCAGGTGCCCAGGGAGCTGAGCTTGTAGTCCGGGACCAGGACGTCGGCCTGCGGCTCGTAGGAGCAGACCACGTTGTTGAGGGGGAAGCTGTAGTTCTTGTCGGGCCGCAGCTGGCCGTGCGTGGACTTGGCCAGGTTGTAGAGCTTCCCGCCGGGGCTCAGCCAGTCCGGCGGGACGTGCAGCTCCGAAAGGGCGCCGCAGATCAGGCAGCGGTGCAGCCGGTTCTCCGTCACCGACCTCTTGGCCGCCTCCGTCACCTCCTCGGGCTGGACGCCGATGACGCCGGTGCGCCGGTACACGTACTGGTGCACGTCGGCCACCAGCGACGGGTGGATGCCGTGCTTCTCCATGAACACCTCCTCCATGGCGTTGACCAGCCGCATCAGGTACTTGTCCTGCAGGTTAATGAAAATCATGACTAAACATCGTCGTCAACGAACCTTTACCACCTGAGGAAAATGAGACGCAACGAAAATGCTGGTCATGTGACGATAACGATAATTAAATATATGATGCAATATCGTAGATGAATAAAAACCAGACTAAAATGTAGATTACAAAATTTAAAAAAAACGATCCTAATCATGAGAGTTCAACGTAGATCTGGGTATCATCTGCATAGCTGTTACAAGAGACCTCAAGATGGTGGAGAGTCTGGAACAGGAGCGAGGAGCCCCAGAACTGGTCCCTGTGGGACTACGGTTGTCTTGGTTAGGGGTGTGCAAACAAGGGTACCTCACGATTCGATTTCGATTATTGGAGCTTCGATTATAACGATATTCGATTATTGGTGCCACGATTCTTCGATTATTGTGATTTTTAATGCTTTTTTCCATGCAAGATTGATTTTGTCTTCATCTGTGGCTACATTTGTAAATAAATAGCCGATAAATTAACTCAGTTCCTCTAACAACACTCATTAAGTAAATAACAAGGTTTTTTGAACATTTGACATGTATTTTTCAAAGACACAAAATAATGTATTTTATGACTATGTAAACATTTGCTCTTTGAATTACTTAACTTTGACCAGGGAAAGCTGCACTTGCATGAGAGCGCCCTCTATTGGCGGAAAACACTGAAAACGGTCGAGCCCTGGATTTAATGAGTTCATTAATTCAAGTAAACAAGATATGTACTTCCATCAAATGTATTTAGTGTAAACATATCTGCCATATTTCAAGTGAACAATAAGAAATGTGCATTATTGAAAATGAAATGATTCAGCAGCTTATTCAGTCTGGAATCTGGATAGGATAACTTAAAAAAAAAAAAAAAAAAAATTTTAATTAAATCGATTCCAAATCGTCACGTGACGCATCGCGATGCATCGACACATCGATGAATTGCACCCACCTCTAGTCTTGGTGTTTCTTAAAGATTCATATTCAAGGCTGTTACCACGTAACAGACTCGTTAGAAGTAAAGTTGCTTTCGTCAATGAAAATTAAGACTAAATATCGTCGTCAACGAACTTTTATCACCAGAGGAAAACAAGACGCAACGAAAATGCTGGTTATGTGACGATAACCATAATTAAATATATAATGCAATATCGTTGACGAATAAAAACAAAACTAAAATGTAGATTACAAAAAAAAAGCTCTGCTAAAATGTGTCTTAATTTTCGTTGACCAAAACAAGACGAAATGTTCCAACAAAGATCCTTAATCTCCATGTTTTAAGTAGTTTCCTTTGGTTTAGTCTTTAAAACCAGTTTAGCCTTTAGATCAGGGGTGTCCAAAGTCGGTCCTCGAGGGCCGGTGTCCTGCAGGTTTTAGATGTGTCCCTTTTTTTATCAAACCGTGATACAAGGAGCTGTGTCATCAACAGAACTATCCAGACTTTGATGACAAGGTGGTGACGACCGTTAATTAGAATCAGGTGTGTTGATGCAGGAAACAACTAAAACATGCAGGACACCGGCCCTCGAGGACCGACTTTGGACACCCCTGCTTTAGATCTTTGGATACACTTTCCTACATAGACGTGGAAAAGAAAACCAAATGTGTTTTGGAAAAGAAAAAGACTGGGAGAAATGCGGAAATATAAATATGTTGTAAACTCAAATTAGAGTCTTCTGTATCTGGAATGAATGTATTCTTGAGTCTATAAGGTAACAATAATACAATAATAAGATAACAGTTTTTGAATTGTAAAATGGGTTTGGATAAATACAATCTTTGACTAAAACTAGACTAAAATGGTCCTGGACAATTCTGACTAAAATAAGACTAAAGTGCTCAGACTTTTAGTCGAAACTTGAAACTTGACACGACTAAAAGGAAAATGAACCTGACTAAAACTAATAAAAACTAAAATGATAGTTTGATCCAAAGACTAGACTAAAACTAGAATTGAAAAAGGACGACAAAAACAACACGACATCCATCCATCCATCCTGGAGACTACAGCGTCACTAGTTTTCTTCAACTAAAACTAGAGTAAAATGGACAATTCTGACTAAAATAAGACTAAAATGCTCAGACTTTTAGTCGACTGAAATTTGACACGACTAAAAGGAGAATAAACGTGACTAAAACTAATGAAAACTAAAATGATAGCTGGACCCAAAAAGACTGGACTAAAACTAGAATGGAAACAGTCTGATAAGAACAACCTTCCATCCATCCGAGATGGAGACCAAAATGTCATCAGTTTTCGTCGACTAAAACTAGACTAAAAAGGCCCTGGACAATTCTGACTAAAATAAGACTAAAATGATCAGACTTTTAGTCGACTGAAACTTGACACTATAAAGACTATAAAGGAGAATGAACTATGAAACTAATAAAATGGTGCTTTTCCACTAGCACCTACTCGGCTTGGCTTGCTTCCCCACTAAAACAACGTTACCTGCAGGCTGCGGTCGCCGCCGATCACCAGGCTGCCGTCCGGCTCCAGCCGGACGTACCTCCGGATGAGCTCCTGCGGGACGCCCCAGGCCTTGGGCAGCAGGTGGGGGGGCAGCCTGGGCAGTGCCGTGTTCTTGATGCCCACCAGGGGGATGTAGTGGTTGCGGCTGGAGCTGCTCCAGGCGATGCAGATGGGCCTGTGGAGGCGGCCGTCCTTGCCGCGGCAGCGCTCCTCGGCCACCAGGCCCGGCAGGAAGGTGGCGGCGTAGTCGCCGGAGCTGCTCATGCCGCTCAGCGAGTCCAGCAGGATGATGGGCCGGTGCAGCACGTTGGCCAGGCCGAAGATGTGGATGTTGCGCAGCCCCAGGGGGACGCCCTCGGGCGGCACGAACAGCGGGTCGCACTCGTTGATGATGTCCTCCCACTCCGCTGCGTCGATGAAGTCCTGGAACAGGGCCTTGTAGCGCTCCAGGTTCTGCTTGAAGTTCTGCTTGAGGTTCTCGCGGAGGGCGTGCCAGAACAGCTCGCGGCCCACCAGCGCCCGGGACACGGCGTGCACCAGGCAGTGGCCGTCCCCGTCCACGTGGACCGGGATCAGGCACTCGCGGTCGCCGTTGGCCCGCTTCACCTCCTCCAGGGTGTCGTGCAGGTAGGCCAGGCTGCCGGACCGGTCCTTGCCGTAGCCCATGGTGGCCACGTGGTCCGGCTCGATCAGGAAGGCTCGGTCGCCCAGCAGCGCGCAGTCAAACATCTCCCCCTGGTTCATGTCCCGCAGCAGCTTGGCCCGGCCGCTCTGCTTGTCCATGCCGTACCTGCAGGGGGGAAAGTGGATCCGGAAAGAGAGATTTCTTTAGAGATTGTTAAGAGATTATTCTTCTTTTTTACAACCTATTCATAAGCTGCGTCCGAAATTCCAAACTTCCACCCTAATGAGTAGCAAAAACAGTATGTGAGATTTTTTAGAGCGTCCGAAACATCAGTACGTACTCAATAGTATGCGCTATCCATACTCATTTCAGAGAAATGTATTAGTGTGGATTGATGGACACTAGCTAAGCAGAAACCTCCCACAATGCAATGCAGCAGTGTTTGGTTGCTAAGTGCTGCGCAGACACTTAGCAACCCAAAAAAATGGAGGATAACGTTAGCGGTACCAAGCAAAGCTGCAGCTGCAGCACCATCATAATCCCGCTACAATTCAAATGTGAGCAATTAGGTGTGATTTCGCCTTGGTTTCCATGAGATATTAACCAGATGAGTTCGTCATTTATCACATTATTGTGTGGATAAACGGGAAAGTGCGGAGCGGTGCGCTGCTACTGCTGCTGTGACAGGAGTTGTTAGTAGTACGTCCGAATTAATGCATACTACTGATATTCACTCAAAAGTGTGCTGAACTGAAGTCTAATTTTTGAGTATATACTGTTTAGTATGGTATTTCGGACGCACCGATAGACTTCAAAAATATTTTGTAAGAATTGTTACCAACTCTCCACGTTTAACACCATCCACACCTCTGTTTAAAAAAATTACAAATACTAACAATCTATGATGTGAATAAGTATCAAACAGGAATCCTGATGTATAAAGTCATATGGCAAGCAGGAGAAAGATAAAAATATTTTAGAGGAGGAAGATTTTTTTTCATTATGCACTTCGAGAAAAAAATCGAAATGCCGAAAAAAATAGTAGAAATGTCGAGATTAATGTTGAAGTACAATTTCGAGAAAAAAGTCAAAATGTCAAGTAAAAAGTCAAAATTTCGTGAATAAAGTTGAAATGTTGAGAAAAAAGGCGAAATTTCGACTTTATTATCGACATTGACTTTTTTCTCGAAGTGCACCATAAAAAAAATCTTCCCCTCTCAAATATTTTTTTTCCTGCATGGCCCTAATACTCTTCCGTATCATTCATACTCCACAAGAAGAAGGAATGATTTGCATATCATATCCCCTTCTGTAGAACCGCAGTTGTTAAATTTTCATTTATATATCAAGGTGTTGTGCTGTGGAACAGTTTAAAACATCTGAACATGCTGAACATTATCTGCGTTCAAAAGAAAGCTGAAAAAAAGTTTATAGATTTTTAATATATCTGTGTTTTTCATTCACCATTATTCAAATATATTTCTAAGCTATTTAATTGTATTCTGAAGTATTGTATAACTGAGTTATCAGTTATACTGTATAGGCCTATGTATTGTGCTTATATGGTTTTTTTGAATTATTATTTTTAATTTTTTCTTGTTTTTAGGAGGGGGGAGTCGCTTATAAGCCCTTCAGGTTTTTATGACCTCTCCTGCACATCTTTTCTTAACTTTTTCCTCTATGTAATGTTCCTTTTTACGAGTGCAAACAATAAAACACACAAACAAGATATAGACCCGGATCCCACAGGAAGGCGTTTTGAGCAGAGTGGGAGGAGAGAAAAGAGTGGAGAGGACGGATGATCCACCTGTTATTCCCAGTTTTCTGATGCTCACAACATGAGCAGAAACGAATCAAATGTTAACTAGAAGACAAACGTTTCCCTTTATCTAACGTGACACTGCCAGATGAGCAAACTACACTACAGCGGCGTAACGTTATATACACACCGCTGTAATGTAACGAGCAGAACACAGGGCCTCATTTCATTTCGCTTTATTTTGTGTAGAGGGACATTGTACATTGATAAGCATTTTAAAATGTAAATATGCCCAATTGTAATTTGCATTGGCAGTCCCCGTGCAAGACTCAGTAATGGCACTTTTCCACCAGCACCTACTTGGCTCTACTCAGCCTGGTTTCTTTTCCACTACAATTTAGCTCCTGGAGCAGAAGTAGGAGGTTGGAGTGAAGCTGCTGTGACGTATTTGATTGTGTGATCTAAACGAAGAAGACAACAACACTAAAGATGTAGAACATGGAGGAGATGATAGATGTGCTGCTGGGTCTGTGGTTTGTGTTCAATATCAAGTTAAAAAATGAGAGTGAGAGAAGCTTCAAGCGGCGACGCTTTTTAATGTTTTTAGTTTGTCTCTGCGCTGCTGAAAAGTCCGTTGGTAGCTGAGCAGCTATGAAGTGACAGAGCTCCTGGTAGATCTGGTCGTTCCTTATCTCCGTTTAGATCCCTTTTTAATTCTCTCCTCATCACCAGGTTTATGAACATCTGCACCTCAGAGTTGGATCACCAAACAGACTTCTGCTGCCGTTGCTGGTGGAATAAAATGAAGAAGAAGCTCAAGAGTCTCTTTCTTTGACGTCACATCCTGACTCAGACGTCTGACTCCAACCCCCCGACCAATCGGTGGCCTGTAGTGTGATGACATCACAGCCCGACTCAGCTGCTTAGAACCTTGGCGGAGTAGAGACAGAAAAAGTATCTACTCGGCACGTTAGACGCCTAGTGAGAAAGAACCAAACCCAGTGGAGGAGAACAGAGTCGGTGCTGGTGGAAAAGCACCATAAGAAGAAACAAGCAACATTACACGACACACAATACACAACAATTAAAAATCGCAACAATAAACAATTAATGATCGCAAATTTGAGACGTTTTAAGCCATTCCTTGAGATTACCCTTAAAAGGAAGTAAGAGGGACAATCCCTTCCGTGTTCTCCTGGTGGCAGAACACGGCACAGGAATATACAGTTAACACATATACAGAATCCTCATCAAAATTTAGAGAAAGATTTACGACATATTTAAGAGAAAAAGGGAGTCCGACTCCGAAGTTAGAGATGAAGAAAAGAGGGAGGAAGCAGCAGCAGAACCAAAAAGATCCGGTAGGCTATTGACAGACCAGGGTCAACTAACTAAATAATGTTAAGCCTAAAAATGTTAAACTTTACTGTCTCAGAACACACACACACACACATAACATTACACTGGAAATTATTAAAAAAATGTTTTTTTTATGTATTTAGATTGAACAATACATATTGATAGCTGTTACAACTGTGGTCGTATTTATGTTAAAGTCTTTGTGTTTTTCAGAGCGGACATCTGTGTCAGAGGTGTCTATCCACTTCTGATGATAAGTAAATAGGTGTGCGAGGACCAGGAGGTGATTGGGGGATTGTCCTTCAGCTCGGCCGTTGATTGGCTCTTACTAGAGATGCAACGATCGATCGGCAACCGATATCTGTTTTGGTATCGGTTTTGATCGGCGTTCTCAACATAATAGTTCAAAGCAGCCGATCCGATGACGTTTACAACAAAACGCCGCCAGCGCTGCGTTCCCTCATCTCAGACCCAGATGTCCTGAGGGGGCGTGGTCGTCTCTAGAAGTATCAATACTGAAAATGGCAGTGTGGGAGTTTTACAATGTCCGAAAAGGACAACTAATTTGCAGTTTGCAAGGTGTGTGCAAAGGAAATACCCCGAAGAGGAATGTTATAAAAGAATTTCAACACAACGAAGCTGATAAGACATTTGAAAGTTTCTCAAGTCAAGGAGTATATAAAGAACAGGAAGCGCATCGCTTCAGCAACAGAAAGAAAAATAAAGAAGTACATCCTAAGGTAATGAATTCATAAGCCTTGATCATCAGCCGTTTGTCGTTGTAGCAGATATCGGGTTTAAACGAGTCGTTAGCTGCTTGGATCCACGGTACGCGCCGTAATTATTTCACTGATACACGACGACAGTCGTGTAAGTCGCTTCACGAGTGACATTTACAGTTCTAGTGTGAAGAGATGAGCTTCACTCACAAGGGTTTCCTCACACCGCTTTAGCAAACCTTAATAATTCATAATTAAGTTTTTATTTTAAGATTTATTCCTTTTTCCTCAGGAAAACTAAAGGTTTATAATTTACAACTTGTATCAACTCTAAGAGAGTGACATGTCTACTGTTGTCTGTGTTAGTAGACATGTTGTGTTGTACACATTTATTACCACAGGAAAGCTTAAGTTAATAAGCTACACAAGTCCAAGTCGTCTCTAAGAGTCTCTAGAGGGTGAAATATTGCATATTGCCTCATCGTGTGAATGTGTGTGAATGTGTATGAATGTTTGGTGGTGGTCGGAGGGGCCGTTTGGCGCGATATGGCAGCCACGCTTCCGTCAGTCTGCCCCAGGGCAGCTGTGGCTACAAATGTAGTTTACCACCACCAGTGAGGATGTGTATGAATGAATAATGATCTCTGCAAAAGCGCTCTGGGTGCCTTGAAGGGCGCTATATAAATCCAAGTCATTATTATTATTATTATCCTGCAATAAAACAGACAATTCATGATACTTTCTCATCTCCTAATGTTGATACCTAATAACACAATGTCAGCGTTGTACTTGAGACAATATTGACGAATTTATGGATTTCACGCTGATCGGCCCTGATCGGTGAATCCTGATCGGTGAATCTCTAGCTCGTACCTGCTTCATAAAGGGCCTGGATGACGGTCCGGGCAGGAGAGGGATTCCCCATCTCCCTCCTCTCCCAACCAGCCACACTTCAGATCCCACTCTTAACAGCAATCACATTTTAATAATAATAATAATTTTTATTTATATAGTGCTTTTAAAAGATGTCAACGATGCTTATTATCTTTTGTTGGAGCTAATTAGGGGTGGACTGCCATTTTGGTTAACCTTATTTTCTCATGTTTACGTTAGTCAGGGAGGTAGGTTGTTGTTGTTTGGTTAGGTTAGATTGATTACTCCCCAGTTAGATCTGTTGTGTTTGTTATGTTGAACTTGGTCCACCCTGAAGCCAGATCAAGCTCCATCTCATTTAATTCACTTCCTGTAAATGAATCCACCTTCGTATCCGTGGCTGCTTGGGACCGGGGGAAGAGGGGCTCTTCCCTGTCGTGTCTCTGACACCCCTAGACACGGCAGAACATGAATTGGGGGCTCGTCTAATTTCTTTTCTCGCTTCGGTTCCTCAACACACACATAAAGCAGTGTAAATACACCGGATGTAGCATGAACCTTTTAATTTATGTAGGCTATTAGCTAGCTCTGTGCAGCTCTCATCTAGAACTACATGTCTATTTGAGAATAGCCCTTTTACAGTTAGGCTTACTCTAATTAGGTAAACAAACTATAAGCATAATAAAACTAGTCTTGTTTAAAGGGGACCTATTATGGCATCTAATCCTTATTTTAAACAGGCCTTGAATGTCTTAAAAACAAGCTTTTGATTGTTTTTGCTAAGTAAATTAGAAATTCAGCCTCTGATCCATGTCTTTATCATCCCATTCTCTAACCTCATTATCTATGCAGGATTCTGAGTGGGCGGGGCTATGATAATGAGGCTCTGTGCTGATTGGCAGCCTGAATGACGCGATACACCGCTACGAAAAAATGGTGGAAGCTCCGACTGGCGGAGTTACACCGTGTCATAACTGCATGCGATGCGAGTGAGAGTCAGCGACAAAATCAATTCCATTGCTTTATTTTCTATTGGACTGTCCTAACTGGCCGCAGCGACGCAGCACGCCGTTGTGAGCTGAACATTTGTTGGACGCCCTGCTTCTATTTTCTTCCTGCTGCTCGCGTTGAAAGCCGGTTGAAAGCGCTGTAGGAAACAGTCATGATGAGGAACGGCTGATCCAGTTAGTTGAAATGAGAAGTTATCTCTATGATTCCTCCTCATTTCACTACAAAAACCTCAATAAAGCGGCAGATGCTGGAGGGAGATGGACAGAGAGCGTCCAATGTCACGCAGTGCTACGATAGTCGGACGCTCATGCAGTTACACGGTTTTATAGTTGTGGGCGTGGTTTGCATTTTGGTTACGTAACGACGGGAGCAGAATCTGAACGGCTCGTAGATCCACATCACACTGGACGGCTCATCCGGGCGGCTGTACAGACACTGCAGAGTTTGGTTGCTTTCCTCCTTCTCTGAGTTGGCAGACTGAGGGGAGACCACTTTATATATGTTAAAGACAGAGAAAACCTGTTTTTCATAATAGGTCCCCTTTAACTATTGTGAACAAATCCTTCGGATGGATGATGGATGGAACAAATCCTTACAATTTGTTCACAATAGGTAAACAAGACTAGTTTTAGTATGATTATAAACTATAAGCATACTGAAACTAGTCTTGTTTACCTTTTGTGAACAAATCCTTCAGATGGATGTATGAATGGATGGACCGATGCAACAAATCCTTCAGATAGATAGATAGATAGATAGATAGATAGATAGATAGATAGATAGATAGATAGATAGATAGATAGATAGATAGATAGATAGATAGATAGATAGATAGATAGATAGATAGATAGATGGGATGTGTGGACTAAAAAATGTATCACGATAATTTCTGGCATTTATCCCGATAACGATAAAAGAAATACCAATTCAACTCCACCTTTGTAACTATAAATCTATCACCACATTCAGTCTTTGGAGCCCCCAAAACACTGCTCTGAAAGAATACTAAATGCTACTAAACTACACCAATTAAACTGAATTAATAAAAACCAATTCAATGAGTTACACCTGTACTGCAAAACTGTAATGACTCAGATCCGCCATGTTTGTTACACAAACACGTATCAACGGGAATTTATCTTTCTTTCTTTCTTTCTTTCTTTCAGGCTCATTTCTTTCTTTCTTTCTTTCAGGCTCATTTCTTTCTTTCTTTCTTTCAGGCTCATTTCTTTGTTTCTTTCAGGTTCATTTCTTTCTTTCAGGCTCACTTCTTTCTTTCTTTCTTTCTTTCTTTCTTTCTTTCTTTCTTTCTTTCAGGCTCATATCTTTCCTTCCTTCCTTCCTTCCTTCCTTCACGTACATTGTGCGTCGATTTAACGCTGTCTTCGCTTTACACAAAAACGTCATCAACGGGAATTTATCGTTTTTAATACGAGATGACAAATTCTTACCGTGGGGAATTTTTTTGACGGTATATCGTGAACGATAAAATATCACCCATTCCTAATAGATAGATAGATGGATCAAATGGATGTATGTATGAAACAAATCATTCAGATAGATAGATAGATAGATAGATAGATAGATAGATAGATAGATAGATAGATAGATAGATAGATAGAATCCTTCAGATTTGTTCACAACAATTCTGTTCTGCAATTACTCCCATATAAACAAATATTTCCCAGTAAACTGCTGTGTGTCTGACTGGGGTTGGGCCCGTGTGTGTGTGTGGTTCTGTTGTGGGTTTGATTCCTACAGGAACCTTCCCCTCCCTCGTACCTGGTGAGCACCGGCGACAGCAGCTTGCAGTGGTAGTTGGAGAGCCCCATCACCTTCACCAGCTCGCTGCCCTTCCGCGGGCCCCCGGGGGCCCCTGCTGCCCCGGCCCCGGCCCCCCCGGGGGCCCCGGCCCCTGCTCCTCCGGCCCCGGCCGCGCCGAGCAGCGCCGACCGCAGCAGGTTGTGCAGCACCACGTCCGGGTCCGTCACCTCCTCCACGTGCAGCAGGCTGCGCTGCTCGTGCCGCCGCCCGCACTCCGTGCACTCGATGGGGCCGCCGGCCGGGAAGAAGAGCCGCGCCTGGCAGCGCAGGTCCGGGCAGGTGCCCGACAGGACGCGCCGGTCCTTCCGCTTGGAGCCCTGCAGCAGCGACATGTCGGTGGTGGTGGGGAGGGGGGGAGAAACGCTGACTAGAGTACCGGGCTAGGGGTTTACAGAACCATGGTAGGACGAGCTGCCACCCCGCTGACGACGGATATTTGTCAGGAGAGCAGGAGAACAACACGGAAGCGGCTGGGCTTTTTTCTTCCTCCTTTAGCAACTGGCCGTTGCTAAACGTAACTGCGTCACGACGCTACGCTGCTGGGACTTGTAGTTCTCATGACGGAGTATTTTTAACAGCCTTGACGGAATGTGGAAATAGTTTAGTTGTACATTTCCGTTGTAGAAATGTAACTTTAGCGAGAAAAAGTGTATTTTTGTCATTCTATATCCGTGTTTAACTGATGAATATCGGCAAAGTTAAACTTTGTTTGACTACATTTCCCATAATGCAACACTCCGGTTCAACGTTTGTTTTGTAAGGAAGTCAGTTCGGCAGGATCCTGCATAAATGCAGTTGTTTTTATTTGTTATTGTTTTTATTTAATCCATATAAATCCATATAAAATCCATATAAATAAATATATAATCCATATATATAAATGTATATATATATATATATATATATATATATATATATATATATATATATATATATATATATATATATATATATATATACTGACGATTTTATCAATATATTTTATATTAGATGGATATATATCGTCAGTATATATATAAATATATATATATACATATATATACATATATACATAATATATATATATATATATATATATATATATATATACACATATATATATACACACACATGTTGAAATAGTTTAGTTTTAAATCGATATTGTAGAAATGTAACTTTAGCGAGAAAAGGTCTATTTTTATCATTCTATATCTGTGGGTAGCTGATGAATATCGGAAAAGTTAAACTTTATTTGACTACATTCCCGACAATGCAACACTCCGGACCAACGTTTGTTTTGTAAGGAAGTCAGTTCGACAGGATCCTGCAGAAATGCAGTTGGGTGGGTGCAGTTTTGTTTTCCAGAGCATCTTAATTAAAACAGACACCCAGTAGGAAAAGGAATGGATTTTGTTTCCCATCAAAAAATAAAAACATAGATATATAATGTATATGTTCTTATAGTTTTTATTTTTTATGTTATTGTTTTTATTGCATTGTATTATTGTTTTGTTTTTATTTAATCCATATAAAGATTTAACAATAACACAATACAATAAAAACAATAACAACATATAAAAAATACATGACATGCACATTATATACTGGGTATACATATACACCACACACACACACACACACACACACACATATAGTTGCCCTTTTATCTCTCTTCCAGAATGTTTCACGAGCCTGAAATCCTACATATTAACGTACGTGATGAAGCTGAGGAGGAACAAGACACAGAACAACTGGGTTAATACTGTACAAAGAAAAGTCAAATGTAATTTCAGATGTTTTTTTTAATGTAGTCCCAACATTTCTGATTTGGAGGTTGCACCTGCACACGAAACAAAATATTTCTGTATTTACTTTAATACATAATACAACTTTTGTGTTGCTCATCCACATCTGGCACAAGGTACATCACTGCATGTTGGCCGGTGTTCCCCAGGTCCAGTCCTCCAGGGCAGAAATCAGGAACAGGTCATGGGGAACCTCTCTTGTGAACTCTCTCTTGACACAAATCTGGTTCACCTCCCACTGCAACCCGTTTCCACCGCTTCAGGACGTACCAAACCAATCACACAGCCAGGGGCCTCATGCAGGAGCCACTAATCAAAACAGATAATAACTTCTGGGAAGAAGAACTTTTTTACTGTAAAATCAGGCATGATTTTACAGCTCCGGGCTCCTATTGCTCTGACCAACACGGGTCTGGTTGTCGCTCGGCTCACGCCAGGCGCGTAGCCAATAATGGGCCTGGGTGGCACTGGCCCCCCCACATTACTCACTGGCCCTCCCAGCCAACTTTGATCAAAATACATGTTTCACATAAACATATTCTAAAAAATTATATGAGAAAACGTATAAATATAAACGTGATTTGTTGTTGACTTGTGTTCAGCCTTTAAGTGGACCTATTCTGAAAAACAGGTTTTCTCTTGCTTTAACATACATAAAGTGGTCTCCCTTCAGCCTGCCAACTCAGAGAAGGAGGAAAGAACCAAATTCTGCAGTGTCTGTACAGCCGCCCGGATGAGCCGTCCAGTCTGATGTGGCTTCTAAGGCCGCGTTCAGACTGCAGGCAAATATCCGATTTTTAGCCCATCCAGATTGAAACTGGATGACTCTTTTGAAGTCTGAACAGTCCCAAACCGCATGATATCCGATTTTTGCAAACCAGATGGAAACCACCTCCAGGAGGTAGTTTCATATCCGATCCATATCTCATTTGGGCAGATGCGTCTCAGTCTGAACAGCTCCAAACACTCAGATCGGATATGACTGTCCCAGACGCTGCAAACCACCCGCCCATTTCCAGTTGTGGAGCTACTCATCCTTTCACAGAGAGCATGTACAATCTCTGATGTCACGTCAAAAACTATTATTTGTAGTTTGAGTGTTGCAAATTCACATTACAAATCATGTTTTAATAGCAGAAAAAAAGACCGCATTTCCACGTAGGTGCGGGTCGCCGTGTACCCTACGCCGTAGGCTCTGCGTTGGTGTAACGCAGAACCATAAATCAGCCTTCAGTCGCGCTGTGAGCCTGAACCTGCAGCCCGTCAGCCCCTCTCCTCCTAGGAGGACAGGTTATGGAGCGGGGCTGCCAGTTATTAATTGCTGGTTCGTTTTGTTAACTCTGAGCTTTGTTGGTTGGTTTGTTAGTTTGCTGATGGTTTTGTTCTGAACACCTTTCTCTGTTTCTCATTTTGCTGGGACGTCGGGTCCCTCCGCCGATCACACAACTTTTGCGGTATGCGTTCATTGTTATGTCTAAAAATGATGCGCAGTGCCGACCCAATCAGAAACGGTACAGATATTTTGGGATTTTTTTTATATGTAAAAGAATTACATGACTTCACACAATACACGCGCTGGGTGACGCCTCCGCTCCGGCGTCGTTGCTACGGCAACCCGTCAGATCAGTCAATGTGTGGCGCAGTCTGAACAGAGCCAGATCCGATATGGACACTTGCTAAAAACAGTGTGGACAGTCAGCCCTGAAAATCGGATATGAGAAGGAATCAGATATATATCTGATTTGCCTGCAGTCTGAACGCGGCCTAAGAGCCGTTCAGACGGGAGCGATGCGTGAAACCACGCCCACAACTAACTCCGCCGGCCAGAGCTTCCGACATTTTTTCGTAGCGGTGTATCGCGTCATTCAGGCAGCCAATCAGCACAGAGCCTCATTATCATAGCCCCGCCCACTCAGAATCCTGCATAGATAATGAGGTTGGAGAATGGGAAGATAAAGACATGGTTTAGAGGCTGAATTTCTAATTTATTTAGCAAAAACAATCAAAAGCTTGTTTTTAAGACATTCAAGGCCTGTTTAAAATAGGTATTAGATGCCATAAAAGGTCCCCTTTAATTGATATAAGACATAATTGACATAATTGATTGCTCTGGTTCTGACAGATTGAGCTGCCGACTTTATTGCCGCAACAATGGCTAAACAGAGTTCATTGATTACTTATTTAAAAAAAACAAAACTTGAAGAAGACGCGCCACTGCCAGGGCCTCGGACTGTGTCCCCCCAGCCCACTTCTTCTCCACCGGCTCTCTCCCGGTCAACCTACCGTTCCCCTCCATTTATCCGCAATTGACGAACCACCTTCACAGCCAAGTTTGGGTGTGTTTCCAAACATGGTCAAGAATGGAAAATCAAGATGCTTCTCATCAAACTGGTATGGACAGTTTTCTTGGTTTCTCTGCTGTTTGGGTTTATGTTTAGTTGCCACTTCGACAGTTAAATTGTTAATTATTGTGTTGTGCGCTGCAGAGCCAATGCGCAGCCAGTTAAGCTAATAGGCTACAATAGTGGCAAATAGGCTACTGGCCGATATAGACAGGTTTTCATGCTCTGTTGGTTGAGCATGTTGTGTTTAATTGTCATAATGCATTTGTAATGCAGATAACAAATAAAGATTGACACTGCCTTTGATCTGTCTGTTCGTCATGTAACATGACATGTTTTCTGTTAAAAAGTTTTTATAAGTCCGCTTTTTCCGGGACAATATAGCCCACCCATTTTTGTCCTGGCCCACCCAAAAAAACATTTCTGCCTACGCCACTGGCTCCCACACGCTCCGTTTCTCTAGATGGTTATCGGCCCATCCAAAGGCTTCTGGAGAGTAAAACAGAACCAGGACAGGGACACTGATAACAGACTGAAGGAACGGATAAAACAAACGCTCCTTCCTGCCCCCAGTGCTCAGTTTATGAACTACAACTTTCCCTCTTACTACTTTATGTTTGTCAAAACATTTACATGATGCATTCTAGATTCTTGACTCATATCCGGCACTTTAAAACCTCATGTTGTACATTTTCTCTTTTCATTATATATTTGCTCTTTGTACTGCACAAATCCCCACAACAAATTCCTTGTGTGTGTCTAACAAACTTGGCAATAAAATTATTTTTGATTCTGATTATTAGACATTTGGGGATGTTTGGGGAAAAACAAAAGCTAAACCTCTAAATGTTCACACTCATGAAGAAATACATGTTTAACTACTGATTAATAATAATTATGTTTAAACACAGTTCTTAAAAAAGATATAAATGACAACATCAACAGTTGAATTAGAAAATGTTTTACCAGAATATGTTTTCTGACGTCTCCCAACATGTTTAATGCCACATGTTAACATGTAATTTAATGTAACATTTTAACATTTCTACAGTACTGCACGCAGCGTTTTAGTTTTTAGTGTCCTTATCTTTTAGTGTTTTAGAGTTTTTAGTGTTTAGATTGTTTTTATTGCTTGCTTTGAGTCAGTGGCAACGATCCTTGAACTTTGTTTGATTATTTCACATTTCTGAGAAGTCATTTTCTCTCCATTAAGTCCTCTACAGGAACAAGAATTATAAAATCAGCTCGTAGTTTTAAATTCAGACGTAATCTGCGCTTCACAAATTCACATGAATGCAGCTCGACCGTGAAGCAAACGTAAGAAAACAGCGACACCTTGTGGTTGTTCCCGGAGTTTACAGCATGTTAACGGCAGTAACACTCTCCTTATATTTGTTTACAGCCATAGTCGAATTATTTCCACATGTATAGTTTATCACACCATTTTGTAGTAAAAATGTGACTTCAGCTGCAGCGCCGGTTTCCAACTCCCTGAAAAATAAATAAGGAACACGTCAACCCGGTTGCCTTCACCCTTCCTGGCCTGGTTTTTTTTTTTGTGAGTGAAATGATTTTTTTGACTCGAACCTGAATTGAATTAGATGCATATTTTTGAATGCGATGAACACATGGAAAACTAATTATTATCCAGTAATTCACTTTAATACAAAATATCACACACACACACACACACACACACACACACACACACACACACACACACACACACACACACACACACACACACACACACACACACACACACACACACACACACACACACACTTTTCAGTTTATAAAGTAAATAAATATGGACAATGTATGCAATTATAACTGAAAACTTTAATGTTTTCAAACCTTTAAACATATTTTTTTGTGATCAAATGTTTTTATTTATTTTTCATGATTTTCTTATCAACGCTGGCATCCACAATGATGTTAAACAAGCATTAACACATATTCTCAGCCCCTTCCAAACTCACGCCTTGGACCTAATCTTCGATGAAAATAAAAAAAAAAAAAAAAAAAAGGATAATGCAGAAAAACAGATACAACAGATAAGAAGATAATAGAACAAAGGACAAAATAAAACAAAGGCAAAACATAATGTAGGAGCAAAAAAAAGGCCGCTGAGGCCGCTTGCTGACACGTCACTCAAAAAGGGGGAAAATAAAAGTCTGTTGAATTGGTTCTTAAAGTGATCCAGGTTTATTGGAACAAAAAGATCAAAAGGCAGCAATCAATTATTATAATGCAAAAATAAAAGAACAAACAATGAATATTTGCGTGGCTGAAGCAAACGGTGATGGTCAACAAAAAATATATCAGCCTACTACATGAACACTTTCCTTTTGTCTTCCACCCGCCACCACACAAACCAACCAACCAACAAATTAAAGCCACACCCATAAACCCCAACGTGATGACGTAACATAAGTATATTTTCTATAATTTACACTCATCCATAACTTAAACTTAAAGTACCATTATAATTAAGCAAAGCAAAAATATGTTATTTTGGCTGCTACACATAATAATATCAAAAACTGGACAAGAATAGCTGGACCAAGGTAATCTATGTCAATTTTAAATACATCTTTCAAGTTTGGCCTTAATTTTATCTGCTGCCATAAACCAAAATAAAATATTTATACCTTTAAACATATTTGAAGGAAAAAACATGGCACTAGTTATTCTTGTGTCCAACAAAACATCCTTTTTGGCCATGAAGACAAAAATACCAAATCGATCTTTCCAACACAGGCCTACGGCCCACTGCTCCTCTGGTTGCGACGACTGTCGTTCCACCTTGGAGGAAGTCGTTTCTCACCCCGACCTGCAGACATCTGCTTTCACGCCCGGTTCAGGTGGGAGTTCGCCGTCTCCGCGCTGCTTTGCTTCTCACTTTTTCAGTGTTGAATTTAACGAGCTCTCTGGGTTTCCCTTCAAGGCAAATGTCCCTGCAAACATTTAAACACAGAATAGAAATAATGTCCCACTGTTCACCTTTTACATTCACACAGAAGACACATCCCGCTGCTATGGAAGAGTATTAGAGCCATGCAGGAGAAATAATATTTGAGATTTTTTAAGATTTTTTTGTTTTTATTGTGCACTTCGAGAAAAAAGACGAAATGTCAAGAAAAAAGTCGAAATGATGAGAGAAAAGTCAAAATGTCGAGATTAATGTTGAAATACAATTGAGAAAAAAGTTGAAATATTGAGAAAAAAGTCGAAATGCCGAGAAAAAAGTCGAGATTAATGTTGAAATACAATTTCGAGAAAAAAGTCGAAATGTCGAGAAAAGTCGAATTGTCGAGAAAAAAGTCGAATTGTCGAGAAAAAAGTTGAAATGTTGAGTAAAAAGTTGAAATGTCGAGATTAATGTTGAAATACAATTGAGAAAAAAGCCGAAATGTTGAGAAAAAAGTCGAAATGTCGAGAAAAAAGTCGAAATGTCGAGATTAATTTTTTCGACTTCTCGGAATTGTACTTCAACAAAACTTTTCTCAGAATTCTGAGATAATTAACTTGTTAATTCCGAAAAATAGAGCAGATTTTTTTCTCTCAAGTGAATGCAATATGCTTCCGTACTTTTCTTATCATTTTATTTGTTACTTACTATTTAATTGTGTCTTGCCGCTTTTAATGTTGACGTAAAGCACTTTGAATTACCTTGTGTTGAATTGTGCTACACAAATAAACTTGCCTTGCCACTCAGGTGAGGCCGACCTCCACGTTAGCCGTTCAGCGTTCGTCCCCCACGTGGACGGTCATGTGATTCTTCATGTGAGCCCTCCGGCTGAAGCCTTTCCCACACACGCCGCAGGGGTACGGCCTCTCCCCGGTGTGGACCCGGTTGTGGAGCCGCAGCTTGGAGCGGGAGGGGAAGGTCCTCCCGCAGGTCTGGCAGGGGTACGGCTTCTCGCCCGAGTGCATCCGGAGGTGGGCCAGCAGGCTGCAGCTCTGGCTGAAGCGCTTCCCGCAGGTCTGGCAGTGGTACGGCCTCTCGCCCGTGTGCACCCGCAGGTGCTTCACCAGCGTCCCTTTCTGAGCGAAGCCCTTCCCGCACACCGAGCAGCCGTAGGGCCGGGCCCCCGTGTGGGTCCGGTAGTGTCGCTCTATGAAGGACTTGTGGCGGAAGCTCTTTCCACAAACGTCACATTTCATGCACTCTTTACCCAGCTGGGTTTCCACCGGACCCGCGGACCCGGAGGAACCGGAGGGCCCGCAGGACCGGTCCACACGTCTGCTGTCAGTCCTGTTTGAACCAGGTCGCTGGTTTGGACTCATCTCCGTGTCCATGGCTGATCCTGAGTCCAGATTCCTGCTCCGGTCCTGATCCGGGTTCTCGGCTGAGGGAGAGGTCTGAGAGTGAAGCTGCTCAGGTTCTGGTTCTGGTTCTGGTTCAGTGAAGTCAGGTTCCTGGTAAATGGCAGTAAAGGTGAAGGTTTCAGTCTCCTGCTTCAGAACCAGCGGCTCCGTTTCCTCCAGAATGCTGCAGAGTTCCTCCTCTTCCTGTTTAATCTGTGGAGGTACTGGTTCCTCCTGGAGCAGAATGAGGTTCATCCCCTGGTCCGGACCGGACCCCCTCCCCCGGTCCAGGACGGGCTGCTCAGACAGAACTTCCTTCTCCTTGACATGTTGCTGTGGGTGATCTGGAGGGAAAAAGGAACATGGATCAGGGGCCGGATTCATAAAACATTCTTAAGAAAAAAAATCTTCTTAAAAGGAGCTTGAGGCTCCTTTTAAGAAATGAGACTCTCTAGCGCCACCCTTCACCACGACGGCCGTCGGGGGTACTGCAGCCAAAAGTGAAGCCGGCACGGGAGAACGGGGAGAACGCACATGCAGCGTCATGTGACGTCACATCCGCAGGACAGCGCGGGAAACTCGGGACCGAATTGCAGCACATTTTGCAGCACACAGCCTGTTCAAGGCAAAGGAGAGATACACTAGAGGAAACATTCTTTTGGGTTTGGAACGCTTCATCTGACATTATTACTAGAAAACTTAAAATGTATACAGATTTTTTTCATAAATCCTGCCACAATCCGGCCTCAAGCTCCTTTAAGTGTCATTTTTTTCTTAAGTTCAGTCTTAAGAAGAAACAAGAGAAGAAGTCATATTCTCCAAAAAAGTTCTTAAGTATTTTCTCAACTTTCTTCTTAAGTTTCTTCTTAAGAAAAAACTTAAGAATAAATGGTATTCTTGAAATAAAAGTTCTCAAATTTGTTCTCGACTTTTTTCTTAACTTTAAGACAACCTTGACCTGTCTTAAAATGTCTTCTGTGAAAAGGTAATAATAATAATAATAATAATAATAATAATAATAATAATAAGACTCTAATATCACCTTTTTCAACACATTTTAGACAAGTTTAGACTAGTAGGTCATAGTTTGAGGATATACTTTGTAATTAATTACACAAAGAGCCTGTTAACTGTTTGTTAGCATGTTAGTTAGCGTGGTAGTTAATTATTATTAATTTTCTCCAATAGTATTTTTTTGCACATTAATCTCATCCACCATAACCTTGAAAAGTTCCTGCATCTCTTTTTCTCCTTCTCCATGTTTAGTGAGTGACTGACGGTTAAGACCCAAACTACCTATAAATGTTGTTTGTTGGCGCGTGCAATGCAATGACATATTTGAAGAAGTTCTTAAGTAGGAAAAATAAGAAATTCGTAAGAAATGACAGTTCTTAAGACGGTTCTTAAGGAAATATTGAAGAAAAAAAAAGAAGAAAATATTGAGGAATTGCACTTAAGAACTTTCTTATGAACTTCTTAATTTTAGATCTTAAGACATTTCTTAAGATTGTTCTTAAGAACATATTGGTGAATCCGGCCCCAGGTTGCTAATCGAACAATTAATACATACATCATTTGGGAAAAATTACATTGGAGTGACTATTTGCACCCGGGTACAAATACCAAGCCCCCACCAGCTGAGCTATTCACACCCTGTTGACGTATGAAAACAAATGCGTTGCCCACGCGCATGTGCACCAACGTGTCTGCACTGGAAGGTGTAATTTCACTGGAATTATCTGATTCGTTCACATTTCCCTGCCCTGTGATGAAGAAAGAATGAAGAAAACCATTCTGAAAGGGAATTCAGAGGTAACGTTACGCTTTGTATTTGTCATAATGTTATGTTACAAAATGTGTTGTTCTGAGCTAAAGACTAGGTGTAGAGGACATGTTTTTAGTACAGTAATTAGCACAGAACTTTAGTTAGTTACTGATTAAAGAGATAGGAAGATGCTGATTAAGATACTGATTAAAGAGGGCTCCAGACTAACTTTTCACATTGGTTTTAATGTGGGTGTATCAACAAAGCAGTGCAGTATTAGGTGAAGGGTCAAAGCAAAGCTACCAGAATTAGATTAAGGATGATTGTGTTTATAAAATGTGTTTACATAAATTATATATTGCTTTCATCACAACTCAACAGAGGACACAATTGTTCCTGGCTTTGTATAGAAATGGTGCCGTTTGGAATTCTACCATATCATGAAGTATTGTTATTTAGACTTTACAAATAATTCATTGGTGTGTTCAAGATAACCGACCTTGTGAATTATTCCCATGGCTCTTTTTTGCAGTATGAGTAGTGGCTCTAGTGAACTTTTGTATGCATTGGCCCACACCTCTGTGCAGTGGTTTAAATAAGGTAAGACCAGCGAACAGAAATGATTGTGGAGTGATTCGTTATCCAAAAAGTGCCTCGCTTTGGTCATTACAGAAATGCTTCAGGATATTTTAGTGCAGATGTATTTAATGTGAGACTTCCAGCAAATCCTGTCACTTATTATCACCCCAAGGAATTTAATTTTGTGTACTCTTTCTATTAAAGTAGTTAAGTAGTAAATTAGTTAAAATCTCCCCAGTTTTTCAGCTTAATCTGCAGAGGGACATACCTGTAACAATAAGAACTATTGTTTACATATATGTTCACTAGGAACTATTGTACACAGTATGTGTGTGTGTATGTATGTGTATGTACCATTGTATTATTGCTCATACAAATACTGTATGGAATGATATCTATTAATGACATTGCACTAGTTTATAAAAGCTAACATTTTTTTTTGAAAAGGGCTTCAGTCTACACCTTATTTTTTAACAACTTGTGTGTATAATTTTATTTCATGTATTTGCTATTTAAGTGTACTCTTAAATTAAATACTTTCTGAAAACCGCGAATGAGATGTGTATCTTCAGTACTCTTCTGCCCTTAGTTTTCAGCAACTTGTGCTTTTTATTATTTTACCTTCTTTTCTCATAATAGTATTTCATTTTATTTGTTATTTACTGTTTAATTGTGTCTTGCCGCTTTTAATGTTGATGTAAAGCACTTTGAATTACCTTGTGTTGAATTGTGCCACATAAATAAACATGCCTTGCCTTTTGGTCCTTGGTTTTTAGCTAACAATTTATGGAGCCAAATCAAGGCCAAAGGTTTTGCTAATTTGAAAATAAAATTTGAACCTGAAAATTCTTTTTTACAGTTTCAATTTTTTTTCTTTTCGGTATCAGATCTTTTTTTCCAGTTTCAGAACTTTTTATTTCAGTTTTATTTTCAGTTTCAAAAGATTTGAAACTGAAAAAAAAGAAGTGAAACTGAAAAAAAGATGTGAAACTAAAAAAAAAAAGATTTGAAACTGAAATAAAAAGTTCTGAAACTGAAAAAAAGATCTGATACCAAAAAAAAAAATTGAAACTGTAAAAAAGAATTTTCAGGTTCAAATCGTATAAAATTGTACACACACACACACACACACACACACACACACACACACACACACACACACACACACACACACACACACACACACACACACACACACACATATATATACCAAAAATGATATATATTTTTTTGTATAACACCGACGAATTACACCTGTACTTTGAGTTTGTGGGAATTGAAAGGACCAAAAAACTAAACTTAAAAAAAAAAAAAAACGTTGCAAGAGAGTTGCTACACGGAAAGTTTTGAGTGATGCACCAATACATAAACACGTTGGGTAATGTTGTTGACCCGTGTGCTGCAGATATAATAAACTATAACCCACTTGAGTTGGAACAAGACATTCTGTACTAATGAAAGAGACAGAATTATGTAACGATACCTATCCGGTACAACCGGATCTGCGGCTTCCAGTCGGCGTCCCGCAGCCTGCGCTGCCGGTCCACCTCGTCCTCGTAGCGGAATATCGCCTTTTCAAACTCTAAGAAGATTTCTTCCGCAGCTGCAGTTAGTCGCTCGCTGACGAATTCCCTCAAAGCCTGAACTGAAAACATTGTTGCTCCAGAGACGCAAATATTCAGGTGGGACATGACAACAAAACTGTCTCCCAGCTGATCGCTGCGTTTCTTCTTCTGCGTCTTAATTACAGCAGCCTGTAGTCCCATCCATGGTATCCGCCCCACCGAGCTGCAGCGATACGTCAACGCCGCCGCCATATTGGATGTGGCAAGACTGAGCTGTAAACCAATACAAGTAAATCGACTTATTTTCATAAAGCGCCTTTTTACAAAGACATTTACGTTTTACGTCTAATTTATTCATTCACACACGCACTAATATACTTGGGAAACAGTTAAGCACCAAATATATAATATAATATATATTTAATTTTCTCAGATGGCAAAATTAAGAACTTTATTGATCCCACATACGAGTAATTCATGTTATGTCAGCTATAGAGAACAAGGTAGTACCGAAAAACAATATATATCCTCCCTCACAAAAATAAGAAAAATACAGAAAAATACAGAAACATATTTTCTGATCAACAAAACATATTTAACATTTTTCAAGTAACAAAATAACATAAAAGAGAAAGTCCAGTGCTCAGAAGGTTCATCTAAATCATGTGATGAAGGTGCTCTTTGGTGGGAAAAAGGTCAAAAAATAAGAAAAATCCAAGGCACTCTTTTTCAAATATAAAAAGCCTTTATTTGAAATGGCTATTTCATGTAGAAGATTTTAAAAAGTAATCTTCTACATGAAATAGCCATTTCAAAAAAAGGCTTTATATTTGAAGAAGAGTGCCTTGGATTTTTCTTATTTTTTAACAAAATAACTGTGGCAGGGTGGAGGAGCTGCAGCCACTCAGGCTGATTAGGGCACAGGTGGGCCCAATCAGCCTCTCCACTCTGCCAGCCTTCATAAGGCAGAGCTGGACAGCAGCAAAGGGGCCGATGGAGCTGCTGCCTGAGAAGCTGCTGATGTGCTTCTGCACGTGTGTGTGTTGGTGAAACTGGTGAAATAAAGGGTCTGCACGAAACTCCGTGTCTCTCCATCCTTCGGGCGGGCCCCCGTAGCATCCACCCTGCTACATCTGGCGCCCAACGTGGGGCCCGAAGAATGGACGAGAGAGGCACGGAGTTTCGTGCAGACCCTTTAATTCACCAGTTTCACCAACACACACACGTGCAGAAGCACATCAGCAGCTTCTCAGGCAGCAGCTCCATCAGCCCCTTTGCTGCTGTCCAGCTCTGCCTTATGAAGGCTGGCAGAGTGGAGAGGCTGATTGGGCCCACCTGTGCCCTAATCAGCCTGAGTGGCTGCAGCTCCTCCACCCTGCCACAATAACATATTTGAACTATTTTTCAGGCAATAAAATAACATTTGAACCATTTTTCAGGCAATAAAATAATATTGTAACCATTTTTCAGACAATAAAATAACATTTGAACCATTTTTCAGACAACAAATAACATTCTTATTTTTGTGAGGGGGGATATATATTGTTTTTCGGCACTAATATAATAAAAAAATATAATATATTTAATTTTCTCAGATGGCAAAAATAAGAACTTTATTGTAACCAAACATGCAGTGCAATAACAATCATTTAGCACCTTCTGCAATAATCATGTCTGCCTCACTCTGCTGCACCTCTCACCTTTTGCATTTCTTTTGTATGATTTTTTGTATTTTTTGTATAATTTTGTTTTGTAAAATTGTAAATTGGTAAAACTGTAAATAGGTTACTTTATTTTTTATTTTTTATTTTACTCAGAGCTGTCCTTTTTCCTTTCTTTTCCCTACCTCAAACTGCTGCACCTTAGATGTCTATCTGTACATATGTCAAAAATACCACATTTGTTTATTTGTTTATTGTTTATCTACTGCGAAAGAGCGAAATTACCGGAGTCAAATTCCTTGTTGGACAACGTTCGAACCTGGCCAATAAAGCTGATGCTGATTCTGATTCTTCAAATATAAAAAGCCTTTATTTGAAATGGCTATTTCATGTAGAAGATGACTTTTTAAAATCTTCTACATGAAATAGCCATTTCAAATAAAGGCTTTTTTTATTTGAAGAAGAGTGCCTTGGATTTTTCTTATTTTTTGACCTTTTTCCCATCAAAGAGCACCTTCATCACATGATTTAGATGAACCTTCTGATGAACCACTGGACTTTCTTTTTTATGTTATTTTGTTATTTGTTAAATACATTATATTTGGTGCCTAACTGTTTCCCAAGTATATTAGTGCGTGTGTGAATGAATAAATGAGACGTAAAACGTACATTTAGATCTAATTAGAGCTATAGAGAACAAGGTAGTGCCGAAAAACAATATACAGTATATCCCCCCTCACAAAAATAAGAAAAATAGAGAAACATATTCTCTCATCAGCAAAGCATATTTTACATAAACATATTTTAAAATTTTCAAGTTACAAAATAACATATTTGAACCATCATCTTCTACATGAAATACCCATTTCAAATAAAGGCTTTTTATATTTGAAGAAGAGTGCCTTGGATTTTTCTTATTTTTTTTACCTTTTTCCCACCAAAGAGCACCTTCATCACATGATTTAGATGAACCTTCTGAGCACTGGACTTTCTTTTTTATGTTTTTTTGTTACTTGAAAAATTTTAAATATGTTTTGTTGATCAGAAAATATGTTTCTCTATTTTTCTTATTTTTGTGAGGGGGGATATATATTGTTTTTCGGCACTACCTTGTTCTCTATAGCTGATATAACATGAATTACTCCTATGTGGGATCAATAAAGTTCTTATTTTTGCCATCTGAGAAAATTAAATACATTATATTTGGTGCCTAACTGTTTCCCAAGTATATTAGTGCGTGTGTGAATGAATAAATGAGACGTAAAACGTAAATTTCTTTGTAGAAAGGCGCTTTATGAAAATAAGTCCATTTACTTGTATTAGTTTACAGCGCAGTCTTGCCACATCCAATATGGCGGCGACGTTGACGTATCGCAGCAGCGCTCGATGAGGCGTCTACGTATATCTATTGTAGCTGTGTGGACGGTGTAATCCAGCGTCGCCGCCATCTTGGAAGGGTCCCCTCACTGCAGGCTGGAACCAGAGACAACCGGAGTCACCAGAGAGCCAGCAACTATGCCTGTGTTTTGTTCAGCTTACGGTTGCAACAACCGGCGCGGTGTTGAAACGAGATCGCGTGGGATTACCTTTCACAAGTAAGATTAAACAATAATTTAAGCTATTTTACCATGTATAATATGCGTGTAACGGTATTACACCGCAGCCAAGCCAGCCGTGTTCCTATTTTACGTGGTCAAAACAGCCGCTCCTAGATTTCATGTGCGCTCCTATTTCAGTCTTTACGGTAAAATGAATGAAAGCGGCTCAGAAACAGAAACATATGAAGTTCTGAGTTTGAGATAATGCAGATATGTTTTTTTCATATATTTCTTTCATTACCTTGATTACAGCCACACTTCCACCGTAATATTTACACACTCTTACTGTAAAAGAAAAGGATGAAACACTTTTTTTTTTACTTCAGCTTCTGTGTTGCAGAGACTGTAAAAATTAATTATTCCATAATTTCACCCAATGCCTCATATAGCCCTCTAAGGTGTTTGAAGTATACACCTTAATATTTCAATATGTATACAGTATCATTGTTTGAAATTAAGCATGCTTGCAGTGATTGTAGTCCTGAAGAGGGGTATATTAGGTATTAGGTGAAATTATGGAAGAATTAATCTTTATAGTCTCTGCAACACAGAACCTGAAGCAAAAAAGGCAACTGACCTTTTTAGAAAAGTAAAGTGTTTGAAGTTTACACTCTAATATTTCAATATTTATACAATCAAATTGTTTGAAATTCACTGTGCCTGTAATGATTGTAGTTGTGAAGAGGGCTGTATGAGGTATTGGGTGAAATTATAGGAGAATTCATTTTTATAGTCTGCAAAACAGAACTTGAACCAAAAAAGGCGACTGACTTTTTTAGAGAAGTAAGGTTTACACCTTAAAATTTCAATATTTGTACAGTAAAATTGTTTGAAATTAAGCATGCTTGCAGTGATTGTAGTTGTGAAGAGGGCTATATGAGGCATTGGGTTAAATTATGGGAGAATTCATTTTTATAGTCTCTGCAAAACAGAGCTTGAACCAAAAAAGGCGACTGACTTTTTTTTTAGAGAAGTAAGGTTTACACCTTAATATTTCAATATTTGTACAGTAAAATTGTTTGAAATTAAGCATGCTTGCAGTGATTGTAGTTCTGAAGAGGGCTATATGAGGCATTGGGTTAAATTATGGGAGAATTCATTTTTACAGTCTCTGCAACACAGAACCTGAACCAAAAAAGGCGACTGAATTTTTTAGAGAAGTAAGGTGTTTGAAGTTTACACCTTAATATTTCAATATTTGTACGGTAAAATTGTTTGAAATGAAGCATCCTTGTAGTGATCGTAGTTGCGAAGAGGGGTATATGAGGTATTGGGTGAAATTATGGGAGAATTCATTTTTATAGTTTGCAAAACAGAACTTGAACCAAAAAAGGCGACTGACTTTTTTAGAGAAGTAAGATTTGCACCTTAATATTTCAATATTTATACAGTAAAATTGTTTGAAATTAAGCATGCATGTGGTGATTGTAGTTGTGAAGAGGGCTATATGAGGTATTGGGTGAAATTATGGGAGAATTAATTTTTACAGTCTCTGCAACACAGAACCTCAAGCGAAAAAGGAGACTGACCTTTTTAGAAAAGTAAGGTGTTTGAAATTTAGATCTTAAAAGAAAAATGTTTCATCCTTTTTTTTTTTACAGTAAGAGTGTGTAAATATTACGGTGAAAGTATGGGTATATGAAAAAAATATCTGCATTATCTCAAACTAACTCAGTTCATATTTTTCTGTTTCTGAGCCGCGTTCATTCATTTGCCGTAAAGGCTGAAATAGGAGCGCACATGAAAATGTAGCAGCGGCTGGACCGCAGTGTAAAAACAGCAGGAACTGATTCTCTCTCTCATTGTCTCTTGCTGTTTTCTTTTTCTTCTTCACATTTGAAAGGTTTCCCATGGATACAGGCTTGAGGAGGCAATGGGAAGTTGCTGTTAGACGGGTGGATTTTGTTGCATCTGAATCCGCAACGCTGTGCAGTGCGCACTTCACCCCTCCTGATTTTGACAGGACGGGTCAGACTGTCAGGCTGAGAGAGGGAGCGACCCCGTCCATCTTCAACTTCCCTTCTCCAAACCAAACAGTACGTGTATTTTTACTCTACATGCTAACAGAGATGTCTGTGATTCATATGTAAAACAAAAGTTAATATCACACTTGGCTAAACATGTTTTTTAGGCAAGGCAAGTTTATTTGTCTAGCACAATTCAACACCAGGTAATTCAAAGTGCTTTACATCAATATTAAAAGCGGCAAGACATAATTAAACAGTAAATAACAAATAAAATGAGATACAATTATGAGAAAAGAAGGTAAAATAATAAAAAGCAGAAGTTGCTGAAAACTAAGGGCAGTAGATTACTTAAGATACACCAAATCAAGGCCAAAAGTTTTGCTAATTTGAAAATAAAATTTGAACCTGAAAATTCTTTTTTACAGTTTCAATTTTTTTTTTCGGTATCAGAACTTTTTATTTCAGTTTCAAATCTTTTTTTTTCAGTTTCACATCTTTTTTTTTCAGTTTCAAATCTTTTGAAACTGAAAATAAAACTGAAATAAAAAGTTCTGATACCGAAAAAAAAAAATTGAAACTGTAAAAAAGAATTTTCAGGTTCAAATTTTATTTTCAAATTAGCAAAACTTTTGGCCTTGATTTGGCTCCATAAATTGTTAGCTAAAAACCAAGGACCAAAAGGCAAGGCAAGTTTATTTATACAGCATAATTCAACACAAGGTAATTCAAAGTGCTTTACATCAACATTAAAAGCGGCAAGACACAATTAAACAGTAAATAACAAATAAAATGAGATCAAATTATGAGAAAAGAAGGTAAAATAATAAAAAGCACAAGTTGCTGAAAACTAAAGGCAGTAGAAACCGCAGGTACATCTCATTCTCAGTTTTCAGAGAGTATTTAATTTAAGAGTACGCTTAAATACCAAATAAATGAAATAAAATGATAAGAAAAGAGGTAAAATAATAAAAAGCACAAGTTGTTAAAAATAAGGGCAGTAGAGTACAGCAGTATTTAATTTAGGAGTACGCTTCAGTAAACAGTAATGTTTTTAGCCCTGATTTAAAGGAGCTGACAGTTTTACCGTTAGTTCTTTCTGCATGTTTAGGAATTCGTGATGTATCGTGTATTAAAATACACCGTGTGGGATACTAAAATCTTTTCAAGTGTTTTTAATGAAGTTGTTTTTAAGTATTGCGTTTCGTATATTTTAGACTGTAGTGAAAAGAAATACAAAAACTTCAAGGAAAGCTGAAGAGAGCCTACCAGTTCTTTCAGTTCTTTTTCAAGGGTTTTAGATCCCCAGCCCCAGTCGCATGCCTAACACGGTAGTTAGTCCATGTTCCAGACCAGATATCAGTTACCACTCAAGGTGACCAAACTTGCTTATAATTTTTAAAAATATCCATGTCTGTAGATGATATTCTGGTGTGATAACCTTCCTGAGTGGCAGCTGGATCATAGTTATCAGCTCATGAAGTTACCCACCCCATTCAGAAAATTACATTTAGATGCTGGTGCATATCCTGGTTTAGACTCATGTACAGGATATCTGTCAATGTTTCACTATATTGTCTTTGGTATCATTTTAAAGGGGTCCTTTTAAACATTCATTCAAGCTAAGATGTGAATCTTTTCTGACCAACATAGAGGTCACTGCAGCTCTTTAAACTATAAATAATACACATTTTTACACCATTTTCGCCTAAATGATATACTATATTTTATCCCTGTGTCATCTAGGAACAACAGAGACACAAAATACAAAAACTGGAATACTCACGGGACCATAACGATTCAGGAAATTTATAAAATACTCCATACTATATCGTTGTTGCAGGTCATTGTGAGCCTTAAACTAGAAGAGCATCATTAGGCTCCTATGAAACTATAACAGCTGCTAGGCTAATGTCACAAACTGGTCTTTATCATGTAGTAGTGGAAGTATGGGAAAGAGAGGAGAAAGTGGTGATAATCAACTACTACAATCCATGCAAAAGGTTGGATTTGGATAGCCTATTAAGGATAACAGGACAAGACAGAAGTAAGGTAGTTTGGTGTGCGGATTTCAATGCTCACAGCACGGTGTGGGGAGGGTTGCAAACAGACACAAATGGACAGGTGATGGAAGATTTGATGGGTGAAAGGGATTTGGTATGTGTGAATGATGGCAGAGGAACTAGAGTGAGCATTGCAGCAGGTGCTGAGTCAGTCTTGGATATAACTTTAGTGTCTAACGTTATGGCTGGGATTAGTGAATGGGAGGTTTGGACAGCATCAACAATAGGTAGCCATCACTACCCAGTCTGCATGGTGGGGGAGAGAGTCAATTCAATTCAATTCAATTCAGTTTATTTGGGAAGGGACAGTGTACATTCATACACATTTAGAATTAAAAATGCAAATGCACCCAATTTTAGCTACAGAGCTAGTTTCCATTGGCAGTCCCCCGGCTAAAAATATAAAAGAGAGACAAATTAAACAACAAGTTAGAACAAATACAAATATAGCGTGCCAAAAGTTTCTGTTCTTGTTATTTTGCTTCTATTTAAGATAGAAGGAACAGGAGAACAACCTGACACATCAATCTTACTAACACGATCTTAGACATTTACATATATTACAAAGGTGAATACATTACACACATTTCACATTTAGCAGTTAAACGTTTAGGCGGTAAAGTGCCAGAGCAAATTAAAGTGCTGGTTACGATTAAAGTGCTGAGGGTTTAAAGTTAAAGTGCTATAATGGGGGAAAGAGAAGGAGGATGGGAGGGGAGGGGAGGGGAGAGTGAAGATGGAATGGGCTGCAGCAATGCAAAACCAGATCATATGTATTGTTCGGTTGTGGAATTTAAGGTTCTATGCCAGTTGTAGGGTAAACAGATTGTGGAGATGGGGCCGGAAGGAGAAGAGAAAGGAAAAAAAAGGGACATGAAGTAACACATAACTGGGGAGGGGTGAGAGGGTAAAAAAAAAAAAAAAAAAGGAAAAAGTAAGAAGAGGTAGATAATTACTAGTCAGCTGAGTAATCATTTACATAAAAAAAATAGCAAACCAAGAGGTGATGGCATGAAGCATCACCTCTTGTTTACAATCAGATTGTCAGTGTTTAAATAAAGTGGCAAAGTGCATTATTAACACTATGATGTTATTATGCAGTAAAGTGACAAGGTGACAAATGAATCTTTACCGAGGGTCATGGTTACAGTCCTGTTTACTTAATAGCCATTTCTTTAAGCTGTTCTTGAATGTGGCAAATGTGTTGCAGTCCCTTACTACGACAGGTAATGAGTTCCAGATGCGGCTACCCTCGATTGACAGTACGGTCTGCCCCTGTGCAGAAGTGGGGGGGGTCGCAAAGTGGGTATTTCAGAATGGGATGAGTTTCAGAGACTGAATGAGGAAGCAATGAACAGGGTAGAAATATCTGGAGATATTGATGACATAAATAATCAGGTGACGTCAGCAATTGTGGGGGCAGCAGATGGCGCTATACCCAAGAGTAAAGGCAAGAGGAGCAGGAAGCTGGTACCATGGTGGACAGAAGAATGTCATCAGGCTGTTAAAACTAGGAACAAAGCATTCAGACAACTTAAAAGGACACATAACATGCAGAATTTGGTTCAATACAAAAAGACACAGGCAGTGGTGAGGAGAACAATACGTCAAGCCAAGAGGGAAAGTTGGAGGAACTTCTGTGACGAGATAGGGAGAACTACGCCAGTGGGAGAAGTGTGGGGAATGATAAAGAAGATGGGAGGGGACAGAAGGGAATGGGACTATCCGGTCATAACATCTGAGGAGGAGACAGCAGTAACCAACAGGGATAAAGCAGAGATCATTGCCAAGGCATTTGTCAAAGTGCACAGCTCAGAAAACTTGTCAGAGGAGGTGAGACAGAGAAGAGAAAGAACAATGACTCACTATCCAGGGGTGTTAAACAGGAGGGAAAATACAGCGGGTGGGATTGATGAGCCATTTACCTTAGCAGAGATGATGAGGGCTATAAAAAGATCACGTCCATCTTCTCCAGGGAAAGATCAGGTGTGCTACATCATGCTAAAGCATTTGGGGAAGGGTGCATTAGTGAAGTTGCTGCATCTTTATAACAGAGTGTGGGAGGAGGGAAGGTTACCAGGAGCCTGGAAGGAAGCAGTGGTGATTCCAATAAGAAAACCTGGCAAGGATCCATCCAAACCCACAAGTTACAGGCCTATAGCATTAACTTCAAATTTATGCAAAGTAATGGAAAGGATGATAACAGAAGATTAGAGTCAGAAATACGGAAGGCCCAGGCAAACAAAGAGTCAGTTATTGCAGTGTGTGGCAGAGTGGAGGAGCTGCAGCCACTCAGGCTGACGGGACACAGGTGTGTCCCGTCAGCCTATCCACCCTGCCAGCCTTGATAAGGACTGGGAGACGGCAGCTGGGGGGGTTGGGAGACTGAGAAGCTGCTGCTGTGCCATGCTTGTGCACTGTGTGGTGATTTTGTGAGTAATAAAGAAGGGTCTGCACGAAACTCCGTGTCCTCTCCATCCTTCGGTCGGGCCCCCGTAGCATCCACCCTGCTACATCTGGCGCCCAACGTGGGGCTTCGAAGGACGGAGAGGGGAGGCATGGAGCGGGCCCTGGACGCGCTCGCCCAGGCCATGGCGGGCATGACGGCCATGTTCCGGGACCAGGGCGAGCGGCAGCTGGCCGCGATGGAGGCGCTCGTGGCCGCGGGGAGACCCACCCCTGCGCCAGCAGCACGGGAGGAGCTGGCGGTGGCGGCTCCCGAGGCGGCGGGGCCAACGGAGCGACCCATCCCTGCACCCCGTCTGAGGTTCGCCGCGGCAGCGCTGGTAGCGCCGCAGCTTAGGGGCTGCGAGGCAGAAGCTGCGGGCCGCCAGGCGACGGCTCCTGGGATGGAGTCAGCGGCGGAGACGGAGGCGGAGTTGGCTGGGGAGGCGGCCGCGGAGGCGCAGCCGCCAGCGACGGCGGGTCCCGCGGAGACGGGGGCGGACCAGCAGCCCGCGCAGGGCTGCGTCGCGGAGGAGGAGGAGGAGGTCCTGAAGGCGGACCGGCAGCTGGCGCGGGGCCGCGTCACGAAGGAGGGCGTGGTCCGGGACGCACCAGCTCCAGAGCGGGGCTGCGCCGCGAGGGACGCGGTCCTGGACGCACCGTGTGGCCCGAGGCCACTATGGGCCCGGCCCCGAGAGCGTCTTCCACGGCGGGCGGGCCGACGCCGGGGGCGACCCCCGCGATCGTACCGCAGGTCAGGCCGACGCCGGGGACGACCCCCAGACCAGGAAGCCCGGAGGGTTCCGGGCTTCCTCTCCCGCTCCGAGGGGGCGGGGGGCGGGGGGAGTAGGCTCGGCCGGACGGACAGACCCCGGCTCGAGGTTGGCGTTGGGGGTGTGTGGCAGGTTGGAGAGGTGGATGGGACACGCACCTGTGTCCCATCCGCCTGAGTGGCTGGTTCTCTCCACCTGCCTGCCTTATAAGGCGGAGCCGGACAGCAGCGAGGGTCGGAGGAGCTGTGTCCTGGGTGATGCTTGTGCACATGTGGGTGTGAGAAATAAAAAAGGATCTGCACGAAACTCTCTGTCTCTTCGTCCTTTGGTCGGGCCCCCGTGGCACGCACCCTGCCACACAGTGTTTTTTGATATTGAGAAAGCCTATGATATGATGTGGAAGGAGGGGTTATTGATAAAGATTCACAAGATGGGTGTTGGGGGAGGGCTTTCAATTGGGTAAAGGATTTTTTGCTTGGAAGGAAAATTCAGGTACTCATTGGGTCAGACATGTCAAGTCAATATACAGTTGGAAATGGTACACCTCAAGGGAGTGTGATAAGCCCACTACTCTATATCATCATGATCAATGATATATTGTCAAAAGTACCGGAAGATATAGGCAGGTCACTTTTTGCTGCTACGGGGCCTTGTGGAAGAGAGGAAGGAACATGAAACATGCAGTAAAGAAAGTTCAAGGTGCAATTGGTGAGGTGGTGGAGTGGGGGTATGATTGGGGGTGCAGGTTTTCAGTGGAAAAAACACAAACAGTATTCTTCACCAGGAAAAGAATTGAGGAAGGAATGAGACTGAGGATGTATGGGGAAACGTTAGAAAGGGTTGGCACGTTTAAGTTTTTGGGATTTTTGGGCATCCACTGCCCATCCAGGAAGCAGGAACACAAGGAGGCAGAGGCACATGTCAAGCACTGGAAATCTGCAACAAAAACCACAAACAACACAGAACCGACAAAACCGACACGGAGCCGACCAAAACACGAGCAGCAATCGACCCAAATCACAGTCTGAGCTAAGCTACCGCTAACTAACCCCAAAAACTACAGAGCAAGCATGCAGGTGAACAAGCCAGTGTGTATGTCTACGTGTGTGTGTGCATGTATGTATATGATCATGCGTGTGTGTGTGTGTGTATGTATATGATCATGCGCGTGTGCATGTGTGTGTGTGTGTGTACATGTCTTTGTGGCTATGTGTGTCTGTGTATGTGTGTGTGTATGTATGTATATGTTTGTGTGGCTGTGTATGTGTGTGTATACGTGTGTGTGTGTGTGTGTGTGTGTGTGTGTGTGTGTGTGTGTGTGTGTGTGTGTGTGTGTGTGTGTGTGTGTGTGTGTGTGTGTGTGTGTAATATTCCTATCAAAGCTCCACCTGAAGTGTATCTATAGTGGGGGAGGGGGGGGAGGCAACCCCGAGACCAGGGGCCGACAAGGAAGAACCTGCACCACCAGCAACTCCACAGAGGGGAGAAGTAGGAGGGAGGCAACCCACCGCCAGCGAGCCCCCCCCCATCCCCCTGCCCACCCCGGCCGAGGGCCCACACGACACGGAAAGAAGAAGCCAGGGATCCCGCGGCGGCAGACCGCGACCCAGGCAATCCCCGGCCACCCGGTCCGGCTTACGATTCAATGTGGAGAGAAGGACTGTTAATTCAGATGAATAGAATGGGTATCAGTGGAAGATTATTTAACTGGGTACTAGACTTCCTTTCTGAAAGAAAGTTTAGAGTTAAAGTTGGGATGGAGATATCAGAAGAATATGACATAGTCAATGGAATTCCCCAAGGAAGTGCCATTAGTCCAGTTTTATTTAATATAATGATTAATGACATGACAATGACATCTGAGTCGAAAGGCGAGGCTCTCGATTTACCGGTCAATCTACGCCCCTACCCTCACCTATGGTCATGAACTTTGGGTAGTGACCGAAAGGACAAGATCGCGGATACAAGCGGCCGAGATGAGTTTCCTCCGCAGGGTGGCTGGACGCTCCCTTAGAGATAGGGTGAGGAGTTCGGTCACCCGGGAGGAGCTCGGAGTCGAGCCGCTACTCCTCCACATTGAGAGGAGTCAGCTGAGGTGGCTTGGGCATCTGTACCGGATGCCTCCTGGACGCCTCCCTAGGGAGGTGTTCCAGGCATGTCCCACCGGGAGGAGACCCCGGGGAAGACCCAGGACACGCTGGAGAGACTATGTCTCTCGGCTGGCCTGGGAACGCCTCGGACTCCCCCCGGAAGAGCTGGAGGAAGTGTCTGGGGTGAGGGAAGTCTGGGCATCTCTGCTGAGGCTGCTGCCCCCGCGACCCGGGAACGGATAAAGCGGGAGAAGATGAGATGATTAATGACATCTTTATGAATCTGGATAGAAGGATTTGCTCGTCCTTATATGCGGATGATGGAGCTATTTGGATTAGGGGGAGAAATTATACAAATGTTTTGGAAAAGATAAAGGAGGCTATTCTGAAAGTAGAACCATGGTCCTACAACTGGGGATTCAAATTTTCAACCGCTAAATCTTGTTATATGTACCTCACCAGGAAGAAAAAGAGAGATGACAGAATCTTAATGGGCAACCAATAGAAAAAGTAAAGGAATTTATATATTTGGGGATATGGCTCGATGAAAAGTGTACATGGAAATTACATATTGAAAAACTAGAAACAAAATGCAAAAAAGTAGTTAATTTAATGAGAGCTATATCTGGATATAACTGGGGAGCAGATTAATAGATATATATAAGGCATTGATGAGATCAGCAATAGATTATGGATGTTTTGTCTATGGAGCAGCAGCCAAATCACACCTAAACAAAATTGAGAGAATGCAAATCAAAGCCTTGAGACTCTGTATTGGTGCCATGAGGACAACTCCAAATAATGCTGTGCTGGTGGAATCAGGTGAAAGCCCACTGGAGCTCAGAAGGGACAAACTTACATTAACATACTGGATTCGACTGCGAGGATGGGGGGCTGAAAACATCAAAAGTGTCTTAAACGAATGCTGGGAATATAATAGTTTTAAGGGAAAAGGTTTTGGGTGGAAGATAAAAGATAACATTGACAAATATGGTATTAAATACATTTATTTTAACTCCTCAATGCCACTAAGTAATGTTCCACCATGGTTTTTCCCTAAAGTCAAAGTTGATTTTAGTATTATGAACCTTAAGAAGGATTGGATGGAAAGGGAAATAGGACAATGTGCAAAGCAGTACATAAAAAATCATTTTTACAAGTTTCTACAGATATTCACTGATGGCTCAAAGGATCAAAACGATCGTGTTGGTACAGGAGTTTACATCCCGCTTTTCAAGATTAAACTGAGCAATAGGATAACTGATCGACTTTCAGTGTATTCAGCAGAGATGATGGCAGTTATTTTTGGGCTTCAGTGGGTGGAGGAGGTCAGACCAGACAGGTTGGTGATGTGTGTAGACTCTGCAGCAGCGCTACTAAGCTTGGAGACTGCGAAGTCCCTCAGGGAAGATTTACTATATGAAGTTCTTCAGTGTCTGTTCAGGATTCAGAGAATGGGGATTGAGGTGGAGTTCTGCTGGTACCTGCTCATGTGGGAATAAAAGGAAACGAAAGTGCAGATAAAGTGGCAAAAACAGCATTAAGCTCAATACATATCACTAATATCCCATTTGGAAAAGGTGAAGCTAAATCAATAATAAAAAAAAAAAGCATCTGATTTTTGGCAGAAGAAGTGGGACGAGGACAGTAAGGGCAGAACTTACTATAGAATACAAAACACAGTCAGAGCACAGAGTATCAAGGGAATAAGTAGAAAAGAGGAGGTAGTATTAACAAGACTAAGGCTTGATCACACTGGACTAAATAAAACTTTATTTTTATTGGGAAAAGCAAATTCAGAACCATATGTAAAGAAACAGAAAACGCTGAACATGTTATTATGCAATGTAATAAATATAGCAAAGAAAGGACAAGGCTGAAAGACAGGGTGAAAGAGGCGTGAGTGGAATCTGACAGGGATACTGGGAACTAAGGGCCCGATTTACTAAAGGTTTGCGTGTGTTAAAACCTGTGCAAACTTGACAGCACCCGCAAACCAAAGTGCCAGCTGATCTACTAACAGCGTGCAAAGACGACTGCGTCTCTGAAATGCGCAAAATTGCACACGCAATTCAGTTAGTACTTTTGCCCTGATGAATAATCAATATGGGGCGTAACCGCCAGAAATCGCTAAATACTGGGAGGGGAAGATGCAAATTGGTCCATTTACCACGCGCAATGAGATTTACCAAGCCTGAAAGTAATTGCGCGTATTGTGATTGCGTCTGTATTTAATACGTTCGAAAGGAAGGTGCTAATCTGCTGCTGCTGTTATTGTGGCAAGGAGGGACATCCAAAATCAAAGAATACGCAGAGAGAGAGTCTTTATTCTGCTGCATGCTATTTTAAAAATGGTTGCACAAGTTTTATTAAAGGCCACTTTTTCTTTAGTTCTTCGCCTTATATCTTCTTCTTTTAATGTGCCCCCCTCCACTCGCCCACAAGCAGGCCAAGCCTTTGTGCCAAAACTTTGTATTTTATTGATTATTTATCTTATTGAACGTGAAATCATCCTTCGTAAATTACATTTAATTAAAACCCGTGCTTATTAATCACAAAACACAGGTTAAACATCATGACCAAATCCGCTCCGACCCGCTGTGTCAGGATCAGCGCAGACAGACTGCAGCTTCGCCTGAATTATGGTTCTTCGTTAAATCGACGGCCATATGATGGTCCCGTCTGTCACACATTTACTGTCAGTGTTTGCTATATAATATATAATATTTGCAATATACTGTGGACATCTGAATAAAAACTTAACTCATAAATAGATGAATCAAAGCGCTCTCCAGCTCTGTGTCTGATGTCTTTTTCTCCTCAGATCATGCCGAGCACCGCGGGGTCAGGTAGCCTAAACCCGACCAATTCAATATTAAAATCAAATTCAGTCCTGTGGCCTGTTTTTCTATTTCGTATTTTTGATCTGTGCCTAAAATTGAAATATGAAAAACCAGAAGTTTTTCCGTTTTTTGTGTTACCAACTGCATTTATTCTATCGCAGGTTTTCTCCGATATTGCGTTTCTTTTGGTAATGTTCACATTTATTTGCTGTAGTTCATGAATGTGTTTATTTGCCTCTTCCACTAATATCTCTAACTCCAACTCGTCAAATTTCATTTTGCGCTTGTGACTTGTGACTGTGCTTTCCATTCAGACTCTCCATGGCGCAGATCTGCGCTCGCAAACCTTAAGACACGCAACACCTCATTTAAATACTGCTGTTTGCACCTGTTATCAATTGCGCACGCAATCTTAGTAGATCACCCGCAAACCACACGTAAAACAGCACGCGCAAACTTTTTCAGTGCACACGCAATTTAGTACTCTTTATTTAGGATCTTAGTAAATCGGGCCCTAAGGGCGATAAGGTGTGGGAGACACAGAGAGGGCTCATAGAGTTTCTTAGAAACACTGGCCTGTTTTGCAGGATATAAGGATATAGTGAGTATATAGCGGTTTATTGGTTTTATTTTAATTATTTATTATTTTGTTTTATTTATTTTTTTATTATCATTAGAGTTCTTTTCTCTCCTTTCATTATTATTATTATATTAGATTATCTAATGTAAAGCTATAGTCAACTAGATCCTGTCCTACATACTCCGGTTCAGTAGGTGGCGGTATGCACCTTAAAGTTGGTATTGCAATCCGCCAAAAAACACAAAGAAGAAGAATAAAGTAGTAGTAGAAGTAGTGAGTCTGAGCCATAGACATATGTCTATGGACTGAGCGCGGTCGTGTGTAGTGAGTTGGTCTGTTTTCGGTAGTTATACATTGCATATATACTATCGTCATGGTAAATTATTGTGTTTGTGCTGGTTGCACAAACTCCAACCTGTCAGGACATCGGGCCCACAGTTTTCCTAACAGGAAAAAGAGCGGAGCTCTCTTTCGTGCCTGGGTGCGTTTTGTACAGGTGAAGAGGCTGGACTTCACTTCGGCATCTGTTACACAAAACGCCGTTGTATGTGGAGCTCATTTTAAATCAGAGGATTATGACCCCAGTCATGTGATGGAGTTCAGGATGGGATGCCGCTGCCAGGAGCGGGTGAGACTCAATGCTGGTGCGGTTCCCTCCGTTCACGCAGCGGCTTTATCAGGCCGGTTATCAGCAGCAGCTCCTGCTTCAGCCGCTGGCAGGATAAATGGTCAGAGTCGGACTAAATCCGTCAGAGATTCAGCTCGACGTAAACGTCAACTGTGCACCGTAAGTGTTGTTTTCTTACGTTTGCCAACTTCCATTATTTCTCCTGACCCTGGTCTGTTCCTGGTCTCTTGTGCGCCTAACGGGTTCGTAATTATAAGGCTGTGGCCCGTCATATTGGTGTGAATACACATTCACAACCTCTTCAGTGTCACAACTAACATTAAGATCTATTATTTTTCCTATTGTTTAAATTCACCGCGCTCCCTCCCGCTGCGTCACTTCCGGTTCAGCTTTTTCAGATGCGGAAGTAAAATACTCTCACAAAAACAACTCCGGAGTAGGGATGGGCGGTATGGACTAAAACATTTATCACGATCATTTCTGGCATTTATCCCGATAACGATAAAAATGACGATAAAAAAATACCAATACAAAAACGTCATCAACGGGAATGTTTCTTTCTTTCTTTCTTTCTTTCTTTCTTTCTTTCTTTCTTTCTTTCTTTCTTTCTTTCTTTCTTTCTTTCTTTCTTTCTTTCTTTCTTTCTTTCTTTCTTTCTTTCTTTCTTTCTTTCTTTCTTTCTTTCTTTCCGTGGGGAATTTTTTTGACGGTTTATCGTGAACGGTAAAATATCACCCATTCCTAATGTATACGTGTTACAGAATGAAATGACATGTTTAAAAACTTTCACATAATGGCCTAATGCATACCTGCCAACATTGGGCTGTGGAAAAGAGGGAGATTTTCTGGGGTAGCGGTTGGAATGCTCCACTCACAACATCCCCGACCTGATATAAAGAAGACGACTTGTAATGAGCTTTAAATCCATAGCTACAATGAAATGTGCTAAAATGTACCTCCCCAAAATGACTACAGCCTTCTTGGAGCCAAATAAGTTTAGTATTAATAACAATAAAATACAATATTTGTAGAATTTTCCAGGTTCCCTTTGTCCCCCAAGGACCTGTTGTAATTGTAGGTGGCAGACTTTGCAGCTTCAATCACTTTCTTGGAGGGTACATACTTGTGGCCAGGGCTCGTATGGTTTATCTTGCAAGAAAGAAGTGCGCAAAGAGTAGAATTATCCATACTCAATGTGTTTTCTGTGAGGATGTTTTCCACCATGCTGAATGAGCTCTCTGAGCTTGCATTGCTGTGAGGGATGCAGAGTATTGCCTTCATCAGTGATGCCAGATTTGTAAAGCTCTCCTCTTTCCCTAGATCAGAATCAGCTTTATTGAGTCAGTTTAGAAAACTGTTATTGACTTCGGATACACCGGCGGCGGCACTGATGGAATTATGCGCCTGTTTTCCAAAGGGTAACACTGGGATAGGGGGGGAGGAGAAAAAAAAATACATCTTCACATTGAATATCATACAATACACAATATCAAGTTGCAAAAAAACACCTCGCAGACACGAAGCACAGACGTCACAGGACTTGCATGTGGGTGATTGGGGGTGGGCAAGTCGGGGGGGGGGGGTGGTCCCGGCACAGTTCATCCAAGTGAGGGCCGGGTTGCTGGCGCTCGAACCCGGACGTCCTTGTCGGGAGGGGCTGATAAAAGAGGGGAGCCAGGAAGGCGGTTGGATGGGGAGAGGGAGGTGTGTGTGTGTCAGTGTGTATGTGAGAGTCTGTAACGCGGTAAGACCGACGACCTTTCTCCCCGAGAGTAGCCAAGCGTCCTTGATGTTATCGAACAGCGGTACAGTTCTGGGAGTCAGTATCCTCAGATGTTTTGACGGGGGAGGGTTAGGTTGGGTGCAGAGCGTCATGTTTACATTCCTCCCGGGAGATTATAGCGGAGAGGCTTGCCAGCCGCTCCTTCAGGCCAAAAACTAATCAACAATTTGCAGGCAGCTCGGTAATTTTCCGTCTGCTTTTTCTTCTGGATCCTCAATCGATCAATAACTCCGCTCAGACGAATTTGTGATCAGTCCCCGCCAAGCCGGGTGCCCAGCTTCTCCAAGGTTTTCTCCATCTTGTTATAGAGCTCAAAGACCCCTGCTAGCCTACGATTCTGTTCAAGAATCGCATCCAGCTTGCGGCCCTGCTCTCCCAGCGTTACAGTCTGAGTGCTGAGCCCCGTGCTCAATCCTTCAGCAGCTTCGGGCAGCTCAGAGAGGGCCAGAACGGCCCCCGCGGCCTTCCGCGATTGTCGATAGGCCAGGAAGATCCCCACTCCAATTAGGAGAAATCCTGCTATCATAAATCCAATTATGAAGGCGTCCTCAACATCCTCGACAGATAAAATTTTGAGGCACAAAGGGCGCCAGTTCTTATAGGAGTCCATCGTATAGCCGGCAAAAAATGTTCCGTCGGGGCAGGAGGGCTCCCTTACCCAGAACCTGTCAACTCTGTCTTCCTGTGGGAGATCCTTGCTTGCTATGACTTGATTCTCCACCAACTCTTCCCTCAGCTTTTTTTTCAAAGCATTTTCTCAAACAAAACAAATTTTCAAATAACAAAATAACATATTTGAACCATTTTCCAGACAATAAAATAACTGAAAAAATCTGAAAAATGGTTCAAATATGTTATTTTGTAACTTGAAAATTTTTAAATATGTTTATGTAAAATATGCTTTGCTGATGAGAGAATATGTTTCTCTATTTTTATTATTTTTGTGAGGGGGGATATATATTGTTTTTCGGCATTACCTTGTTCTCTATAGCTGATATAACATTAATTACTCCTATGTGGGAGCAAGTTCTTATTTTTGCCATCTGAGAAAATTAAATATATGTGATGCCTAACTGTTTCCCAAGTATATTAGTGCGTGTATGAATGAATAAATGAGACGTGAAACATACATTTCTTTGTAGAAAGGCGCTTTATGAAAATAAGTCCATTTACTTGTATTAGTTTACAGCGCAGTCTTGATGGTGAACATCAGGCGCGTCATTTCCGCCGGGGACGGTGGGGACGCGTCCCCACCACTTTGTCTGACGAGCAGATTTGTCCCTTCTATAATACATCCATGATTTGTCCCCACCACTTAAAGAAAAAAAAAAAAAAAAAATTAAGTAAGACGCGATTTGTCCCGTATTTTCATTAACACGTACACATACACACGTCTGTCACACACACATCAACACTAAATGTATCAATAATGAACAAAATAAAACACAGGAAACATTAAGGCCAGCAAAATCTTAGTGGCGGGACAACAGGACCTGCTGCGTCTGTGCCCAGATCTTGTGTGTGTGACAGACAGCGCTGCGGGGAGGACTCGAGCTTCACCTCCAGGTAGGAGTTGGGAATTGGGAATTAAAAGTTGCGTTCCGCAGGCCCGGTTCTACGAGGGTGCATCAGCATGCATTGCACCCTCATTTTATGTGTCTTCATGCTCAGTTGAAAAGACGAAAAGTCTGAAAAAACTGACAAATGCGCGCGCGTCAAGCCTGATTTATGGTGACGGACACTGGCTGATTTATGGTTCCGCGTTAAATCGATACGGCGTAGGTTACGCAGCGTCGCGTACCGTACGTTCGCATCCCTGCGTATCCTACGCCGTACGTTTTGCGTTGGTGCAACGCGGAACCATAAATCAGCCAGTGTCCGTCACTCATCTGCTTCCAGCGCGCAGTTTCCTGCAGCAGCAAGACGCTGCTCTCTGCTGCTCCGTTAACACAAAGTAACCATGGATATTTAGAAGTGGTTCAGCACAACGACACAAACAAGTTTACAGGACTGTCTCAGAAAACTAGAATATTGTGATAAAGTCCTTTATTTTTCTGGAGTCCAAAAATGTCATACATTCTGGATTCATTACAAATCAACTGCAATATTGCAAGCCTTTTATTATTTTAATATTGCTGATTATGGTTTACAGTTTAAGATTAAGATTCCCAGAATATTCTAATTTTTTGAGATAGGATATTTGAGTTTTCTTAAACTGTAAGCCATGATCAGCAATATTAAAATAATAAAAGGCTTGCAATATGTATATGATGTTTCCGACGACCTAAATAAGACCGCGCAGATGGCTTTTAATATGGGGACAATATCGCGTCAATACGCATCATCTAATGCAATGCCTATTATTTATCATGAAACCTCAATTCGGAAGTAATGGGCCTAGCTCGTACCCAGCACTTTTCAAACCTTACTCAGGTTTATGGTAAATGTCCCCAGCACTTCTGAAATCAAACTGACGCCCATGGTGAACATCATTCTCATTATGGGAAAATATATACATAAAAATAAATGGGAAAACAGCAAACCCTCCATAGTCTGTTTTAAAAATGAAATAAAAAATTATATAACATCCATAAAGGTACTATCAAAAAAAATCAGTCTATACATGATTTATATGAAACCATGTCAAAGTCTCTTGCTATTTAAGTGACAATCTGGCTACGCTTAAGCACTTTTGTTGAAATGTCAACCCCTGTGATTACTTTATTTTTTATTTTGTTTAATCTTAAAAGATTATCTTAGAAAACAAATGTATACATATTTGCTTGTGTGTTGTGAGCTTGTAATGTTTCAGATGCAAGCAAATGTTTCCTCAAAGGAATTTTGTACTTTGAAATGTTAAATACATTTTATTTAAAAAAAAAAAGCCACACAGGTACATTTACAGCGGATATTAAATCAGTCACGTGTATTGAATGGCTGGATGACAACTAAAAGCGTAATTAGACAAGCTTTTCTGTGTGTTTTTGGTGTCGGAGGGAAAACTTTGCTTCATGGATTTCAGATAAATTGGCAACTGAACTGTAATCTGGTGCAAAGCAGCTCCTGTGTAGGCTGTTGCTAAAAATGTTAACTTACCTTGTCTTAAATGGGGGTGTAACGATTAGAGCTGGGTATCATCACTGACCTCCCGATACGATACGATTCCGATACACTAGGTCCCAAGACGATACGATTTCCGATACGATTCGATACGATATCGATATTCTGGTTACAATAAGGGAATAACATGATCCTTCCACGCGCCACGTCCGGCCAGAGAAACCCCACCCTGCCTGGTGAAAAGAAGCAGCCTGCTAACTCCTCAAGTAAGGAGGAGACTTGAGCTCAGTGCAGGGCCTCCCGGGATTGGTAGATGGAGCAATGTCCAGGACTGACTTAGGTAGGAGCACTGGGTGATAAAATGGGGGAAAAAAATCGGGATTTAAAAAAAAAAAGGGGGGGGGGAAATCGGGATTAAAAAAAAAAAAAAATTTTTTTTTTTTTTTTTTTTTTTTTTTAAATCGATACTTGGATTTATGTATCGATAATCGTTCCTACACATGCATATCGATAAAATATCGATATATCGATATTTCTAACCCACCCCTAGTAACGATACATGCTTGGCATACTGAAAAAGGTTTGTCCCTTGATCCATCGCTCTGCTCACTTGACTGTATTATAGTTTCCTATTTCCATATATGAATTACTGCAATATTGTGTGGCCTGCAATTTATCCAACTTTTCTCAACAAATTAATGATAATCCAAAAAAGATTCTTAAGAACGATCTCTCAGTCTGGTAGACACGAACCATCTGCACCTCTTTTTATCAAATATTCACTATTATCCACCATAAACTTAAAGTTTTTCACTCATGTTTGTTTGTGCATAAGTTTATCAATAGAAAACAAGATCTTCCTGTCACTTTCCAGCAGTTTTTTACTTTTTCATATCCAACTAGACACTGGCAATCTTCATTTACCCTTCTGTGGAACATCTGGTCATCAATTTAATGTTATATTTAGATCCAAAACTCTGGAATGACTTGAATGTGTCGCTGAAGTCAACATTATCTTTTACCTCCTTCAGAAAACATCTTATTCTGTCTTAACCTTCAATGTCTTTATCTTTAATGTAATCCAGACCTTGTATCCATGTTCTCTTCTACGTTTATATTTATAATTTTTTTAATTTGTTGTACATTATCTTTGTTACTTCATCAGACACACACCAATGCAAAGTATTCATCTACACTGTGTGCACAATGTATTTATTTTTGAGGTTTTATTTTATAATCGAACAACTGCAGCGCTTTCACTCAATCCGAAATGTTAATAATAATCAAACCTGAATATTTACGAAAGTACAAGTGTGGTTTTGGCTTTCTTAGGAGAATATCTGTACGTGCAGAATTATTGGGCAACTATTAGTGTGCATAATTATTATGTGACTAAATGAAAAATTTCAGTGGTATTATGTGATGTTTGAAGTCTGACAAGCTTTTTTTTTTCTCTCTCTCTTTTTACATGTATTATTGTATGTAGAACAGTGATCATACCATAGTTTGCTGTGCAGCGTTTGGGTGCACCGACCGGTCGGAGAGAGGCCATCAGATGTACGGTTTCCCCAAGGACATGGCCCGACGTAAAAGGCTGGCTATGGTCAGCAGAGAACACTTTGAATTAAAAGGAGATTACAATAGCAGAAAAATTTGTCAGGTAAATAATGTTGACATGGTGACATGACAGTTGCTTAGTCACATTTCTAAGGCCATCACACTACTGAGTGTCACACAATAATGACATTTCAATGATATTTAAAGTATACAGTGTAAACAGACAAACTTACAAATCTCCCTGCAGGTACATTTTGAGGACGACCTGTTCACAAACACCAAAAAAGGCGGCTTGAAGTTACGACCTGATGCTGTGCCGACATTATTCATCCATCGCCCAAAGCCCAGGAGCAGGAAAGTCCCCACACGGAGCATGGATTCAGCAGGGGTGAATGAATGGAGCCAAGACCACACCTACTGCAAAGACCACACCTACTGCAGAACATCATATTTGGGTATGATGACACACAGTTAACAACATATAGGCAGAGCGTTAGGAAGAAGAAAACATGATTCACATACACAACTAAGAAAAGGAACAGCCACAAAATTATTTATAGCTACACCACAGTTTAAGATTAATATTCCCAGAATATTCAAATTTTTTGAGATAGGATATTTGAGTTTTCTTCAGCTGTAAGCCATGATCAGCAATATTAAAATAATAAAAGGCTTGCAATATTTCAGTTGATTTGTTATGAATCCAGAATGTATGACATTTTTGTTTTTGTAATTGCATTAAAGAAAATCACAATATTCTAATTTTCTGAGACAGTCCTGTATATACATACATACATATATACCTACATACACACTTACTTGGATAAATATATACTTACTTACATATATACATAGTTGCATACATACATACATACATACATACATACATACATACTTGCATATATACAGTACTTACATAATTGCATACATACATATATACTTACATACATACTTAACTTATTAATCCCGAAGGAAATGAGAGTATTAGGGCCAACCAATTATGTCACTTGTAATCTTCTCAGGGCCCTGTCCCAATCCCCCCACTACTCCTACTTTTCAGCACCACCCCTAAATTTTGCTTACTACGTCACTGTGTGGTTTACGTTCGGGTACGTAAGCGACTGCGTAGTTACGTTTGCACAAACGTCACACCATATCAGGAAACCCAGAGCTAAAAGCTGTTTTAATTTCCGCTGTAGCGCTGTTAATATGCCACTTTATTAAGTTTTTATATTTTTTCAGGCGTAAAAGTAACCGTTAAGATCCCCAACCTGGGCTCAGTTTATCCAAATAACACCTGTTAAGAAATTTCATCCGATGTTTTCGGAGAAGAGCCACCGGCTCGGAGCAGCAGCATCAGCTCACGGCCGGGTCAACCTGCGCCGTCGTCCCGGGGAGAAACCTGCAGCTCTGTGGAGAATTACCGCTGGCTGAAATAAATCATTTACGAAGATAAATGTTGGTTTAATGGATGAAATCTAACAGTTGTAGCTACGCCTGTTAAGAAATTTGCTCCGAAAATTTCGGGATCAAAACTGCCTGCCGGCTCGGGAGCTGATTTATGGTTCCGCGTTAAATCGACGCAGAGCCTACAGCGTACGGCATACGGCGCGCGTCGCCGCGTAACCTACGCCGTAGGCTCTGCGTTGGTGTAACGTGGAACCATAAATCAGCCTTTATTCTGGCGAGATCTTCACGAGCAACGGGCAAACGTGTCATTACATACATTCACTGAGTGAATATTATGAAAGTAAAATATATATTTCTCGCTAGAAATGTAATCAAAACGCATTTTTATGCAGAAACTAACTCAAAATATTGATTTTATTCACTAAAAAATAAGAAATTTCCACCATTTTTTTTTTTTTTTTTGATTCAGTCTGCAAATGACGACGAAAAGCATTCTGGGAAATTTTTCTGGCCCTCGGTCAGCTAGGGTGCATCTGAAAACCCTCAATCCGTAGGGACAGATTCATAACCACTCGCCCTTGTTTTCCGCACTCCCCCTAGATGAAAAGAGGAATTGGGACACCACTACCCTCACGGGAACGCGCAAAATTTAGGGGTAGGGATGAAAAGTAGGGGAAGTGGGAGTATTGGGACTGGGCCTTAGACTATCTGAAGGTTCTGAGCGGCTTATTACCTTGCCCCGTGTGAATGTGTATGAATGTTGGTGGTGGTCGGAGGGGCCGTTTGGCGCGGAATGGCAGCCACGCTTCTGTCAGTCTGCCCCAGGGCAGCTGTGGCTACAAACGTAGCTTACCACCACTGGTGAGAATGTGTATGAATGAATAATGGTCTAAGTGTAGCACTTTGAGATTCATTGAATGGAAAGTGCGTTACAAGTTAAATTCATTATTATTGCTGCTGTGGACATTTTCCTCAGATGCGTCTTTGAACCATTAACTAGTAACCTGTCTCTACTGTTCTCCATCCTCCCAGCAGACCTGGAGGAACCAGCACCAACAAGGATCAAACAGGAAGAACCAGAACTAACAAGGGTCAAAGAGGAAGAACCAGAACTAGAACTAACTCCACGGATTAAAGAGGAAGAACCAGAACTAGAACTAACTCCACGGATTAAAGAGGAAGAACCAGAACTAGAACTAACTCCACGGATTAAAGAGGAAGAACCAGAACTAGAACTAACAAGGATCAGAGAGGAAGAGCCAGAACTAACTCCACGGATTAAAGAGGAAGAACCAGAACTAGAACTAACTCCACGGATTAAAGAGGAAGAACTAGAACTAGAACTAACAAGGATCAGAGAGGAAGAACCAGAACTAGAACTAACTCCACGGATTAAAGAGGAAGAACCAGAACTAGAACTAACAAGGATCAGAGAGGAAGAACCAGAACTAGAACTAACAAGGATCAGAGAGGAAGAACCAGAACTAGAACTAACTCCACGGATTAAAGAGGAAGAACCAGAACTAGAACTAACTCCACGGATTAAAGAGGAAGAACCAGAAGTAGAACTAACTCCACAAATTAAAGAGGAAGAGGAGGAACTCTGCATCAGGCCGGAGGAAGAGCAGCTGGTTCTGAAGCAGGAGACGGATACAACAGTCCAGTTCAAGTCTGAAGCTGCTGGAACTTTAAACGATGGTGAAAACGACGCGACCCGGTACCAGGAAGAGACGGATCAGCACCAACTGCTGGCGTTGTATATCAAGAACCACGTGAGAGGTAGGTTGGTTCCTCTGGTGTTTGATGCCTCAGAGGTGTTTAAACCTGCTGCGTCACCATGGTAACTGATGCTGAATGCAGGCCCTGCTGTGTAAGGGGGGGGGGTCATATGAGGTGCCGTGAGGGACATAATTCTGAATTAGTGTTCATAAACACATATGAAATCCAAAACCTTTGATACACACAGGTGAAATGCTCTTACACATACAACTGGAAATGTTCATAAACACATATGAAATCCAAAACCTTTTACACACTATACTGAAAACCTCTCACACTCACTTGTGAAATCTCTCATACACACAGGTGAAATGCTCTTATACATACAACTGAAATGTGCTCACAGATACTACTGAAACGCTCTTACACAAACTAGTGAAATCCTTTCATACAAACTAGTGAAATCTTCTTATACTCACTAGTGAAATCCTTTCATACAAACTAGTGAAATCTTCTTATACTCACTAGTGAAATCTTCTTATACTCACTAGTGAAATCCTTTCATACAAACTAGTTAAATCCTCTTATACTCACTAGTGAAAATTTCAGTAGAAACGGACGTCATTTCAGTAGAAAGGGAAGTGGGTTGGTTAGCGCGATTTTTTTTTTTTTTTTCCTGAGAGTTATTTTGATTGCTTGTTAGAGCAATCAAAATAACTGCAGCAGCCAAAAACAACTGACTGAAGCAACAACTTTACTCAATAATATATTAGTTTCAGCAGAGACTACAACCCCCCGGTGACTGCTGGATGAGCCTCACGTCACTTTTCCCATCACGGTGTTCTGTTTGATGCTACCCGTTGAGAAATGCTACTTTGTGGTTCTGCGCCATGATTGATTCACATGAGCAAGATTAAGTCTAATAAAGTTCCTAAATGTCGGTTTCCATTATTTTTATATTAATTGTCCAGCCATAGTGCTTTGTATTGTATTATTAATTTAAATGAATGTATATCTTTAATTTGTTTGTAGGTGCAGTGCGAGTCCTGCAGTAGGTGGGCACATTTTGAATGTATCCACTATGACAAAGTCTCACATAAGTGCCAGAAATGTGGCTGAACTACTCTGTTTGGCATTTTGTTGTTGTTTGTGTTCATTAACTTTTATTTATTATTGTTATTATGTTATTAAATGTAGGCTAATTTTCTGAATTTAGACTCTTCTTTTGAAACGAGAAATTGAGACTGTTTGTGTGCCTTTACTTTTATTTCTTATTATTTTATACTTATTATCAATCCAAAAATAGTGATCACAAAATGGATAAATTGAGGTGTAAGTATGCTGACATTCATCCTGCAGTGGCAGTGAGGTGATTAGTATCTTACCTGAATGCATTAAGTGACGGGAGCATTATTTGATAGGATGTTACTGGACTATCAAATTATGCTACCATTAAATAGATTTAACATGGATGATATGGGATGTTGAGTATTTGATCCTTCAAAATACACTACCCATGACATGAATTGCATTACACTTTGTGAACATTATATGATAAAGAGAAAGAAAAAAACTATGTTATCACTTTATTTGATATCCATTCCGTTATTGGCCTTTATTTAACCAGGCAGGTCATTAAGAACACATTTGTATTTACAATGACGGCCTGGCAAGAGACAAGGACCACTTGGGGGGAAAGGACGTGGGCTAGGGAGTAAAACAGTAAAATTGTAGCTCTACAAAGGTAGAAAACCATTAGGTAGCATTTTTTGATAGGGTAGCAAAAATCGATAGACAGGCGCTTTCGGTTTATGCGGTGGTAGCATTTTTCGACGAAGCAGCAGAAATCGACAGAACATCGGCAGCCGCGTGATAGCTTTCTGCCAGTATATATCCATGTGCGAAAGCACTTTTGGGTTTGATAACGTGGTGTGTATCCTCTCAAAACTGTAGTTGTTGCCGTTGCTAACGGGATGCTCTGACGCAGCTGCCGGGATGGGAAAAGTGACGTGAGGCTCATCCAGCACACCTGCACCGATCTGCACTCACAGTCACCGGGGGGGCTGTAGCCCCGCAGTTGTAACACCTGACACGGTCCTTATAGTCTCTGCTGAAACTAATATATTATTGAGTAAAGTTGTTGCTTCAGTCAGTTGTTTTTGGCTGCTGCAGTTATTTTGATTGCTCTATCAAGCAATCAAAATAACTCCCGGGGGAAAAAAAAAAAAAAAATCGCGCTAACCAACCCACTTCCCTTTCTACTGAAATGACGTCCGTTTCTACTGAAATGACGTCCGTTTCTACTGAAATGACGTCCGTTTCTACTGAAATTTTCACTAGTGAGTAGGCTATACGAGGATTTCACTAGTTTGTATGAAAGGATTTCACTAGTGAGTATAAGAAGATTTAACTAGTTTGTATGAAAGGATTTCACTAGTTTGTGTAAGAGCGTTTCAGTAGTATCTGTGAGCACATTTCAGTTGTATGTATAAGAGCATTTCACCTGTGTGTATGAGAGATTTCACAAGTGAGTGTGAGAGGTTTTCAGTATAGTGTGTAAAAGGTTTTGGATTTCATATGTGTTTATGAACATTTCCAGTTGTATGTGTAAGAGCATTTCACCTGTGTGTGTATAAAAGGTTTTGGATTTCATATGTGTTTATGAACACTAATTCAGAATTATGTCCCTCACGGCACCTCATAGGGTCACACCTTCAGCTTGTTCTCTGGTGATATAGTTGACAGATGTCAACAAAACAACATTTAAACGAGCTCTTTTATGCTCTTTTTTCATAAGATGATTCCATTTCATATCAAGCTTTTATGAAATGTTTGTGACATGATGTGAAATGTGAAATGTGTTCAAAGGTATAGTCTGTGATCGTATTCAAAACCATTTATTGTTATACTGGGTGAAATGGTCCTTCCATCCTGAGTAGCCAGTGAATAATGTGTTCAGAAAAAAGGAAAGAAAAAAATCCGACCTCTCTGACAGCTTTAATCCTGTAAAAACTCTGACCAATCTGTTTTTTGCGCACCGAATGGCACAGATTGGTCGGTGGACCAGAGGATTGGCAGGGGGGAAAGAACCAATCAGATGCCTTAATTTTAAGTCCCGCCCACGCCCTCCTCTGTCCCATGCGCGCACTCGTCACGCCTCTCTGCCTCCAGCCCCCGTGTCCACTTCCCACGGGTCGTCCTCGGCTCAGAGTGTCCCGGTGTAGACCCCCCCCCCCCCCCCGCTCCTCCAGACCGACTGGCAACCGCACCCTGACATCGGAGGGCCCCCGCCGCTCCCGGGTTCACCGCTGGCTCGCGGTCGGGCGGTCACGTCGAGTGTAACGGCTCGCCCTGCTAAAAAGGCTAAAAAAAGAAAGCCAAAGTGCGATTCTGCGGCGCAGGTTGTCCGCTACTGGGCGTCTCCATCCCGGCAAGGGCGGAAAGCGCCGGTGCGGGTGGCGGTGCGCTGCGGTGCCGTGCAGGCTCTGGAGCCACGGCTACGCCGTAGCGTAGGGTACGGCGTAGCCCTACGGCGTAGGGTACGCGGCGACGCGCACCATTCTGCGTTGGTGTAACGCAGAACCATAAATCAGCCTTCAGTGTGTGCCTTTCTGAACACTTCTCTGTTGTCTCATTTTGCTGGGACGTCGGGTTCCTCCGCCGAGACACAACTTTTGCGGTATGCGTTCATTGTTGTCTAAAAATGATGCGCTGTGCCCACCCAATCAGAAACGGTACAGATATTCTGTGAATTTTTTTTAGATTTATAAAAAAATAAAGGACAAAACTTTGATTGGGTGGGCAGGACGCACGTTTGGGCACAGCCCACCCCTGCCCCCCCTAAAACCGGCCTCGCTTACAGGTGAATGAGACATGGGGTAGTTTTGTTGAACATGTGCTGTCCAAAATGTCCTGGAAAACTCGACTCCTGCAAATGCGCGTTCCCCAAAGTTTGTGGGGGCGTGACTTTGGACGAAGCGCTGACGGGAGGGGGAGGAGGGGGCGGGGCTTAGAGGAGGTGCCACTTTCAAATCTTGCTAGCTCTCCAACATTACTGACTATACTTTTAAAGGGGACCTATTATGGCATCTAACACCTATTTTAAACAGGCCTTGAATGTCTTAAAAACAAGCTTTTGATTTTTTTTTTGCTAAATAAATTAGAAATTCAGCCTCTGAGCCATGTCTTTATCTTCCCAGTCTCTAACCTCATTATCTATGTGGGATTCTGAGTGGGCGGGGCTATGATAATGAGGCTCTGTGCTGATTGGCTGCCTGAATGACACGCAGAAAATGGCGGAAGCTCCGGCCGGCGGAGTTGTTGTTGTTGTTCCGGCCAGAGTTAGTTGTGGGTGTGGTTTCACGCATCGGAGGCCGACCTATGGAAATCGCTCCCGTCGTTATATAACGACGGGAGCAGAATCTTATTGGCTCGTAGATCCACATCACACTGGACGGCTCATCCGGGCGGCTGTACAGACACTGCAGAATTTGGTTCTTTCCTCCTTCTCTGAGTTGGCAGGCTGAGGGGAGACCACTTTATATATGTTAAAGCAAGAGAAAACCTGTTTTTCATAATAGGTCCCGTTTAAAATACGACCCAGAAACTAGTCTGATGAACCTAAATCTGTAATGTCTTCAAATGAATTTAACACCAAACATTAACCTGTTTGTTTGTTTCTGTTTAATCCTCAAGACCTTCCACCGCAACATGTCTGCAAGGAGGGGGAAGTTCTCTCTGACCAGCAGGACCAGAACTCCGGTCTGGATCAGGCTGAACCGGAACTCCCACAGATGGAAGAGGAACAGGAAGAACTCTCTAGCCGTCTGGAGGAACCAGAGCAGCTGGTTCTGAAGAGGGAGACGGATCTTCCCTCGTGTCAGAAGAAGGACCTCAGTGGAGCAGAACCAAACGCTGATCGGCTTCACTCTCAGAACCCTCAGAACTCTCAGAACTCTCCGTTAACCGAGAGTCAAAGTCAGGAACGAATCAAGAACCTGGACTCGACTCCACGTGTGGAGACGGGTCCAAACAAGAGCCACCCCAGAACCAGGACTGAGGGTGGAAACGGACAGCGCCTGACTAAAGCTCGGGGACGCAGGAAGTCGGTGAGATGTGACTTTTGAAGTCACATCTCACTAAGACTCATCACCATGGAAACCACAGACTAGTCAGAGCTAGTTAACCTAGACTCGTGACTCATCACCATGGAAACCACAGACTAGTCAGAGCTAGTTAACCTAGACTCGTGACTCATCACCATGGAAACCACAGACTAGTCAGAGCTAGTTAACCTAGACTCATGACTTTTACCCAGAGAACAGGAGACCCGGGACGGACGGTAGCAGGAATCCAACCGCAGCGTCTCCTAATTCTCCCATGTGTCCTGGGACTGGAGTTGGACCCTACCCTGTAACTCGGCTGAATAAAACAGAACACCTTTGAAACGACCACAATATTAATACTGAACATATCTGAAGTCATTAATCGTCATGTAGATTGTGTTATCGTTAAATCTTAAGTCATATTTATATTTTCCATGATGTTTTATACCCGTTTCTGTTAACGTGGACGTAAACGTGAGTGTAAACCAACGTGACTTACACTGTTATTACTGTTTTATGACGGGGATCATCACAGTCCTCCTCTATTTCAGCTCAGGTCAATAAAAGCCCGGCTTTTGAGTTGTTCTTTACCTGTGAGACCTTTAACATGAATTTAAACTCATCAATAAGCATCAGTATGAGGAGATTCCAACCTCTATGTTAACTTCTCTTTGCAGCTCCTTGGAGGGTTTTGGGGAACATCTTTAACTCAGGTTGCGCTGGAGCCCCCCAGGGGAGGGTACCAGGACCACTGAAGAAGAAACGTACAATTAGGAGAAGAAAGTCTGAGGTTTTTCTCAGATTTGTATGTTTTTTTTCTTCAGTGATCCTGGTACCCTTCCGTACATCCTGTTTGCTTTTTGATTTGTCTGAAAAAAACATAGTGACAAATAAAATTAGCAATGCAGCTAACAATGTTCCTCTACCAGGATGGGGTTTATTACAATTAGAAATAAAATAAGATGAATTATAAAGCTTTACACATCTTAAAACAGGGGATTTCTCTTAAAACTTATTATTTTATTGAGGATCATCTTATTAAGGAAGAGTATTAAGGCCAGAGAGGAGAAAAATAAAAGTTATATTTTAGAGTAGGAAGATTTTTTTTTCGTTATGCACTTCGAGAAAAAAGTTGAAACGTCGAGATTAATGTTGAAGTACAATTTCGAGAATAAAGTTGAATTGGCTTTACGATATTGATTTGAAACACATATCAAACATATGCAGTTGCATACCTTCAGAAATGTACCTTTAACGTTCCACTCCAAGGGTGTGAGTGAGTTAGTTAGTTACGGCTGCAGCTGCAGAGCTGTCAGTCGCTCTCCTACCTGGATTTGATGGGCCAGAGGAGACTTTGGCAGGGTGGAGGAGCAGCCACTCTCCACCCTGCCTGGCTACATAAGAAGTGGCTGCACAGCAGCAAGAGGTCTGCTGGGAGAAGGTTCTGCTGGTGCACGTGTGGTGGTGTGATTGAATAAAGGAGTTCCTGTGTCCTCTGTCCTGTCGGTCGGCCCCAGTGGCAACGAGCTTGCTACAGAGACATTTCCACTTTATTCAAGAAATTGTATTTCAACTTTATTCAAGAAATTTCGAATTTATTCATGAAATTTCGACTTTATTTTCAAAATTGTATTTCGACATTATTCTTGACATTTCGACGTTTTTCTCGAAATTGTATTTCAACATTAATCTCAACATTTCAATTTTTTTCTTGACATTTCGACTTTTTTCTCTAAGTGCACAATAAAAAAAAAATCTTCTCAAATATTTTTTCTCCTGCATGGCCCTAATATTCTTCCGTATGTTATGAATATTAATCGATAAGAAAAACACATCAGTTGGTTCAGCTGAAACTTGTTCCTCATACTCCCTGCCATCTTCAGCCTCCTCATCTTCATCACTTACCTCTTCAGTATCTGTCCCTTTTCCTGGACCCGATACCCTCTCGTCTTCATCCCTCCCACCTCTGTCTTTTTGTTCATCCTCTTCCTCCCTTTGTTGCTGCTCCGTTCCTCCCTCAGTCCCCGCCGCATCTGAACCTCCCGAATTCTCCTCCATTCTCCCTTTTTCTTATCAAGGGCCGCCCCTGACCAAATTGGGGCCCTAAGCCACATGTTATTTGGAGGGCCCCCCCCCCCACCCTGCCCTCAAACCTCTCCCCATCCCAAATGTGTCATTGCTAAATGACCGTATCACAACATGCCATTTCATTTGACAACCCGTCAATAATATATGTACGGTAGATAAAGTAGTTTGACTGTATGAGTCAAATGAAATTAAAACAAAAAAAATCAACCTGAAATAATAAATACATTTTAAATCAAAAACTTGACTGAAATAAACAAGTCACAAATAGCGATCAGTTACCTCCACCACCTCAATCCCCCACAAAAAACTGAAAGCAGGTCGGAAATCCAAGCTAAACATTCACGTGTGCCTTTTACAGATGCACATTTATCTAATTAAAAATAATCAAACTTATTAGCAATATAAATTGATATAAAACTGTAGCCAGTTTATTATATATTGGCTAAAGTTTGTAGCTTATATACGACCAACTGGTCATGTGACCACTTTTTCAATGGAGGTGATTGCAGAGGGCGTTAACAAGGCGTTCAATAAATGTTCATCAGAGCTGCTGGAAAAACAGCGTTTTATTTCAACAACATACCCACCTTCAAGTGAAGCACGAGTTTCCTCGTGTTTTGCCTTTTTTCCTCTCTTGCTCCGGATCTGAGATGTCTTTTGGATGAAAAGTTGAAATCTCTGCAAGAGCCTGCCTGCAGCCTCAGTTTTGTCTGAGGCAACATGCTGTTAGACTTGTTTTATATGGGAATGGGTCGGACCTGACAGATCATGTGAAGCTAGTAACATGAAAGACAGGAAACCTGACAGGTCATTCGAGGGACACTGAGGCCTCCTGCACCCATAGGTGCTAGTTCTCTTATGGCGCTTTTCCACCAGCACCGGCTCCACTCGGCTGCACTCGCCTTTGCGCTTTCCCACTAGGGGTCTAACGTGCCGAGTAGATACTTTTCTGTTTCTACTCTGTCGAGGTTCTAAGCGGCTGAGTCGGCTGTATCTGACGTCATCACACTACAGGCCACCGATTGGTCGGGGGGTTGGAGTCAGACGTCAGGATGTGACATCAGAGAAAGAGCGATTCTGACGGAGGATTCTTGTTCATTTTATTCCAGCAGCAACGGCAGCAGAAGTCTGTTTGGTGATCCAACTCTGAGGTGCAGATGTTCATAAACCTGGTGCTGAGGAGAGAATTAAAAAGATCTAGACGGGCGATAAGGAACGACCAGATCTACCAGGAGCTCTGTCACTTCATAGCTGCTCTGCTACCAACAGACTTTTCAGCACCGGAGACAAACTAAAAACATTAAAAAGCTTCGCTGCTTGAAGCTTCTCAATTCAATTCAATTCAAATTGGCTTTATTGGCATAAATGGGTTAGAATGAATTCAGAATTCAGTGAATTCTAACTCGTGCTAATGAGTTAGCATGAATTCTCTAATTTTTTAACTTGATATTGAACACAAACCACAGACCCAGCAGCACATCTATCATCTCCTCCAGGTTCTACATCTTTAGGGTTGTTGTCTTCTTCGTTTAGATACACAATCAAATACGTCACAGCATCTTCACTCCAACCTCCTACTTCTGCTCCAGGTGATGGATTGTAGTGGAAAAGAAACCAGGCTGAGTTGAGATGAGTAGAGCCGAGTCGGTGCTGGTGGAAAAGTGCCATTAGAGGGAGGTTTACATTACAAAAGAGATGTGAGCCCTTTCATCTGCATTTACATCTTTTATACTCCCCTCTTCCCATCCTGTTTCTTACAGCTGTTGGCCTTTTGTTCGAAAGCATGTTTGAATTTTTCCATGACACTTCAAATGTGGTCCTGCAGGGGACGAAGCGCTTGGGATGAAACTCAGACCTCGCCCGGCAACAGCAGAATCTGTTTTCTGATTGGCTGACAGGTCGGGAATTCCTTAATCCCACCAGGATTAAGGAAAATTAGAATATTGTGATTTTCTGTAATGCAATTACAAAAACGTCATTCATTCTGGATTCATTACAAATCAACTGAAATATTGCAAGCCTTTTATTATTTTAATATTGCTGATCATGGTTTACAGCTTAAGAAAACTCAAATATCCTATCTCAAAAAATTAGAATATTCTGGAAATCTTAATCTTAAAATGTAAACCATAATCAGCAATATTAAAATAATAAAAGACTTGCAATATTTCAGTTGATTTATTATTGAATCCAGAATGTATGACAGTTTTGTTTTTTTAATTGCATTACAGAAAATAAAGAACTTTATCACAATATTCTAATTTTCTGAGACAGTCCTGTATAATATAGCTGGGAGGGAATTCATGAAAATTGTGCACTTGGTGACAAGTTTTTGATATTTGGCATGGTGTTACGTATGGACATACGGTTTTCAAAAACCACTGCAAACAAATTGAGAAAGAAAATTCAAAATGTGTGTTATTTTAATAAAATCCTATTCTTTTACTGTGACTTAGTTCTGAGCTTCTGTTCCTCTTAAGCCTGAATGAAGGCCACTGTTCTCACCCAATGAGATTGACACTACAGTGATAGTGACCTGTCCAATAAACAGAAAATTGCATTCCTTGGGGGTGAAAATATGGGTCTAGAGCCCTCTATAATCTTTCTATGTGACTTAATTCTAGAGATATGGAGATTTTTGTGCAAAAAAATGACCTTGAAAATTACATGTGACCTTCAACATGAAACATGAACATGAAATTTATCCCAGAATTGAATTCCTAGCACCAAAAAAGTAGAGAAAGTGACAATATACAACAATCTACAACTAAGAGAAGCTGAGATATGACCTTTGGTCTTTTCAGCAGGAGCCATTTAGAATTTTCTGCAAACCGGCCACTAGGGAGCCATCCCAATTTGTTTGCGGTGGTTTTTGAAAACCTTATGTCCATACCTAACACCATGCCAAATATCAAAAACTTGTCACCAAGTCCACAATCTTTATGATTTTTGACATATTCCCTCCCAGCAAATATAAATAAAGTTCAATTCAGTTTTCAGGCAATGCTGATGTCACTTATGTCTCCTTTATTTTGGTCTTTAATCATCTTTGGATTCATTTGATCAACATTCAAACATAAACATTTGAACTTCACCAAATCACCAAGTAAGTTTAGACGAATCTTTAAAATCAACACTCTTAATGGATACAAAATGGAAATGGACACATGAACTGACAGCCAGTGACCAAAGTGCCTTGCTCAGCTGAACCACCTTTTCTTTCTCTTTTAAGCTTTTCTTTTAGAGTTCTGTGAAATGAAGAAATTGTACAAACAGAACATTAGAAGGGGTAGGACTAGAAAGGTTTTTTGAAACTTCATCCTACACCCTTTCAAACAGGAAATATTTATCTACATATAGATTTGTCTCTTTAATGTGCTTTTTTTTGCATATTTTTTTGGGTATGCAGGACTGTCTCAGAAAATTAGAATATTGTGATAAAGTTCTTTATTTTCTGTAATGCAATTAAAAAAAAACTAAAATGTCATACATTCTGGATTCATTACAAATCAACTGAAATATTGCAAGCCTTTTATTATTTTTATATTGTTGATTATGGCTTACAGTTTAAGATTAAAGATTCCCAGAATATTCTAATTTTTTAAGATAGGATATTTGAGTTTTCTGAAGCTATAAACCATGATCAGCAATATTAAAATAATAAAAGGCTTGCAATATTTCAGTTGATTTGTAATGAATCCAGAATGGATGACATTTGTTTTTGTAATTGCATTACAGAAAATCACAATATTCTAATTTTCTGAGACAGTCCTGTATACATTTTATGTATTCTGATTATTTTTTGTTTTTGTTTTAACCTGTTTGAATAAAAAAAATAAATAAAATAAAATCAACTTAAAAAGCAAATGACACCAATATTCAACACAAGCTTTCCTTCCAGGAGACAAACGCGCATCCAGACACATTAAATAACCCTTTAATTTGGTTTTGTTTTCCTTAAACAGTTTAACCGGATTCTCAGCAGGTGGATCAGATATTTCATTGGCCACGGTTACATGATGTTTTTAAATTGGAATTAATTATTCCGAATTAAATCATTCCGAATTTAACTATTTTCCTTGGAGTTTACATGGAAACAGTAATTCCAAATTGAGGTTTACATGGAAAACATGTTTGTTCAGCTTTATCCAATTCCTCTCCAGGTCTGGGGGTTGGGAAGGTTCTGATTGGATAGGGGGCGGACCGGAAGTTAAACTACTGGAAGAAAAACAAACTTAGCCGCTACAACTTTGAAAAGCTCACAATTTTTATGTTTCCTGTTTCCATCTGTTCTTTTAATTATTTCCAGGTCCTCCAAGCTATTTATTAAATAAATGGTCTCTGCTCTTGACCACCGTTTACTGCCATCTTGAAACTTTGTTTGGAAAACCAGCCCAGTGGAATATAAGCGTCATGGAGACAGACGGGCGAGGGAACGAGCAGAAAGAAAGACCGGAATTAATTTAAAGTGGAATGAATTTATACGTAATTGTGGAATTACTCCAGAGACGTTCAATAAACGAGACAGCCCACTACGGTTCGGTTTCCTGTATCTGTGTCACGTGACTGCCACGCCCCTTTAGGAGACAGGAAGTAGGTCCTGAGTCTATTGAGTCCTATGGGAAAAGTGAACGTGAGCACAGATTATTACCAATTCCTTCGCCCCATAGTAACCTAAGTAAATATGGGACACATTTTCAAAAGCCACAAACCTTCTGAACATTCTGACACCAAAATGGCAATTTTCAGACCGACAAATTAGGAGAAAATGAACTTTGTTTGAGACCCGTCTCCGTCTGAGCAACACACTCTCGTGAGATTTGGCTCTCGTCGTTTTCCCATCGGATAAAATGAAGTTTAAAACTAAAATAAAACTTGTTTCTTTGCTTAATAATACTGTTATTTGTATTATTTAAGTCTTTTTGGAAGAAAGTTGTACTGTATCTAGTGTTGTATGTTCCAAAACGATGTGGGGAGAGGGGCGGCCACGCCCACTTAGGAGACAGGAAGTGAGGTCAGAGGGGCGACCACTCCCACTTAGGAGACAGGAAGTGAGGTCAGAGGGGCGACCACGCCCACTTAGGAGACCGGAAGTGTATACCATTTCATACCATTGGCAGTAACGGTAATGCGCTATCTTCTGTATAGAGTATCTTTGATTATTCTATTCGAATTTAAAATCGGAATAAACCAGCCACTTGCTTCAGAATTAAGTTTAATTCGGAATGGACAGTTTCATTTGGAATTAGGTGTTTACATGGTAATTTTTACTCATTTTAAATCGTATTTAATTTTAATTCTGAATTAAAGAGGAATTAAACTTAACGCAGCCATTGTCATTTCCTGCTGCTCCGTTCTGACGTCAGAATAACAAGTTACCCGTGTGACCGTCAGAATCTCCTGAAATCAGATTTTTCCTGCACGTCTCGGAAGAATGCGCTCTCTCTCCGGCGTGGATTCTCATGTGAGAATACAAGTTATCATTCCGGGAAAAGCTTTTCCCACAGGTGGTGCAGGAGAAGGGCTTCTCGCCCGTGTGGGTCCGGACGTGCTTCACCAGAGTTCCCTTCTGGGCGAACCTCTTCCCGCAGATCTTACAGTCGAACGGCCTCTCGCCCGTGTGGATCCTGTGGTGTTGCTCCACGTAGTACTTCTTCCCAAAGCTTTTCCCACAAAAATCACATTTTACGGACTTTTTCCCCGACTCAGTCTCCACCTGATGCTGCCACAGGGAAGACGCTTCCAGGCTTTTCCCGTCGGCTCGGATTCGGAGCCCGTCGTTTGGACTCATCTCCACGTCCGTCACTGATCCCGGGTCCAGATTATGGATTTGGTCCTGATCCGAGTTCCCGGCTGAGGGAGAGTTCTGGGAGTGAAGCTGCTCAGGTTCTGGTTCAGTGAAGTCCTGTTCCTGGTACGTGGGAGTCAAGGTGAAGGTTTCAGTCTCCTGCTTCAGAACCAGCGGCTCTGGTTCCTCCAGACCGCTGCGGAGTTGATGTTCCTCTTTAAGTTGTGGAAACCCCGGTTCCTCCCGGTCCAGACGGGACCTCCTGCCCCGGTCACACATCTGCTGCTCAGAGAGAACTTCTTCCTCCTCTTCCTCCATCCTGACAAGCTGCTGTGGAAAATCTGGAGGAATAAAAGAATTGGAGATAAAATAACCAACATTTTGAAAGATCCTCGTGTTCGTTTGTCTGGTGCAGCATAAGAAAACCAGTGAACAGAATCAAATGTTAAGGCAAGCTTTATTATATCATGCACAATGTTTTCCGGCCGGAGGTGCACCTTTCTCAAACCACAAAGGCAGGAGAGAAATGCACCCGGTGGTCATGGATCCAGTAGTATTTACAGGACTCTCTCAGAAAATTAGAATATTGTGATAAAGTTCTTTATTTTCTGTAATGCAATTAAAAAAAACAAAAATGTGATACATTCTGCATTCATTACAAATCAACTGAAATATTGCAAGCCTTTTATTATTTTAATATTGCTGATCATGACTTACAGCTTAAGAAAACTCAAATATCCTATCACAAAAAATTTGAATATCCTGGGAATCTTAATCTTAAACTGTAAGCCATAATCAGCAATATTAAAATAATAAAAGGCTTGCAATATTTCAGTTGATTTGTAATGAATCCAGAATGTATCACATTTTTGTTTTTTTTAAATTGCATTAGAGAAAATAAAGGATATTCTAATTTTCTGAGACAGTCCTGTATATAGATTACCAATTCTAATTATTTTTGGCATTATGATATATTGTCTTATAGTGTATTATATTATGAGATCTCACGGGATGTTAAACTAAAGTATTATTATATTGTTATATATTATAGTATGGTGATATCATTTTGTTATGTTATATTATAAAAATTATGATGTTATATTAGGGTATTATATTATAAGCTATTATAGTATTACATATATTTATATTATATCGTGCTATATTATATCACTACATGATAATTATATATTTATTTATTTTTCAAATTAATATTCTTAATTTATTTATTTACTTACTTTCATTATATTATTTAAACATACACACACACACCATTTTAAATCGATGTCGTCTTTTGTTGCCGTTTGTACTGTATTTTAATAAAAGAAAAAAAAGGAGAAACAAAGAAAACCCCTTCAAGACAAACAAAACGTGATACATTCTGGATTCATTACAAATCCAGCTGCAAAAATGTCATACATTCTGGATTAATTACAAATCCACTGAAATATTGCAAGCCTTTATTATTTTAATATAGCGCTACTTTCAGTTGATCTGTAATGAATCCAGAATGTATGAAATATTTGTTTTCTTAATTGCATTACAGAAAATAAAGAACTTTATCACAATATTCTAATTTTCTGAGACAGTCCTGTATTCTTAGGGGATGTGTTTTGTTTGTCTTGAGGGGGTTTTCTTTTCTTTCTTAATTTATTGTCTTTATAAAGGCCAGCATGGCTGCAGCCGTGAAGCTGAGGTCTGGTAGGACCTGTGTGGAGGACTTCACCCCCGACTAGGGTCGCCACCCGTCCCTTGAAATATGGAATTGTTCCGTAATTGGGAATTAAAAGTTGCGTTCCGTATTAAACCAATACGGACACATATTATGCTCTTATTGATTGATGTCATAATATACAGGTGAAGGTCGGAAAATTTGAATATATTGCAAAACTTCATTCGTATTAAATTCAACTAAAGGTGAAACAAATATATTATTTCCCACTACATTCAAAGTGAAATATTTCAAGCCTTTATTTGTTATCATTTTGATGATTATGGCTCACAGTTTATGAAAACCCCAAATAAAAAATAAATTAGAGAATATTTTATGAAATCAATAAACAATTCCATCTTCAGAATTATAACAAATAAAGGTTTAACATATCTTGCTTTGCATGTAATAAGACTAGGTAATATATTAGTTTCACCTTTTAAGTAGAATTCTTGAAATAAATTAACTTTTACACCATATTCTAGTTGAATTATTGAAATAAATTAATTTTTACACCATATTCTAGTTGAATTATTGAAATACATTCACTTTTACACCATATTCTAGTTGAATTATTGTAATAAGTGAACTTTTACACCATATTCTAGTTGAATTATTGAAATAAATTAACTTTTACACCATATTCTAGTTGAATTATTGTAATAAGTGAACTTTTACACCATATTTTAGTTGAATTATTGAAATAAGTTAACTTTTACACCATATTCTAGTTGAAATATTGTAATAAGTGAACTTTTAAACCATATTCTAGTTGAATTATTGTAATAAGTGAACTTTTACACCATATTCTAGTTGAATTATTGTAATAAGTGAACTTTTAAACCATATTCTAGTTGAATTATTGTAATAAGTGAACTTTTACACCATATTCTAGTTGAATTATTGAAATAAATTAACTTTTACACCATATTCTTCACCTGTAGGCTGTATTCTACATCTGGGCTGATGTGGACATACGTAGCATATTCCAGTTGCTAGTATGGTTGGCTGTCTGTACAGTCATGCAAGTTCAATGCACTTTCAACTTTAAATCAAAGCATTTTGTTTTTTCATATAAAATAAACACATTTTTATTCAGTTTAGAAGTTTTGGGGCTTTTTTTTGGCTCCTGCGCTGCTGAAATCAGGGCGTCCCTTATTTCTATTTCTGAAAGGTGGCAGCCCTAATTGCAAGCCTTTATTATTTTAATATTGCTCCACTTTCAGTTGATTTGTAATGAATCCAGAATGTATGACATATTTGTTTTCTTAATTGCATTACAGAAAATAAAGGACTTTATCTCAATATTCTAATTTTCTGAGACAGTCCTGTATTCTTAGGGATGTGTTTTGTTTGTCTTGAGGGGTTTTCTTGACCGTGGTTGAATTGGTTTGATATTGGATATTGGATATTCGACATTCAAATTCAACACCCATAAAACTTGTGATACATACCACTGATTTTGGTCATATTGCTTGTGATGTGTTCATGGTCATCTAGACTATACATCACAAGAGAGTAATTATTATAAAATCATATTATGGGCTGATTTAATGTGGTTTAATTAATTCAATAAGCTGATTTTATGTGGTTTTATGAATTCAACACCCATAAAACTTGTGATACATACCACTGATTTTGGTCAAACCACTTGTGATGTGTTCATGGTCATCTAGACTATATATCACAAGAGAGTAATTATTATAAAATCATATTATGGGCTGATTTAATGAGGTCTAGGATGACCATGAACACATCACAAGTGGTTTGAAAACAATCGGTGTTATGTATTACAAGTTTTATGGGTGTTGAATTCATTAAACCTCATTAAATCAGCCCATATATATGATTTTTAAATCAGCCCATAAATCAACCCATATATATGATTTTTTTTAACAATTACTGTTTTGTGATATATAGTCTAGATGACCATGAACACATCACAAGTGGTTTGACCAAAATCAGTGGTATGTATCACAAGTTTTATGGGTGTTGAATTTGAATATCCAATATCCAATATCAGACCAATTCAACTGCGGTGTTTTCTTTTCTTTCTTAATGTATTGTCTTTATAAAGGCCAGCATGGCTCCTCGTGCAGCTGGGATCTGGTCCTCCCGTGTGGAGTACCTCACCCCCGGCCCGCCTACCTATCCGGGTGAGCTTGAGCTCCGGGGTCCAGCTGAGGTCCAGCAGCCTCCTCTGCCGGTCCACCACCTCCTGGTACCCGACCACGGTCCTCTCCACCTCCAGGAAGATCTCCTCGGCGGCGGCGGCCAGCCTCCGGCTGATGAAGTCCCGCAGCGACTGGACCGACGACATGCTGGTGGCGGGGGGTCGAGAATTCACCTGAAACACGGACAAAAAAATCTAACAAATCAACCAAAACCGCCTGCCAGGTGAACCCGGAGTCAACCGAATGGAGACGCCTTTGTTTACTTCCGCTGGTGTCCCGCTGTTAGAGCTCCGGCCGGGGAACGCGGGTTCCGGTGCTTTTTTGTTCCCTCACGGCGCCTCACCTTTTGAAGATAATAATAAAACAACGAAAATATTATTCAACAGTTTGGTGGGTATGTTTAAGTCGGGGTGACTAAACTAACTAGAGGTTTACTAAACACTAACTAGAGGTTTACTAAACACTAACTAGAGGTTTACTAAACACTAACTAGAGGTTTACTGAACACTAACTAGAGGTTTACTAAACAATAACTAGAGGTTTACTAAACAATAACTAGAGGTTTACTAAACACGAACTAGAGGTTTACTAAACACTAACTAGAGGTTTACTAAACACTAACTAGAGGTTTACTGAACACTAACTAGAGGTTTATTAAACACTAACTAGAGGTTTACTAAACAATAACTAGAGGTTTACTAAACACGAACTAGAGGTTTACTAAACACTAACTAGAGGTTTACTAAACAATAACTAGATACTTTACTAAACACTAACTAGAGGTTTATTAAACACTAACTAGAGGTTTACTAAACACTAACTAGAGGTTTATTAAACACTAACTAGAGGTTTATTAAACACTAACTAGAGGTTTACTAAACACTAACTATAGGTTTACTGAACACTAACTAGAGGTTTACTAAACAATAACTAGAGGTTTACTAAACAATAACTAGATACTTTACTAAACACTAACTAGAGGTTTACTAACACTAACTAGAGGTTTACTAACACTAACTAGAGGTTTACTAACACTAACTAGAGCTTTACTGAACACTAACTAGAGGTTTACTAAACACTAACTAGAGGTTTAATGAACACTAACTAGAGCTTTACTAACACTAACTAGAGCTTTACTGAACACTAACTAGAGGTTTACTAAACAATAACTAGATACTTTACTAAACACTAACTAGAGGTTTATTAAACACTAACTAGAGGTTTACTAAACACTAACTAGAGCTTTACTGAACACTAACTAGAGGTTTACTAACACTAACTAGAGGCTTTACTAAACACTAACTAGAGGTTTACTAAACACTAACTAGAGGTTTACTGAACACTAACTAGAGGTTTACTGAACACTAACTAGAGGTTTACTAAACACTAACTAGAGGTTTACTGAACACTAACTAGAGGCTTTAATGAACACTAACTAGAGGCTTTACTAAACACTAACTAGAGGTTTATTGAACACTAACTAGAGGTTTACTGAACACTAACTAGAGGCTTTAATGAACACTAACTAGAGGCTTTACTAAACACTAACTAGAGGTTTATTGAACACTAACTAGAGGTTTACTGAACACTAACTAGAGGTTTACTGAACACTAACTAGAGGCTTTACTGAACACTAACTAGAGGTTTACTGAACACTAACTAGAGGCTTTACTGAACACTAACTAGAGGTTTACTGAACACTAACTAGAGGCTTTACTGAACACTAACTAGAGGCAGAGGCGCCGCCACGGGCCAGGCAAACCAGGCAATTGCCTAGGGCCCCGAGCTGGAGGGGCCCCGAGCTGGAGGGGGCCCCAAGGGACGGCTGACGACAAAATAACGGAACTACTTTAGACGCTGCAACCACAATGCATCAGAAATGCCCCGCACAGGGCCCTTTCCAAGTTGTCACTGGCTAGTGGATAGTAGGGGGCCCGACAGACGGCTGATATCGCTCCATATCAGCGACACAAATTGAAACCCCCATAGACACTGGAAGGACAGTCAAGAATCTCCCTATTGGGGCCCCCTTAATAGCCAGCATCGACGTGCAGCAATAGTGATTCACTATTTGAAAAAAATGAACCGAACGAACAGTACATGAAAAACATAACTGGTACTTTTGTCTTTTATGTTGTGGTCTGCTGGAGCAGCAGCATCACAGCAGCAGAGAGGAACAGACTGGAAAAGGTGAGGAACGCAGGCTCTGTCCTGTACTGTAGTAGTAGTACTATCTCTCTACTGGGCTGTAGTAGTAGTACTAGCTCTGTCCTGTACTACAGTGTTCATCCTGTGGAGGTGATGGGGAGAAGAGGATGATGGCTAAGCTGTCATCCATCAGCACCATGGACAGCTCCATCAGCACCACGGACAGCTCCATCAGTGACCGGCTTCGTCTCCCTCCATGCATCACTGTGAGGCAGGTCCTCCCCGCTGCCATCAGACTGTACAACCGGGCTGATCACCGTAGCAACGGACAATAATAATAACAACAATAACATATGCAATATCAACATGTGCAATATCTGTCTTTCTACCTAAAACACATCCTACCTACTACAACTGGTACTACCACTGGTGCTACAACTGGTAGTATAACTGTTACTATACTATAATACTGGTACTACAACTGGTACTACTGGTACTACAACTGGTACTACTGGTACTAAAACTGGTACTACAACTGGTATTACTGGTACTATAAATGGTACTAGAACTGGTACTACAACTGATACTACTGGTACTACAGCTTGTACTACAGCTGGTACTATAACTGGTACTATAACTAGTACTATAACTGGTACCACTGGTACTACAACAAGTACTACTGGTACTATAACTGGTACTAGTTATTTCCTGTGTTGTAGTAGTAGTAGTAGTACTAGCTCTGTTCTGTAATGTAGTAGTAGTACTAGCTCTGTTCTGTAATGTAGTAGTAGTGCTAGCTCTGTCCTGCACTGTGGTAGTAGTACTAGCTCTGTCCTGGGCTGTAGTAGTAGTACTAGCTCTATCCTGTACTACAGTCTTAATCCTGTGGAGGTGATGGGGCGAAGAGGATGATGGTTAAGCTGTCATCCATCAGAACCATGGACAGCTCCATCAGCACCATGGACAGCTTCATCAGCACCATGGACTGCTCCATCAGCACCATGGACAGCTCCATCAGCACCATGGACAGCTCCATCAGCACCATGGACAGCTCCATCAGCACCATGGACAGCTCCATCAGCACCACGTACAGCTCCATCAGCACCATGGACAGCTCCATCAGTGATCAGCTTCGTCTCCCTCCATGCATCACTGAGAGGCAGGTCCTCCCCGCTGCCATCAGACTGTACAACCAGGCTGATCACCGTAGCAACGGACAATAATAATAACAACAACAACATGTGCAATAACAACATGTGCATTTTCTGTCTGTCTACCTAAAACACATCCTACCTACTACAACTGTTACTATAATTGGTACTATAACTGGTACTACTGATACTATAACTGGTACTACTGGTACTACAACTGGTACTACTGGTACTAAAACTGGTACAACTGGTACTACAACTGGTACTATAACTGGTACTACTGGTACTACAACTGGTACTACAATTGATACTACTGGTAATACAGTTTGTACTACAGCTGGTACTATTATTGAGCTTTATTTCGAATATGCAAATTAGAAAGAACAATACTAAAAAGTAAAAAAAAACAAAAAAAGACAAGGCAGACCTCGCAGATCCACCAGCATATTCGAAAGGGAGTAGGATTGAAGTATATACTTATCAGGTCCTACCCCCAAATCTTATATTCATTTTTCCAAAATAGCAAGAGAATCAATGAGCTTACTTATAGAACACAAAAAAAAACATAATATAAGTCTATATATCAACATAAATATACATCCATTTACCAACATATCTACATATAACTATATATCCATATATATTAACAGAGATATATCCATACATAAATACTGTATGTATAATATATCACTATATATCCATATACATACATATACATATATATAACATGTTTCCATAATATTAATCTATATATCTACACATATTAAATAAATCTATATATATATATATATATATATATACATTTTTATTCGCCCCTGTATTTTGAGAAAAAAGTTTCTTTATATCTTTTTTTAAATTGTGATGTGTTTTTACTTTGTTTTAGATCTATGCTCAGGCTGTTCCAAAGTTTTACACCATAGGTAGACAGACAGAAGCTCTTCAGTGTTGTGCGTCTATTGATAATTTTGAAATTAAGTTGGCCCCTGAGGTTATAACCTCCCTCCCTTTCAAAGAATATCCCCTGTATATGTCCTGGTAATAAGTTATTCTTGGCTCTAAACATTAGTTTTGCTGTATTGCAATTAACTAGATCTATAAATTTTAGTAATTTAGATTGTAAAAATAATTCATTTGTGTGGTCCCGGTAACCTGCATTGTATATTATTCTCACAGCTCTTTTCTGTAATATGCACAAGGAGTGAAGTGAGCTTCTGTATGTGTTCCCCCAAACCTCCGAACAGTAATTTAAATAGGGTAGGATCAATGAGTTATAGAGAATGAGTAGTGATTTATAGTTCAAGAAATGTTTTGCCTTTGCTAATAATGAAATACTTTTTGACAGTTTGTTTTGAACATGTTGGATGTGAGGCTTCCAGCTAATTTTTTCTTCTATGATCACACCCAGAAATTTTATCTTTTTAACTCTTTCTATTTGTATTCCATCTATGTGAATTTGAATTTGGCTATTTGATTTATAATTTCCAAAGACCATGAATTTGGTCTTACCTATGTTTAATGATAATTTATTTTGGTCAAACCATTTTTTCATTTTGTACATTTCTGAGGTGATCACGTCTAAAAGTAGCTGCAAGTTCTCACCTGTTCCCAAGAGATTAGTATCGTCCGCAAATAATACACTTTTCAATACATCAGATACCTTGCTTATGTCATTTATGTATAAATTAAATAATATTGGCCCTAATACTGACCCTTGGGGGACCCCACACACAGTGTCAGCACATTTTGATTTATATTCACCCATCTGCACAAATTGTTTCCTGCTCTTCAAATAACTTTCCACCCAATTCAACACTAACCCCCGTATCCCATATCGTTCCAGTTTTTTGATTAGAATTTCGTGATTAATTGTGTCAAAGGCTTTTTTTAAATCTATGAATACACCGACAGCGAATTTCTTTTTATCCATGGAATTAGTTATTTTTTCAATGAGGTCTATTAGAGCTAATGAAGTTGATCTGCTTGAACGGAAACCATACTGACTATCGGATAATAATTTGTGCTTGTCTATGAAGTTGCATAATCTATTATTGAATACTTTTTCTAGGATTTTTGAGAATTGTGGTAGAAGAGAGACAGGTCTGTAGTTTGTGAAGTGGGATTTGTCACCATCTTTGAACATAGGTATGATTTTTGCTATTTTCATTCTGTGTGGGACTTGACCGTTTTCAAATGACAGATTGCAGATGTATGTGAGTGGTTTAGATATCCCCCTTATTACCCTTTTCACTATCTTCATGTCAATTCCTTCTGAGTCCGTCGATGTTTTGTTTTTACATTTATTGACAGTGTCAATAATTTCATCTTCATCTATGGGATTTAAAAACATTGAAGTGGAATTGCTGTTTACATAACTCTCGGCTGTGTTTGCTGATAATGTTTCGGGTATTTCTGCTGCAAGTTTTGGTCCAACCTTTGCAAAGTAATTATTAAATTTATTTACTACTTTGTCCATATTATTTATCTTTTTTTCATTTTCAATAAAGTCCTGTGGATACTCTTTATGTCTAGGGTTGTTCCTAACTACAGTATTTAATATCTTCCATATCCCTTTAATGTTATTTTTGTTATTCTCTAGTATTTTATCATAGTATTCTTTTTTACATGTTCTCATAATATTAGTTAATTTATTTTTATATTTCTTGTATTTATCTTCAGCTTCTCTCGTTCTCCGTTTAATAAATTCTCTATATAATGTATTTTTCTTCTTGCAGGCATTCAGTAAGCCTACTGTGATCCATTGATTATTATTATATTTGTGATTCATATTAATTAGTTTAGTTGGGCAATTTTTATCATATAATAATTTAAATATTCGTATAAATTCATCATATGCTTTATCCACATCCTTTTCTTTATAGACTATTTCCCAGTTATATGATATTAGGTCATTTTTAAATGCCTCCATAGACTCTTCAGTTTTGATCCGTCTGTAGTGTGGTTTATTGTCCTGATGGTTTTTTTTTTTAATGATACAGTGGTGAATTGTGAAAATTGGCAAGTGGTCACTAATATCATTTATCAATACCCCGCTCTCAGAATTGTTAGTTATTACATTTGTAAAAATGTTGTCAATTAGTGTTGCGCCTTGAGCAGTAATTCGGGTGGGTCTGGTGATTTTGGGATATAGGCAGAGACTATACAGGGTATTGATAAATTCTTCAATATTTTTGTGTTTATTTGGATTTAGTAGATCAATGTTGATGTCTCCACAGATATAAGTACTTTTATGATTTGCATTTGTGAAGTTTTCTTCTATCCAATCCTTGAATGTGTCTATATTGGAGCTTGGTGATCTATATATGCAACTCACTCTGATATTTTTAGTTTTTTCCATTAGGATTTCTATTGTGACACATTCTAGCACATTATCCACCATTGTTGTCAGTTTTTCCACCACCTTATAATTTAAGTTTTTGTCCACATATAAAGCCACACCCCCTCCAATCTTATTTTCTCTGTTTTTATATGTCATTTCATAGCCCTCCATTTCAAAGTCGGTACCCTTGTCACTGTTAAACCAAGTTTCAGATATTGCAATTATATTAAAGGGATGTGCGAAGTGGCTCGGATAATATTTGATGCTTTGGAAATTGGCATACATGCTTCTACTGTTGAAATGGATTATTGATATTTTATCTTGAGAGCTGACGTCCTTATTGAATTGGTCCTCAGTGTAATATCGGCAGTCGATATCAGTATTATAAAAGAAGTTGTTTACAGGATCAATGTCATTTTCAATGTCAAGTTGAAGTACTATAACTAGTACTGTAACTGGTACTATAACTGGTACTATAACTGGTACCATAACTGGTACTACTGGTACTATAACTGATATTATAACCGGTATAACTGGTACTAGAACTGGTACAACTGGTACTACAACTGATACTACTAGTACTACAGCTCGTACTACAGCTGGTACTATATCTGGTACTAAAACTGGTACTGTAACTGGTACTACTGTTACTACGACTGGTACTACTGGTACTATAACTGGTACTAGCTCTGTCCTGGGCTGTAGTAGTAGTACTAGCTCTGTCCTTTAGTGTAGTAGTGGTACTTGCTCTATCCTGTACTGTAGTAGTAGTACTAGCTCTGTCCTGTACTGTAGTAGTAGTACTAGCTCTGTCCTGTACTGCAGTAGTAGTACTAGCTCTGTCCTGTACTGTAGGATAAGTACTAGCTCTGTCCTGTACTGTAGTAGTAGTACAAGCTCTTTCCTGGGCTTTAGTAGTAGTACTCACTCTGTCCTGGGCTGTAGTAATAGTACTAGCTCTGTCCTGTACTACAGGCTTCATCCTGTGGAGGTGATGGGGGAGAAGAGCATGGAGGCTAAGCTGTCATTCATCAGCACCATGGACAGCTCCATCAGCACCATGGACAGCTCCATCAGCACCATGGACAGCTCCATCAGCACCATGGACAGCTCCATAAGCACCATGGACAGCTCCATCAGGACCACGGAGAGCTCCGTCAGCACCATGGACAGGTCCATCAGTGACCAGCTCCGTCTCCCTCCATGCATCACTGAGAGGCAGGTCCTCCCCGCTGCCATCAGACTGTACAACCAGGCTGATCACCGTAGCAACGGACAATAAAAATAACAACAATAACATGTGCAATAACAACATATGCAATATCTGTCTGTCTACCTAAAACACATCCTACCTACTACAACTGGTAGTATAACTGGTACTATAACTGGTACTATAACTGGCACTGCTGGTACTAAAACTTGTAAAACTGGTACTACAACTGGTACTATAACTGGTACTACTGGTACTATGATTGGTCCTACAACTGGTACTACTGGTACTATAAATGGTACTACAACTGATACTACTGGTACTACAACTTGTACTAAGCTGGTACTATAACTGGTACTATAACTGGTACTATAACTGGTACTAAAACTGGTACTATAACTGGTACTACTGGTACTATGATTGGTACTACAACTGGTATTACAACTGATACTACTGGTACTACAGCTGGTACTATAACTGGTACTATAACTAGTACTATAACTGGTACTACGGGTACTAAAACAAGTACTACTTGTACTATAACTGGTACTAGCTCTGTCCTGGGCTGTAGTAGTAGTACTAGCTCTGTCCTGTACTGTAGTAGTAGTACTAGCCCAGTCCTGTACTGTAGTAGTAGTACTAGCTCTGTCCTGGGCTGTGGTAGTAGTACTAGGTCTGTCTTGTACTATAGTAGTAGTATTAGCTCTTTCCTGTACTGTAGTAGTAGTACTAGCTCTGTCCTGTACTGAAGTAGTAGTACTAGGTCTGTCCTGTACTGTAGTAGTAGTACTAGCCCAGTCCTGTACTGTAGTAGTAGTACTAGCTCTGTCCTGTACTGTAGTAGTAGTACTAGCTCTGTCCTGTACTGTAGTAGTAGTACTAGCTCTGTCCTGTACTATAGTAGTAGTATTAGCTCTGTCCTGTAGTGTAGTAGTAGTACTAGCTCTGTCCTGCACTGTGGTAGTAGTACTAGCTCTGTCCTGTACTGTAGTAGTAGTACTAGCTCTGTCCTGTACTACAGTCTTCATCCTGTGGAGGTGGTGGGGGAGAAGAGGATGGAGGATAAGCTGGCATCCATCAGCACCATGGACAGCTCCATCAGCACCACGGACAGCTCCATCAGTGACCGGCTTCGTCTCCCTCCATGCATCACTGAGAGGCAGGTCCTCCCCGCTGCCATCAGACTGTACAACCAGGCTGATCACCGTAGCAACGGACAATAAAAATAACAACAATAACATGTGCAATAACAACATGTGCAATATCTGTCTGTCTACCTAAAACACATCCTACCTACTACAACTGGTACTACAACTGGTACTATAACTGGTACTACAACTGGTACTATAACTGTTACTATAACTGGTACCATAACTGGTACTACTGGTACTATAACTGATATTATAACCGGTATAACTGGTACTAGAACTGGTACAACTGGTACTACAACTGATACTACTAGTACTACAGCTCGTGCTACAGCTGGTACTATATCTGGTACTAAAACTGGTACTGTAACTGGTACTACTGTTACTACGACTGGTACTACTGGTACTATAACTGGTAGTAGCTCTGTCCTGTACTGTAGTAGTAGTACTAGCTCTGTCCTGTACTGTAGTAGTAGTACTAGCTCTGTCCTGTACTGTAGTAGTAGTACTAGCTCTGTCCTGTACTGCAGTAGTAGTACTAGCTCTGTCCTGTACTGTAGGATAAGTACTAGCTCTGTCCTGTACTGTAGTAGTAGTACAAGCTCTTTCCTGGGCTTTAGTAGTAGTACTCACTCTGTCCTGGGCTGTAGTAATAGTACTAGCTCTGTCCTGTACTACAGTCTTCATCCTGTGGAGGTGGTGTGGGAGAAGAGCATGGAGGCTAAGCTGTCATTCATCAGCACCATGGACAGCTCCATCAGCACCATGGACAGCTCCATCAGCACCATGGACAGCTCCATCAGCACCATGGACAGCTCCATCAGTGACCGGCTTCGTCTCCCTCCATGCATCACTGAGAGGCAGGTCGTCCCCGCTGCCATCAGACTGTACAACCAGGCTGATCACCGTAGCAACGGACAATAAAAATAATAACAATAACATGTGCAATAACAACATATGCAATATCTGTCTGTTTACCTAAAACACATCCTACCTACTACAACTGGTACTACAACTGGTAGTATAACTGTTACTATAACTGGTACTATAACTGGCACTGCTGGTACTAAAACTTGTAAAACTGGTACTACAACTGGTACTATAACTGGTACTACTGGTACTATGATTGGTCCTACAACTGGTACTACTGGTACTATAAATGGTACTACAACTGATACTACTGGTACTACAACTTGTACTAAGCTGGTACTATAACTGGTACTATAACTGGTACTATAACTGGTACTAAAACTGGTACTATAACTGGTACTACTGGTACTATGATTGGTACTACAACTGGTATTACAACTGATACTACTGGTACTACAGCTGGTACTATAACTGGTACTATAACTAGTACTATAACTGGTACTACGGGTACTAAAACAAGTACTACTTGTACTATAACTGGTACTAGCTCTGTCCTGGGCTGTAGTAGTAGTACTAGCTCTGTCCTGTACTGTAGTAGTAGTACTAGCCCAGTCCTGTACTGTAGTAGTAGTACTAGCTCTGTCCTGGGCTGCGGTAGTAGTACTAGGTCTGTCTTGTACTATAGTAGTAGTATTAGCTCTTTCCTGTACTGTAGTAGTAGTACTAGCTCTGTCCTGTACTGTAGTAGTAGTACTAGGTCTGTCCTGTACTATAGTAGTAGTATTAGCTCTGTCCTGTACTGTAGTAGTAGTACTAGCTCTGTCATGGGCTGTGGTAGTAGTACTAGCTCTGTCCTGTACTGTAGTAGTAGTACTAGCTCTGTCCTGTACTGTAGTAGTAGTACTAGCCCAGTCCTGTACTGTAGTAGTAGTACTAGCTCTGTCCTGGGCTGTGGTAGTAGTACTAGCTCTGTCCTGTACTGTAGTAGTAGTACTAGCTCTGTCCTGTACTGTAGTAGTAGTACTAGCTCTGTCCTGTACTGTAGTAGTAGTACTAGCTCTGTCCTGTACTATAGTAGTAGTATTAGCTCTGTCCTGTAGTGTAGTAGTAGTACTAGCTCTGTCTTGTACTGTAGTAGTAGTACTAGCTCTGTCATGTACTGTAGTAGTAGTACTAGCTCTGTCCTGTACTACAGTCTTCATCCTGTGGAGGTGGTGGGGGAGAAGAGGATGGAGGATAAGCTGACATCCATCAGCACCATGGACAGCTCAATCAGTGACCAGCTTCGTCTCCCTCCATGCATCACTGAGAGGCAGGTCCTCTAAATAGTAGTAGTATATATAGATGGACAGGTCCATCAGCACCATGGACAGCTCCATCAGCACCATGGACAGCTCCATCAGCACCATGGACAGGTCCATCAGCACCATGGACAGCTCCATCAGCACCATGGACAGGTCCATCAGCACCATGGACAGCTCCATCAGCACCATGGACAGCTCCATCAGCACCACGGACAGCTCCATCAGCACCACGGACAGCTCCATCAGCATCACCGACAGCTCCATCAGAACCATGGACAGCTCCATCAGGACCACGGAGAGCTCCGTCAGCACCATGGACAGCTCCATCAGTGACCGGCTTCGTCTCCCTCCATGCATCACTGAGAGGCAGGTCCTCCCCGCTGCCATCAGACTGTACAACCAGGCTGATCACCATAGCAACGGACAATAAAAATAACAACAATAACATGTGCAATAACAACATGTGCAATATCTGTCTGTCTACCTAAAACACATCCTACCTACTACAACTGGTACTACAACTGGTACTATAACTGGTACTACAACTGGTACTATAACTGGTAATACTGGTACTACAACTGGTACTATAACTGGTACTATAACTGGTACCATAACTGGTACTATTGGTACTATAACTGATATTATAACCGGTATAACTGGTACTAGAACTGGTACAACTGGTACTACAACTGATACTACTAGTACTACAGCTCGTACTACAGCTGGTACTATATCTGGTACTAAAACTGGTACTGTAACTGGTACTACTGTTACTACGACTGGTACTACTGGTACTATAACTGGTAGTAGCTCTGTCCTGTACTGTAGTAGTAGTACTAGCTCTGTCCTGGGCTGTAGTAGTAGTACTAGCTTTGTCCTGTAGTGTAGTAGTGGTACTTGCTCTATCCTGTACTGTAGTAGTAGTACTAGCTCTGTCCTGTACTGTAGTAGTAGTACTAGCTCTGTCCTGTACTGCAGTAGTAGTACTAGCTCTGTCCTGTACTGTAGGATAAGTACTAGCTCTGTCCTGTACTGTAGTAGTAGTACAAGCTCTTTCCTGGGCTTTAGTAGTAGTACTCACTCTGTCCTGGGCTGTAGTAATAGTACTAGCTCTGTCCTGTACTACAGGCTTCATCCTGTGGAGGTGGTGGGGGAGAAGAGCATGGAGGCTAAGCTGTCATTCATCAGCACCATGGACAGCTCCATCAGCACCATGGACAGCTCCATCAGTGACCAGCTTCGTCTCCCTCCATGCATCACTGAGAGGCAGGTCGTCCCCGCTGCCATCAGACTGTACAACCAGGCTGATCACCATAGCAACGGACAATAAAAATAACAACAATAACATGTGCAATAACAACATATGCAATATCTGTCTGTTTACCTAAAACACATCCTACCTACTACAACTGGTACTACAACTGGTACTATAACTGGCACTGCTGGTACTAAAACTTGTAAAACTGGTACTACAACTGGTACTACTGGTACTATGATTGGTCCTACAACTGGTACTACTGGTACTATAAATGGTACTACAACTGATACTACTGGTACTACAACTTGTACTAAGCTGGTACTATAACTGGTACTATAACTGGTACTATAACTGGTACTAAAACTGGTACTATAACTGGTACTACTGGTACTATGATTGGTACTACAACTGGTATTACAACTGATACTACTGGTACTACAGCTGGTACTATAACTGGTACTATAACTAGTACTATAACTGGTACTACGGGTACTAAAACAAGTACTACTTGTACTATAACTGGTACTAGCTCTGTCCTGGGCTGTAGTAGTAGTACTAGCCCAGTCCTGTACTGTAGTAGTAGTACTAGCTCTGTCCTGGGCTGCGGTAGTAGTACTAGGTCTGTCTTGTACTATAGTAGTAGTATTAGCTCTTTCCTGTACTGTAGTAGTAGTACTAGCTCTGTCCTGTACTGTAGTAGTAGTACTAGGTCTGTCCTGTACTATAGTAGTAGTATTAGCTCTGTCCTGTACTGTAGTAGTAGTACTAGCTCTGTCCTGGGCTGTGGTAGTAGTACTAGCTTTGTCCTGTACTGTAGTAGTAGTACTAGCTCTGTCCTGTACTGTAGTAGTAGTACTAGCCCAGTCCTGTACTGTAGTAGTAGTACTAGCTCTGTCCTGGGCTGTGGTAGTAGTACTAGCTCTGTCCTGTACTGTAGTAGTAGTAATAGCTCTTTCCTGTACTGTAGTAGTAGTAGTACTAGCTCTGTCCTGCACTGTGGTAGTAGTACTAGCTCTGTCCTGTACTACTCCACAGTCTTCATCCTGTGGAGGTGATGGGGAGAAGAGGATGGAGGCTAAGCTGTCATCCATCAGCACCATGGACAGCTCCATCAGCACTATGGACAGCTCCATCAGCACCATGGACAGCTCCATCAGAACCATGGACAGCTCCATCAGCACCATGGACAGCTCCATCAGAACCATGGACAGCTCCATCAGAACCATGGACAGCTCCATCAGAACCATGGACAGCTCCATCAGCACCATGGACAGCTCCATCAGCACCATGGACAGCTCCATCAGAACCATGGACAGCTCCATCAGAACCATGGACAGCTCCATCAGCACCATGGACAGCTCCATCAGCACCATGGACAGCTCCATCAGAACCATGGACAGCTCCATCAGCACCATGGACAGCTCCATCAGTGACCAGCTTCGTCTCCCTCCATGCATCACTGAGAGGCAGGTCCTCCCCGCTGCCATCAGACTGTACAACCAGGCTGATCACCGTAGCAACGGACAATAAAAATAACAACAACATGTGCAATAACAACATATGCAATATCTGTCTGTCTACCTTACACACATCCTACCTACTACAACTGGTACTACAACTGGTACTATAACTGGTAGTATAACTGGTACTATAACTGGCACTGCTGGTATTAAAACTTGAAACACTGGTACTACAACTGGTACTATAACTGGTACTACTGGTACTATGATTGGTCCTACAACTGGTACTACTGGTACTATAAATGGTACTACAACTGATACTACTGGTACTACAACTTGTACTAAGCTGGTACTATAACTGGTACTATAACTGGTACTATAACTGGTACTAAAACTGGTACTACAACTGGTACTACTGGTAGTACAAGTGGTACTATAACTGGTACTACTGGTACTATGATTGGTACTACAACTGGTATTACAACTGATACTACTGGTACTACAGCTGGTACTATAACTAGTACTATAATTGGTACTACGGGTACTAAAACAAGTACTACTGGTACTATAACTGGTACTAGCTCTGTCCTGGGCTGTAGTAGTAGTATTAGCTCTGTCCTGTACTATAGTAGTAGTATTAGCTCTGTCCTGTACTGTAGTAGTAGTACTAGCTCTGTCCTGTACTGTAGTAGTAGTACTAGCTATGTCCTGTACTGTAGTAGTAGTACTAGCTCTGTCCTGTACTGTAGTAGTAGTACTAGTTCTGTCCTGGGCTGTAGTAGTAGTACTAGCTCTGTCATGTACTGTAGTAGTAGTACCAGTAGTAGTAGTACTAGCTCTGTCCTGTACTGTAGCAGTAGTACTAGCTGTGGTATTATTGTATGTTGATTACCAATATGGTTTATTTCTATGGGAGTTCTTGAGACATGTTACCATGAGGGGGCGCTGTGGCGCCAGGCTGTATTTGTATTCACTGAGTTGGCTGCCGAAGAAGAGTTGAATAAACAGAGTTCTTACTGCACAGTTGGTCTGGAGATAATTACTGCTTCAATGCTGGTTTAAGAACACGACATGGTGTCAGAAGTGAACAAGTAACAAGCAGAGGTCCACCTGGAAGGGAAAAGAGGAGTTTGGTGAGCAAGGCAAATGAGTGACGGAGAAGACGAGCACAGTGGGGAAGGAGCTAGCAGGATGGCTAACACACCCAGCGCGACGTTCAGCATTCAGCCACCAGAGCCCTTCGACTTTTCCAAGCCGCACGAGTGGACAAAATGGATAAGGCGATTTGAAAGATTTCGTCAAGCAAGTAACTTATCTGCAAGTTCTGAAGAAAACCAAGTGAATAATTTGATTTACTGTATGGGAGACGAAGCAGATGATGTTCTGAGAGGCTTGAAGCTTAGTGATGCAGACGAGCACCAGTACACTAAAGTAAGAGATGGCTTCCAGTCATTCTTCATAGTGAAAAAGAACATTGTGTATGAACGTGCGCGTTTTAATATGCGTAAGCAGGAACCAAATGAGACTGTCGATGCATTTGTCACTGCTCTGTATGCATTAGCAGAGCACTGCAATTATGGGACATTGCAAGATGAGCTGATCAGAGACAGGATTGTGGTTGGACTGTCTGACACACGACTCTCAGAACGCATGCAGATGGAAAAAGACTTGGACTTGGAAAAAGCCATTTACATTGCAAGGCAATCAGAGGAAATCAAAAAGCAGCAAAACACACTGAGATGTGAAGCCAGTGGTGTAAAACAGATGGATGTGTGCTCTGTGGACAGAGTATTTAAAGGCAGACAGCAAAAGGAAAAGATAAAATTCAACAAGTTTAAATATAATGAACCAAAGACACGCAGCAGTCAGAGCAGAAACCAAAAAGGCTCCCAGTGCTACAAATGTGGTGGCACACCTCACCCAAAACACGAGTGCCCTGCTAATGAGGCTAAATGCCATTCCTGTGGGAAAAAGGGTCACTACCAGCGTGTGTGCCGTGCAGGAAAAGCTGTACACGGTATAGAGGAAGAGGAGGAAAGTTTCTTTCTGGGCTCTGTGACGTCAGATGTCAATACATGGACTGCTGACATAGACATAATGGACAAAAATATCACCTTTAAACTTGATACTGGAGCAGATGTCACTGCTGTGTCACAGACGGAGTTTAACAACATCTTTTCTAACACACAGCAGCCGGATCTCCAAAGGCCAGAAAAACCTTTGTTTGGCCCAGGACGGATTCCTCTGGAGGTGTCGGGGTTCGCCAGACTGATGTTAAGGAAAGGGGCCAAGCAGACCATGGAGAAGGTCTATGTGGTCAAAAACCTGAGCACGCCTTTGCTTGGGTTGCCAGCCATTAAAGCCCTTAGCTTGCTCATCCGTGTCGACAGCATAGACATGGAGACCCTCAAGACAACGTACCCTAAGCTGTGCAGCGGGCTAGGCAGGCTGCAACAACCTTACACCATCAAGCTCAAGCCAGATGCTGTGCCTTATTCTGTAAAAACCCCCAGGAGGATTCCATTACCTCTGGTGGGTGAAGTTAAAAAAGAGCTCCAGCGCATGGAAGCTCTGGGCGTTATCAGCCGGGTAGAGGAGCCGACAGACTGGTGTGCCGGCATGGTGGTCGTGCCTAAAAAGGACAGTAAAAAGGTGCGGTTATGTGTGGATCTGACCGGCCTAAATGAGTATGTGTGCCGTGAAAAGTACATTCTGCCATCAGTGGAACAGAGCCTGGGAACGCTTACTGGAGCTCAAGTGTTCAGCAAATTGGATGCCAACATGGGCTTCTGGCAGATTCCACTAACAGAGGAATCAGCCAAATACACTACTTTCATAACACCCTTCGGGCGGTTCCACTTTAACCGTCTTCCATTTGGCATCGCCTCTGCGCCTGAACATTTCCAGTGCAGGATGGCGGAAATCACAGAGGGGCTCGAAGGTGTAGTCTGCCACATCGATGATCTGTTGGTGTGGGGGCGGGACCAGGAAGTGCATGACGCTCGACTTCATGCCGTGCTACAAAGACTGGAAAAAGCAGGCATCACACTGAATGTGGACAAGTGTGAACTCTCCAAGAGCGAGGTCGTCTTCCTGGGCCATATCATCACAACTGCAGGCATCCGCCCTGACCCAAGAAAGACAGAGGCCATCACAGACATGACAGAGCCCACAAATGTGAGTGAGTTAAGGAGTTTTCTCGGTATGGTCAACCAGCTGGGAAAGTTTATTCCCCAGTTGGCGGAAAAAGATAAACCACTCCGTGACCTCCTCTCTAAGAAAAACTGCTGGGTCTGGGATGTAGACCAGGCAGCAGCGTTTGCAGCGCTAAAGAAAGCTCTATCCTCTCCACCTGTGCTAGCCATGTACGACCCAGGCAGAGACACCAAAGTATCTGCTGATGCATCATCATATGGCTTGGGGGGCGTTCTTCTCCAGAGGTGGGAGGAAGAATGGAAGCCCGTGGCTTATGCATCTCGGTCGCTCACTCCAACCGAGCAACGATACGCACAGGTAGAGAAGGAGGCCCTGGGCCTCACATGGGCCTGTGAACGGTTCCGGGATTTCCTCATAGGAAAGCATTTTTTACTGGAGACCGATCATAAACCTCTTCTCAGCCTGCTTGGAGCCCAAGCATTGGATCTCTTGCCACCGAGAATACAGCGCTTCAGGATGAGGCTGATGCGCTACTCATACTCCATCGAGCATGTTCCAGGAAAGTCACTGTGGACAGCAGACACACTGTCACGCTCACCTGTGAAATCATGCATGTCCAATGATGAGCAGGAGCTGATGGAGAGCACCAACATTTATGTGGACTGTGTTATTGAAAGTCTACCCGTCAGCTCATCATACATAGAAATCCTGAAAGAGCAGCTAAAGGCCGACAGTGTCTGCGCACGCATCATGACACTGTGCACAGAAGGATGGCCAGCACATGCAACACGGGAACCAGTGCTGAAAAACTACTGGCCAGAGCGAGCTACACTCACGGTGAAGGACGGCTTACTGCTGAAAGACACACGGCTCGTAATACCTTCAGCAATGAGGAATGACATTCTCGCTAAGCTACACGAGGGACACCTTGGTGTAGTGAAGTGTAAAGCACGAGCACGTCAGTCGGTGTGGTGGCCGGGACTCAGCCAGCAAGTAAATGAAATGGTGCTCAACTGCAGGACATGCATACAGGAGCGACATAATCCCAAAGAGCCACTTATGCCGTCAGAGTGCCCTGAAAGACCATGGCAAAAGTTGGGGACAGACCTGTTTGTTCTGGGGAGTAAAACATACTTACTTGTTGTCGATTACTTTTCCAGATATGTGGAGATTGCATACTTATCTTGCACCAGGTCCACTGACATCATCGTTCATTTGAAGTCAATCTTCGCTCGCCATGGCATCCCAGAGGTCCTGATGTCGGATAACGGGCCGCAGTTTTCTGGGCAAGTTTTCACTTCTTTTGCAACTTTATATGGTTTCAGGCACATCACAAGCAGCCCGGGATTTCCGCAGAGTAATGGAGAAGCAGAACGGGCGGTCCAGACTGTGAAAAATCTCCTGAAGAAATCAGCAGACCCCTATCTGGCTCTACTCTCTTATAGGGCCACACCTCTCCAGAGTGGGTACAGTCCGGCTCAGCTCCTCATGGGCCGACGTCTTCGCACTACGGTGTCGACTCTTCCCTCTCAGCTGGATCCTGCACTGCCTGACAGTGTCACGTTCACCAGGAAAGAAAAGGAGAAAGAGTTGGCAGATGCTGGAAACTACAACAGGCGTCACCGTGCCCAAGCCCCCAGTGACTTGTCACCAGGACAGCGGGTATGGGTAACCAACGCGAAGTTATCTGGAACTGTACTCCAGCAGCACACTACTCCGAGGTCATACTTGGTGGGTTTACCACAGGGGGTGGTGAGACGAAACCGTCAGCACCTAATACCTCTACACTCACCTACACAAAACAGAGGTTCATCACCGCCGCAGCAGATGCCAGAGTCATCTCCAACACAGGCATCCGGGTCACCTGCTATGTTACCCCAAGTCTCACCTGCAGGGACTCCTACTCCCAGAACTAGGTCTGGGAGAGCCATCGTTAAACCTAGTAGGCTTAACTTGTAAATTGACATGCACAGAAAATATAAAACCTGAAATAAGAATATATTGAGAAAAAAAAAGAAACCTCTATTTTATTGTATGTTATGGACATTTATATTACTGTTATTTTGGGTAGTTTTGAGCACTTTAAGTTAATGCTGGAGAATGTAAGAAACAGTAATTGTTTGATTACATTAGATTGAATAACCACTACAAAGTCTATGTTTACAGGTTCTTCTGTTCAAGATTTAGACAGGAACAGACCTTTCTTCAAAAGAGGCAGAATAATCCTCTAAGGTCTGATGAGACAAAGGTAGTCTATCCTTTGTTCTCTAGAAAGGGGAGATGTGGTATTATTGTATGTTGATTACCAATATGGTTTATTTCTATGGGAGTTCTTGAGACATGTTACCATGAGGGGGCGCTGTGGCGCCAGGCTGTATTTGTATTCACTGAGTTGGCTGCCGAAGAAGAGTTGAATAAACAGAGTTCTTACTGCACAGTTGGTCTGGAGATAATTACTGCTTCAATGCTGGTTTAAGAAAACGACACTAGCTCTGTCCTGTATTGTAGTAGTAGTACTAGCTCTGTCCTGGGCTGTAGTAGTAGTACTAGCTCTGTCCTGGGCTGTAGTAGTAGTACTAGCTCTGTCCTGGGCTGTAGTAGTAGTACTAGCTCTGTCCTGTACTGTAGTAGTAGTAGTAGTACTAGCTCTGTCTTGGGCTGTGGTAGTAGTACTAGCTCTGTCCTGTAGTGTAGTAGTAGTACTAGCTCTGTCCTGGGCTGTAGTAGTAGTACTAGCTCTATCCTGTAGTGTAGTAGTAGTACTAGATCTGTCCTGTAGTGTATTAGTAGTACTAGCTCTGTCCTGGGCTGTAGTAGTAGTACTTGCTCTGTCCTGTACTGTAGTAGTAGTACTATCTCTCTACTGGGCTGTAGTAGTAGTACTAGCTCTATCCTGTAGTGTAGTAGTAGTACTAGATCTGTCCTGTAGTGTAGTAGTAGTACTAGCTCTGTCCTGGGCTGTAGTAGTAGTAGTAGTACTAGCTCTATCCTGTACTACAGTCTTCATCCTGTGGAGGTGATGGGGCGAAGAGGATGGTGGTTAAGCTGTCATCCATCAGCACCATGGACAGGTCCATCAGCACCATGGACAGCTCCATCAGCACCATGGACAGGTCCATCAGCACCATGGACAGGTCCATCAGTGACAGCTTCGTCTCCCTCCATGCATCACTGAGAGGCAGGTCCTCCCCGCTGCCATCAGACTGTACAACCAGGCTGATCACCGTAGCAACGGACAATAAAAATAACAACAATAACATGTGCAATAACAACATATGCAATAACAACATGTGTATTTTCTGTCTGTCTACCTAAAACACATACCTACTACAACTGGTACTACAACTGGTAGTATAACTGTTACTATAACTGGTACTACTGGTACTACAACTGGTATTACTGGTACAACAACTGGTACTATAACTCAGGGGTTCTTAACCTTTCTGACCTTGGGGCCCAATTTTTTCAGTACAGAGTGGCCCGAGGCCCGTTAAATATTAACACTGTATAGCAGCGAAGGTCCAGAACATCATAATAAATAAATATATATATATATATATATATATATATATATATATATATATATATATATATATATACATATATATATTCAAGTAGCCTCATAGTTGTATCAACATCTGCATCTGACTGTTATATTAAAAAAGTACATATTTGCCCATTAACATGTGTAACTTCAATTACACATTTTTTTCTCTTAAAAATAAAATAAATAAATAAGATTTTATTTTATTTTTCAAATGCTATCTTATTTTATTTCTTTACCAGCAGTTTGAATTTCCCCTTTTCTTTGTTAATTGTCTCAACACATTTTTATAATAAATTAATATAAACACATCTTAGCAATTTAAAAGTTTTGCAGTTTTTCTTTCTTCCCCTTAATCTTATGCCCTCACTTTCTGTCGTTCAGTGAGAGAACTGAGCTCTAATTTCTCCTGCCAGGACTTTAAATCTGGGCTGGATGGTGTCAGGTTCTCATATGCATGTGGAGGTGCTCATTGATGAGCCTGAAACGATATTTAGTTTTAATTATGTTCATTGTGGAGAAAGCTGCTTCACAGCTGTATCTGGACCCAAACATGTTTAAGATGGCCAGCTTATTTTCTGTGACTTCAGTTCAGACTTGAGTGGATATGTTTGATGAAAAACTTTGTGTTTTGTTTCAGTGGCGTTTTACTTTCGCACTTTGAACGCCACGGTCTCTGAACGTATGAGACACTGGTTTTGTCCCAGTGGGAAGACTGAACCAGGATGAATCTGTCCATTCCGGGTTGAACTTCCCTTTCCACCTGTTAGGCTTCTCATCTCTGTAAGAGTCAAGCTAATTACTTACTAAGTAACTTACTAAGTTTTATTTACATTAATAAGTTGTCAGGACTGCGCGTGTCGGATTTCATCCGAGCCTGATCAGCTGAGACGGCCGGGCAGAACCCGCAGCTCTCTGGCCGCTGCAGCAGAGTCACTTTCCGATGCTTTTGCGAGCCCGAACAACAGTCCAGTCCAGCAGCAGACACATCTACATGTACAATCCTTCAGCAGTAACGATGGAGCCCACCGCCCGAGCGGCACCGACGTCCCCGGCTGTGCGGACGAGTCAGGATAATTGATCACGCCGCGCTCGCTCGCTCTGGGCGCAGACCCAAGTAATCGATCCCTGATCCTGGCGGATCTAAACCTACTCTGTGCAAAATGAAGGATTTTCTCTATAAATACACACCATTTCTCTTACTATTACACCTAGAGCTAGCTGAGGGTCTTCTTCTCCTCATTTGGTCGGGAGTTGCTATGCAGTCCCGCGGCCCCCGCGGCCCACACGTACAAAACTGAATTTTTTTCGCGGCCCACTAGATGGCGCTCGCGGCCCAAGTGTGGGCCGCGGCCCTATGGTTAAGAATCACTGCTATAACTGGTACTACTGGTACTAAAACTGCTACAACTGGTAGTACAACTGGTATTACAATAACTAGATGTTTCCTAAAAACTAACTAGAAGCTTTACTAAATAGCAAATAGAGGTTTTCTGAAGACCAATTAGAGGCTTTAATAAATACTAACTTTGGAAGTTGGGGTTTAAAGGTGGAGGGGGTGTCAGCCTCCTGAACCCAAACTGGAAGTTGGTTCCATAGTAACGGTTCCTGGTAGCAGAAGACCCGTCCTCCAGATCTATATTTGGGTACTCTAGGAACTATGGGTAAACCTTCTCTCTGAGAGCTTTTTTAGGAACATGAGGAACTATCAGGTCTTGGAGAAACCAGGAGTTAGGCCATTTTGGGCTTTACACGCATTTAATAACATTTTGAATTGGATTCTGAGTTTTACGAAGACGAAGAGTGTCTTTTCATTGTCTGCTGCCCCGGAAATGCTTTTCCTGACGGCTTCTGCATTAAACCAAACTTTGCCATTAATATTTAATGGATTTTGATGGTTGTGGACAAAGAGTCCATCCAGGAGGTGAGCAGTTTCACTCTCAGAACTCTCTGGGGGTCAAATCAGGACTAAATCAGGAATCTGGACTCAGGATCAACTCCAGATGTGGAGATGAATCAAAAGCATTGACGATAAACAGAACCGGCAGTAAAAGTCCTCTCTTACGTTCGGTTAGATTCTGAGTCGGGGAGAAAATCTGTTAAAAGTTTGTGGAAAAGCTTTTATAGATGATTACGATATGCAGTGTCATTACAGAACCCACAGGGGAGAGAAGACATACTCCTGGGAAACGTGTACGAAGGCCTTTAGAAACAGCTGCTACACGACGATACACATGAGGACCTGGACAGGGGAGAACATTTCTTTATTCATGTGGAAATAAATATTTCTGGTTGTCAGCCTGAATTTAAACAAACGCGACTGAATTCTTGTTTCTGTATTATGGTGATGGATCTTTAAAATTCTGGTCCACAGCTCAGTGATTCCATTCTGGACTCTGAGAACAACCTGAAGGTGTCACTGTTGTTCTACTTTCTCTACACTGTCGGTGTAGACCGGCGTTCTGTCCAAGTCTCTGGGGCCCCCTGTCCTGCAGGTTTCAGACCAGCGGTCTTCAACCCTGGTCCTTGGGGGTCCCTGTCCTGCAAGTTTCCCCTGCTTCAGAACACTCTGAAACAAATCACTCTGTCATAAACAGACCTGTGCAGACCTGAATGACAAGCTGATGACGACCACTAATTAGAATGAGGTCTGTCGAGGCAGGGAGTTCTAAAACCTTCAGAACAGGCGCCCCGAGGACCAGGGTTGAAGACCGCCGGTCTGAAACATGCAGGTGTTGGGCCACAGCCCTGTGTTGAACATTGGAAGACTTAGGCCCAATCCCAATTCAACTTCATTCGCCCTTCTTTTCTCCACTCGCCCTTCTTTTCTTCCCTAACCCCTAAAAAAGAAGGGGGAGATTTTAGGGCACTTGAAATCTAGGGCACTTGGCCCAGGTGCCTGTCCCAATACCCCCCCCTATTCTCGTTTTCATCCCTACCCTGATCAGGAAGCTGAGAGCCAAAAGCTGTTTTAACTTCAGCTATAGCGCTGTTATGGCACTTTATTAAGTTTTAATATTTTTTCAGGTATAAAGGTAACCTTTAAGATCCGCAACCGGGGCTCAGTTTATCCAAATAACGCCTGTTAAGAAGTTTGCTCCGAAATTTCGAGATTTCTGTCTGCCGGCTCCGGAGCTTGGGTCCGCGTTAAATCGACGCAGAGCCTACGGCGTAGGGTACGGCGTACGGCGCGCATCGCCGCGTACATAGACGCAGACCTTACGGCGTAGGTTACGTAACCTACGCCGTAGGCTCTGCGTTGGTGTAACGCGGAACCATAAATCCCTTTATTCTGGCGTGATCTTCGGCAACTTTATCTGAAAGTGTGTAAATTACCCAGATAACAGCTGGATTACTTTGTGGTTTCTGAAAACTATTATATCAGAAACATCCAAAACAAATCTGACGGGTCACAGGATTATTTCTCTCTACTTCTCTGAGACTCTCTCAGTCTGCCTGTTTGCCTTCGGTCGGCGAGTCAAATCGACGCAGAGCCTACGGCGTAGCTTACGTAGCCTACGGCGTAGCTTACGTAGCCTACGGCGTAACCTAACAGCCTTTACGCCGGCGCGATCTTAGCCAACAATGGACAAAAAAGGGATTATGTACATTCACTGAGTGAATATTATGAAAGTAAAATATGGGTTTGTAACTAGAAATGTAATAAAAACGCATTTTTTATGCAGAAACTAACTCAAAATATTGATTTTATTCACAAAAAAATAAGAAATGTCCGACATGTTTTTTTTTTTTTTATTTAGTCCGCAAATGACGACGAAAAGCATTCTGGGAAATTTTCATACCCCCTTGCTCGCCAAGTCAGCATCTGCAAACCCTCGCTTTGCAGGGGCTATCCTCAGCCCCTAGCCCTCATTATGCCCCCTCCCCCTTGGTGAAAAGAGGAATTGGGACACCTCTACCCTCACGGGAACGCGCAAAAGTTAGGGTTAGTGAAGAAAACGAGGGCGAGGGGTTAAATTGGGACGCAGCCTTAATTTCAATTCTGAGGCCCAACTCTGAGCCCAGCCTCAATTTTCTTAACGTTGACCACGTGGTTTGAAACAAAGGAACCTCCATAATGACTCAAGGCCTCAGCAGGCTTTGAATTTATGGCCGTTCGGTGATAAGGAATAGCCTCCTCATTGGTATGAACCCCAAATCGCAGGAGGGGCTGCTGACGATTTATGGCAGCCCAGGCCCGGCTATAAAGAGCAACCTCCCTCCTCTCTCTTGCTCTTTCCCCCCCCCTCTCTTCTACCTCAGACTGTAGTGGAGCCAGAGGGGGGGCGAGGGGGCGGGCGCCCCGGGGCCCACAAGCTCATAGGGCCCAATGATAGGGCCCCGTTTTGTGTGATACGTTCATATATAATCGTAAATTGTAGGCTATAATTAGGATAAAATGTGAATTGTGCGGCCAGTGTAGGCTAATTCTTACTTTACAACGGTCCTGAACGCATCAGGGCTGTGAGCCAATGCTGATTGGCTGTAAAGCCTGAATTATGGTTCCGCGTTAAATCGACGCAGAGACTACGCCGTAGGGTATGGCGAAGCCTACGGCATGGGGTACGCGGCGACGCGCACCGTACGGGCGCATCACCGCATATCCTACGCCGTAGGCTCTGCGTTGGTGTAACGCGGAACCATAAATCAGCCTTAACAGTTACAGCCAATTTGCCGACTCAGCAAATTTGCGGCCATGAATGAGATGAGCGCTAAACTTTAAAAGAGGACTAAGCATGTACAAAGTTTTATGGAAGAGTCAACTGCCATTGGTGAGTCAGTGTAACCTTCATAAACAATTTCTTTATCAGAATGTTGTGGTAGCTTTGACCCCCTGCCTATTTGAATGTGCTTTGTGTTGTTGTCAACTAGACCGCCGAGTATATTCTCTGTTATAGAGCTCAGAAATGATGTTATAGACCGCTGTGTCTATATCTATCTAAATAGAAATAGAGTTATGTTTTTTTTGTATTTAAGCTGTATCAAAGATGGAACTGAGTCAGTCCGTGACTAGGGGTGTAACAATATATCGTGCCACGAAATTTTGCGATACAAAAACGTCACGATACGTGTCGTGGAGGTGACAAGGTGTATCGCGATATTGTGTTATTAATATTAATCTATTGTGTTGACTAGTAACGCGCATCCGGCCGCGGCCGCGACCCGCGGACCAAAATCTTACTCCGCTCAGAAGAAACTAGTCCCGTTTTGCGGTCCCGATCACGGGACTCTTGGGGGGTTTTGAGCTCTGAACTTTTAAGTCTGGTGTAGAGTTAAGCCTTACCTTATTAAATTAAACCTTCTTCGGGTTGTGAGTAGGATAAACACGGGACAACTTCTGCTGAGGTCGAGAGTACTTTAATGTCCGCTCAACAGCGTAGGATTTTAGGTCATCAACACAGCACCTAGTGCTGTATCACTCCGCCCAATCTAAAACAGACTAAGCGCTACTAACTGACTAGTGTAATTATAGTCCCTGATTTACATCAGAATATAAAGAATATATTTATGAAATAATGAACCCTGAATTACCAAAATAACCTTCTTAACAAAAATAAATCTCCTCTTACACTAATAAGGTGAGCATGAATCAATCTTTTTTATGATGTAAAATTGTATGTATTTATTTACTTTTATTTATTTATTTAATTTTAGTTGTTACATTTCTGGAAAAGAAAAAAGTAAAATCATACATGAGAGAAACTATTCAGTTTGTGTCTAAATATTTTTATTTGTATGAAACTGAAGATGCATAATGCAAACCTGACATTTACTTTTAGTTCAGTTTGTGGAAAATGGTTGTCCTGTCTTTAAAACTTAAACAGTTATAAAGAATTACAAACTGTAACCATAGGACAAATGCACAGCATTGTTTTGTATTTTGTGTCTTTCAAATAAAATACCATTTTTTCTACACATATGTTCCTCATGCAAGGTTGTTAAAAAAATACTGCTATAATATCGTATCGTTATCGTGACCTCAATATCGTGTATCGTATCGTATCGTGAGATTAGTGTATCGTTACACCCCTATCCGTGACTATCTGAGTTTTCAGCTCCATGTGATTGACAGCTGTCAGGCCTGTGTGTGTGTGTGTGTGTGTGTGTGTGTGTGTGTGTGTGTGTGTGTGTGTGTGTGTGTGTGTGTGTGTGTGTGTGTGAGTGTGTGTGTCTGTGAGTGTGTGTGTGTGTGTAGGATGAGTTGTTGTTGAACGTTAAAATGACTATCATAAGGTCCCATCGAGAATGCTCCGCCCCCTCTGTACTGAGACCCACGCTCCGCCACTGACCTCAGACCTGTCCACGGTCCCACGGAGTCCTCTGTGAGCTATGAAGAACAGCCACAGCCACAGCTCCTATTTTAGCATGACCAGCTACTAGCTATTGGCCGGCCTTCTCCATTATCTTGCTTGAAGAAACTTTCGGTTGCCTTGAAATGGCAACCACAGTCTGCAGCGCTGCAACGAGTGACCCGCCAACTTTCAGAGCCCCAGATGAGCCGAATGAGGGACCCTTGCATGCCCCGACAACATGAAGGCCTTCGGACCGACCTGGACCTGAAGGAGGCCCAGCTGCAATGCTCCTGCTGCATCCTCTCATCCACACTGAGATGAGGAGAACAGGAAACAGAGAACAGCTCTTCACCAGGGTCACCTGCGGAGCGTAACCATCCAGCTGTTCACTTGCGGAGCGTAACCATCCAGTTCTTCACCAAGGAATGCTGACCGACCAGAACAAACCACCTTTTTCTTCAACTACAAAGATCGTCATTAGAGGCTGTTTTGTGTCTGGGCAGAGAAACATAGTTAACATATTTAACTAGTTTAGTTTAACGTTGTGAGCCGGACCGCTGATCCCGTCACAACTGTGTTTATTAGTTTAAGTGTGTTTGTTTATTTTATCGTTTGTCCACTGTTGCATCCACATTGCTGGATCTTGATGACATGTTCTTCCACAACAGAAAAAAAGCCCTTCCTCATTTCCCAGTTGAATGACCAGAGCGCACGTATGAAGTTAGTTTCACACTGGTGCGTCTCTGTGTGGGAAACATCAGAAGAGCTTGGTTTTCCATTAGTTAGAAGTTATTCTAGGATCTTGCGTTTTACTTTCTTCTCCTTTTCTCTCATCTTTCCTACTAATCCCCCCACACAGGCACACTCTTATCTTGGCCATAAAGCCTCCGAGTTTGTTTTCACTGGATGAGACTGTGGCAGGGTGGAGGAGCTGCAGCCACTCAGGCTGACGGGACACAGGTGTGGCCCGTCAGCCTCTCCACCCTGCCAGCCTTATAAGGGAGAGACAGAGAAGCTGCAAGGAGGACTGGGAAGCTGCTGCTGGCCGTGGTGCTTGTGCACGTGTGTGTCCACGTGTGTGTCCACGTGTGTGTCCACGTGTGTGTCCACGTGGACACACACCGCTACACTCCGCTACACTGGCGCCCAACGTGGGGCGCCAGTGTAGCACGGCGAGTGCTACGGGGCCCGACCGACAGGATAGAGAGGACACGGAGTTTAGTGCAGAACCCTTTTATTGAACCTCACACCCAGAACACACGTGCACAAGCACCACGACCAGCAGCAGCTTCCCAGTCCTCCTTGCATCTGAATATTTAGTTAGTTGTTTATGTCGAGTTTAGGCATCCTAATTTATCTCAAGTGTTGTTTCAGTATCTTTTAACACTTGTGTAAATAATTTCTGTTTAACTTGAATGAGAGAAGTTGTTTTTTGTTTATTTTATACATATTTGTCACAGCTGCTGGTTGAAAAGGTCTGTGCTCGGACTCCGTTCTGTAACGCCACCCCTGGCAACAGGCTGGCATGTATGGAATAACAGTAACCTTGAGACTGATTTTGCTGTTAAGTTATTATTTCCGGATAAGTAAGGTGGTGCCCTGTTTTGACTTGTTCGTTATGATAAGTCATCTTCTTTATTTATTATTAATAACTATCATAAGACGATTATTATGTTCAGTTATTTAACTCTTAAATAACTGAACCAGCACCCCCTTTGTGGCACAACACAGGACTGGGGCCCCGAGGACCAGGGTTGATGACTGCATACATACATAGAAAGTCTGAATGCATACGATGTTCCTGCCCCCCCGACCTCCCCCACGTCCCCGGACCGTGTGCAGCAGTGGCTGCTTGTAACTGTCACGGTGGTGTTAAAGTGAAAAGCCACAGCTCACGACGTGGAGGCTGCAGAGCAGGAACCCACACAGCTGCAGGAAAACCCCTGTGATTGGCTGTCAGCAGTTTTGATGAGTCCTAATAACCACAGAGAGCAGGTGCAGATCTGCTGCTTTCAACCCCCCCCCCGCCCCACGCCGGGCAGGAAGTCCTGGCAACAAGTAGAGATAAAAGTACAACAACAAGCTTTTTTTTTTCCACTTTATTGACGATAATATTGATTAAACGTGAATCAGATTCCAAACTGTGCGCATACAGAATATTAAAAAGGAAAAAAGGAAAAATAAATGCTGTAAAAATTAGAAATATCACCAAGATGGTTAATCATTTGTGTATATCAAGAGTATAAATGATGTGATGAGTGAGATTATCAGAGAAACCAGTCAGCATGTGTTCAGTTGGTGGACGACCCCTTGTTCCTGAGGACCATCAGCAGAGAGAGTCCACAGCAGTACAGCAGACTCTTCAGGGTCAGCACTGTGTACAGCAGGCAGAGCAGCTTCACCCTGCACTCAGTCTGGAAGAACCCTGAACCTGGAAGCTCTGAAACAGAGAAGGAAAATGTTGGGAGTTGCAGGGACATATGTCCGTCCTCTGCTGTCTTTGACAGCGTCTCCACGTGAAGCTGAGTCTCTGCTGAACACAGTCACCGAGCCTCCGTCACCTTGTGTCTGGACCTCCACCGTGCCGCCCTCGTGCTTGACGTAGCAGCTGTATCTGTACGTGTCCTGATGGAGGCGGTGGACCACCATGATGGAGGCGCTGCGTCCCGGCTCTCTGAGCTCCACCTGCTCTCCCTCGGCAGGGGGGACGTCCTCCAGCGGGCCGTTCTTCTTCTGTCTTTTCCAGGAGAACCGGACCCTAGGAGGAAACATGGCTGAGGCCACACACAGCAGGGAGCTGCCCCCCCCCAGGTGGACTCTGGATGCTGCTGGGTACACGCTCACCACGGGCTTCACTGCCTGCTCATCTGAAGTTGGACACACACACATTCACACAGTCAGCAGCAGCTTCCAGCATTCAGCCTGATCCTGGAAACCACGTGGACTCTGATCACTAAACACTCATCAATGCAGCTACAAAACTGAGGCCAACACGTGTTTCTGCAGAGGTCTGCACCCCTGATGATCCTTCACCTGCCGTTGGTGGTCAACACCTCCCGGCAGGAGATTCAATCCTAACTTTTAACTCTTAACTGCTCAACCACATCAAAGCAATATACAGTTCTGGGGCCTCTTTTATAAAAGAGTGCGTAGGATTCATACTAAAAGTGCACGTAAAGCCAAAAGGTTGCGCAGGTCAATTCCCCTCATATCCCGCCCTCTACATGCCCACTTCATACCCTAAATGGTATGTTTTTGCATATGAATGAGCCTGCTGAGCATGCGCAGCGGTTTCCTGCAGCCTTTTTGTGCGTCAGGATGAATGAGACGTCTCGCAATTTCCACTGGGGACAGGGGGGACATGTGCCCCCCACTTTTCAAAATCATGTTTTTGTCCCCCCCACTTTTTACAGTTTAAAAACTAACGGTAGGCTCAGCCTGTAATTGCAAATCATCAAGACACCCTGTGCAAAGACGGGACCACAGCCCCGCTCCACCTCCTCCCCTCCCCTCTCCCCTCAGTGCTGCTCAAGGCTGATTTATGGTTCCGCGTTACACCAACTTCTTCAGGCCAGGAGAGCTATTGCATCATGTTGGAAAAGTCTGGATCCTCCTACATTGAGAATGTGGATAAGGAGCTTTCTAACTGTATTGGACTGGAAAGACTAACGTACATTGATAAGGGAAAACGGAAACACTTTGTCTAACTCTGGGAACCATATATGAACATTATGACAGATGAAAGTGCAAGATTTACCTGTAAAAACAACTTGTAAATGTAATAATTTTATTCTATTTTTTAATTTTATGTGTCATTTATTCATTTTATTTTTCCTCCCAATTGGTTAATCCAATATAATTATTTACCTTTGTATAGAGAATGGTGCAAGTTAAATGTATGTATTTGTCTGTGTAATGTGTGTGTAATGTTGTATGGTTGAATACATTTAAAAAACGACAATAAACATATCGTGAAAAAAACTCAAACTCTTAACTCCTGAAGAAGCCAGAAGGGACGTCATTTTACCAACATTGTCCTTCTTCTAACATCTTTAGTTCATTTTTGTTCAACAACAACAACAAACACAGACAGAGACATGATCCATCTCTGAATATGTGTGAGTGCAGGTGAGGGAGAGGGATGAACCAGTTCTATTTATGACTCTAAAACAATGTTGTGGCTACAGCCGCTGGTCCACGTCTGTCCTCTGTGGGAGACGGGAATCTGGAATATAGAATCTTGTTTATGTCATAATTGCTCGGGGGTCGTGTTCTGGTCTCTGGAAACATCCTGGAGACACTTCTGTTGGAATAGACGCTTTATACATGAAAGTGATTAAATTATATTTAACCGCTGAACTAATGACTGTTTTAGAAGATGTATCTGTATTTTTAAACACTTTTGGTTGGACTCAGATCATAGAACATTAATATCACATTTTATGTTTTTCTTTCTAATACAATTTACATGCACAATTTAATATATATATATATTTTTATTTCTTCTGGTTCCAGGATCTTTGTTTAAATGGTTTTATGTAGTTTTATATTTTATGCTCCATGTTTTATCTCTGAAACTGTCCGAGTCCTAATTTGAACTGTTCTGACTCTGAAACCAACTCCATCTGGAGGAAAATAAAGTCTTTACTCTGACGTTCTTTAGTCTAATCACTAAAAACATGTTTGTGTGTCTGATCCTCTCAACAACATTCACAAATTAACAGTTAAACCAATATTAATTAATATAAACACATCATTGAAATCCAACCTAATACATAAAAATCAGTTTTCATAACATAAATGGAGATGTTCAAATATATCAACCATTTAAATCGTAGATTAAAAAACAAAATACAAATATATTCACTTAAGTCATTTAAATTGTTGATTAAATATTTATTTCAAATAGCCCATAAATGTAATAATAATAAAGAATAAAGATGAGTTCTTCTCACTTTGAAAAAAAAAAAAAAAAAAAAAGATGAGTTCTTCTCTTCCACGTGAACTAAGCAGCTACTTTATTCAGTCCAACTGCTGAACTTAATAGAGTTCTGAGTGAATATATTTGCAGTTCCATCTTTCCAGGAACGTTCCTAAATCCAGCTGTAAATCACTATTAAATTGTATTTGAGCTCAAAGTCGTCTTGTGTTCAAAGAGCAGCAGATGCTCCAGAATTACTGAGATGATCAAACATCAATATTTGTAACATCTCAGATATTTGCAGAAATAAAGAACACGTTTAGTTGTTGGGAGACATTTAAACATGTTTCCAGAAATGATGGAGCTTCTCTTCTGTAGCAACGGCTGCATGATGAGTTCTCTACTAAACATGAACAAACTAACATGGAAAGTCTGAAGCAGCTCAAACTGACTTTAAACACATTTTCAACTTCTACAATCAAACAACTGAAGGAAGAGAAGTGTTGCTTCTTACCGGTTACATACAGTTTACTTCCAGGTCCAAAGATGAAGTAGTACCCGTATCCTCCCACGGTGAGAAAGACTCGTACAAAAACCTGTCAGCCGTTGAACGCCCAGACTGTAATTGTTGCCACGGCAACAGCTTATTTCCTCTGTCAGAGCTGCTCTCCAGAGGGAGGAAATATGGACATAATTTAGTTGTTGTGGCTGTTTAAAGTTCCCTGAAATACTGATGTTACACAGAATTAAACTTCTACGAAACCCAAACTATTATGGGATTCTGATCTGAAACTGTGTTCTGTGACATCTGTTCAGCTGGAGGTTTTTGTTCAGGCTGCAGGGATCTTTTCTCACTGTGGGCGACTCTCTTCCAACACATGCAGTAGTAGGTGGCTGAATGATCCAGTTTAACTCTGTTTAGCTTCAACAAACAACCGTTCTGTGTATTTTCAGCTGAGAAATCTGCTTCCTGAGGATGATTGTTGCCTGAATAAGTTTGACAGTTAATGTCAATTGGGAAAATCAATCCGAAAGTTTCCATTTCTTTTTTCTGATACCAGAATATGTAGTCACCATCACACTGATCAGTTCGTCCACAGCTGAAGGAGACACTTTGTCCAATTCTCCTGGTCAGTGTTACATCGTCCTGAACCAGCTCTGCTGCCATGGCAACCAGCGCTGCAGAGACACAGACAGACAGGTGAAGGTCAGTGTGACGGTGTTCCAGGTGGAGTTTGGGGGCTCCTGATTGGCTGGAAACACTCACCTGAACACAGACAGCACAGAGCAGCAGCTGGGAGGAAAAGCATTTTGGTCCGTGGTGTTTCCTCTGGTGAACCTGGGGAGAAGTGGAGCTCTGATGCAGCCCAGACCCAACAAGGACGAGCTGTGAGACCAGAGCAGGAAAAGCTGCTTTCTAGCAGCTCCTGGAAACTCCCATCAGCCCCTGCAGACCACAGAGAAGCTGCTGCTGCTGATTGACAGCTCGGTCTGGGTCACATGATGCAGAAGCACTAAAACCTTCATGTTCCCACAAACACATGCAGGTTGTTCTGAGTTTAGTATCACAGACTGTTATTTGTGGTTGGACAGCTGTGGAGGAAATACACAACTGCTACTACACACAGCTGCCCACGATAGATTTTAACCAGAAATATTACTAGTTGTATAAACATGCAATGAGCATCTTATGGTTGTAAACAGTTGTAAATGTAAACAAACATGTCTACACTCTTACTGGATTATGTTGATGAATCATTAAAACTTTGAACAGCAGACACGTTACCGTGGGACTTCTGCAGGTCTGGATCCAGACCTTAGTGGTCAGTAGAGGAACTGCAGGTCTGGATCCAGATGGGTGGTGGGTCAAAGCTGTTGTTACTCACTTATACTTATTTAAAACTAAATACCGGTACCTGAAAATTTCAATCAGCAAAGCAGATTATGCTATTTAAAACGGGTTTTTAAAGCAATCTTGTAGCTGTAGAAGGACCTGAGAGTTTCCACCTCCTGGAAAGAAATCATGAAATCACCAGTTTTGGAAGACCATCGGTCCATCTGTCACCAATCCATCAATCTGTCCATCCATCCATCCATCCATCCATCCATCCATCCATCCATCCATCCATCCATCCATCCATCCGTTACATAAACTGTGGGTTATTGTCCAAGGGGAAAAAAAATGGCTGGATTTGCTAAAGCAGATTAAGGTATTTTATTGACAAAAAAATAAAAGAAACTCGGACGTCCAACAAATTAAACTAAGAAAAGAAACTGAGGAAAAAAATATGCACACTGATATATACACCATCTCTGTTCAGCAGCAACCTCCAAACTCAGTAACCCAAAAACAAAATCCCTGGTGGCCAGAGGCCTTTAACTGCTAAGCCCCTCCCTCTGGACCAATTCATAATTAATTGGAAATCAAATAAAAGTAAACAACTAAAGCTGCAAGCAGCGATGAACAGGCCCTCGCACCCTTGTGCACATTCAGGCTGCAGTGGAAGCGCTTGTATGACTCTGTTGTGCCACACTGTGAGAAAGTGAGCAACCCCTCCCCTTCTCACCTGACTTTTTTTTAATGTGTGTGGCAGAGTGGAGGATTGGGCGTGGTCTGCGGGGGAGCAGCACACAGGTGTGCCTGGTTCTGCTGATTGTGGCACACCTGGGTCCAATCAACCTCTCCACCCTGCCTGGGTTTATAAACAGCAGCTGCATACCGGAAGAGGGTCTGCTGATTTGGGATAGCTTGTTGCGAGGCTATGCCCCATTTGCCATTTTTGAAGACTATTGTTTTTGCCTTCCCCTGTATGTCTTTGTGCTTTTTTACAATAAAAAGCCTTATTTTTTGGCATTCTACGCTCTGCAAGGTTCTTTTTACACCTCATCACCCAGCTCCAGTTTTGCCTTGTCCCCTTTTACGTGGGGAGGCCGCTCTGGTTCCTCACATTTGGTGTCAGGAGTGGGATCTTTGGCGCCACCTGAAAACTGGAGAGAAGAGGTGGGAAGCGACGCCGTGGGTTTGGCGGAGTCTGGGAGACCCGGTGACCAGCAGGAGTCTGGGAGACCCGGTGACCAGCAGGAGTCTGGGAGACCCGGTGACCAGCAGGAGTCTGGGATACCCGGTGACCAGCAGGAGTCTGGGAGACCCGGTGACCAGCAGGAGTCTGGGAGACCCGGTGACCAGGAGGAGTCTGGGAGACCCGGTGACCAGGAGGAGTCTGGGAGACCCGGTGACCAGGAGGAGTCTGGGAGACCCGGTGACCAGGAGGAGTCTGGGAGACCCGGTGACCAGGAGGAGTCTGGGAGACCCGGTGACCAGCAGGAGTCTGGGATACCCGGTGACCAGCAGGAGTCTGGGAGACCCGGTGACCAGCAGGAGTCTGGGAGACCCGGTGACCAGGAGGAGTCTGGGAGACCCGGTGACCAGGAGGAGTCTGGGAGACCCGGTGACCAGGAGGAGTCTGGGAGACCCGGTGACCAGGAGGAGTCTGGGAGACCCGGTGACCAGGAGGAGGTCTGTAACCGGCAGGATGCATCCTCGGATACCGGGAGGAAGCGTCCTCGGATACCGGGAGGAAGCGTCCTCGGATACCGGGAGGAAGCGTCCTCGGATACCGGGAGGAAGCGTCCTCGGCAACTGGGAGGAAGCGGCCGGCAACCGGAGGAAATGGACGTTTTCCTGTCTCGCAACGGGGTTGGCGAGACTCCAGAGGGGGAGGGAAGTGTGAGAAAGTGAGCAACCCCTCCCCTTCTCACCTGACCTTTTTTTAATGTGTGTGGCAGAGTGGAGGATTGGGCGTGGTCTGCGGGGGAGCAGCACACAGGTGTGCCTGGTTCTGCTGATTGTGGCACACCTGGGTCCAATCAACCTCTCCACCCTGCCTGGGTTTATAAACAGCAGCTGCATACCGGAAGAGGGTCTGCTGATTTGGGATAGCTTGTTGCGAGGCTATGCCCCATGTGCCATTTTTGAAGACTATTGTTTTTGCCTTCCCCTGTATGTCTTTGTGCTTTTTTACAATAAAAAGCCTTATTTTTTGGCATTCTACGCTCTGCAAGGTTCTTTTTACACCTCATCACCAAGCTCCAGTTTTGCCTTGTCCCCTTTTACGTGGGGAGGCCGCTGGTTCCTCACACACACGTAGGGGCCGCTGGGGGCTGCTGTTTCAGTTATCAAGAGTTATTAATTATTATTAATAATTAATAAAGTAGATTATTTATCAAATTGAATTATTCAGAATGATTTAATTATTCGGGGCACCACCTGGGCTTAACCAGGAAAATTATAACTTTTAACAGCAAAATAAGTCTCAAAAATAGGGATTATTCTGCAGAGTATTACATTTTACTATTATCTCTACATTATAACCATTGAAGGCCATTACCAGTTCGGTTCTAACTCTGTCAAACCAGCACTGTGACAAAATATGTGCAAACAACACAAACGACTTCTGTCATTAAAATCATTCAGAATGTATTTACATCGAGGTGTCAAGCAGGTGGAAAAGCGACACCATTGAATAAATCCTGACCGGAAACTACATTAAAACATAAAACACTACCATAAGGAAAACAGGAATAAAACGTTAACTGCATGAAGGAAAAGAGATCAAAACAATAAACACGTGATACATATCTTCCGGTCATCTGTGTCTCAAAACAACGTGACTGCACGTGGCCGGCAAGATGGCTGCGCCCCGTCACACCATGTGCAATGAGACGGATGACGGTGCGGTATTTAAACCCATGGATAACTGGCGAAAATGGCGCCACAAAATTAGCAATAACAATAATGCTGGTAGTTGCCGGCGTTACACAGTAATATACATATGGTAACCAAACATTAAACGCAAATTTAGCTCTGAACCGCTCTAAATTAAACTGATCGCCCAGAACCATAAACCTCTCGCCTCTTCTCCTCCGAATTGGGAAGCTGCGGGCTCTTTCGGATGCTGATCGAGTTCTGCCGGGGGTTTCAGTCCGAGACGGCCCCTCGGTTCGGCTCGGCTCTGATCCCACCGCCGATCGTTTCTGACGGGGATTCTCCAGTAGCGGGCGGCTCCTCAGTCCCTCTCCTGCTTCCAACTCTGAAAAGAAAAGACAGTCTTGCAACGTGCAACAGCCGTGCCGATCCTTCCCGCCACGGAGCCTCTTGAAGCGGCCTCCAGGTGCGGGACAGTCCACTGTAATCAGGGCCACTCCCGTTTCATCACCGAGGTGCAGGCTTCATGGACGCAGGAGGATCTGGCTTCTCGGGCTGATGTGGACATGCTGCCGGAGGATCGGATCCTCCTGGCGAAATAACTCAAACAGAGAAAAGGTTAGTAGGAGCGAGAGCCGGCAGCGCCGCAGCGCTCCGGGGCCGCAGGAGACCGCTACGGATCTTCAGGCAGGATGATCCGAGGCCGGCGTGTCCTGCGGTCTGTTCCGACATGACTTTGGCACGAAGCCAAGCTGGAGCGCGAGGGGATGCAGAGATGATGAAGAGCAGAAGAGAAGAGATTTGAAGAAAGAAGGCGAGCCTTTTCGTTCCGCGGGCTGCGGTAACATCATCAGCGCCTGGCCAGTGATTGGACGCACGCCCTTCAGGCGCCGCCCCCAAGGCACACTGGTCTTTGTAGTTTTTCACAAAGCAGCCGTTTTAAGAGGCATTCGAAGCTGGTCCCAGACTGAAGATTGAGCCAACTTTAAAGTCGATTTCACATATTCACCAAATGTTCAATAACAGTCCACAGTTCGCATGGGCACATGACGGTGGTCCAACATCTTGCATGTAGATGTCTTCAGGCCTGGACATTTAAAGGCTGACACCATCCACGACTCTCTATATCAAACCATTCAAAAGTTATGGCAGAAAATAGGGACTATCAAATATGGACCAATCAGAAGAAGGGGCGGGGCTAATTTGCACCAATTTTGTTCAAGGTATCAAAACCGAGTACGGTGACACCACCCACAAGTCTTTATGTCAAACGATTCAAAAGCTATGGCAGAAAGTAGGAACTATCACATATGGACCAGTCAGATGAAGGGGGGGAGCGCTTTTTGGCGTCTATCGTCGCCACGGTAATGCTTTTGACTGAGAAAAGTTATGTGCATCGTCACATTTTGATGTATAACACACCTGGGTGTGTCCAAGACCACCACTGGAACAGGGACAGGCTGGGGTGCGTCCAAGACCACCATGGGAACAAGGACAGGCTGGGGTGGGGGGGTAACGACAGGAGCAGAATCCATAGGTCGGCCTGCGCTGCTCAAACCACGCCCACAACCAACTCCGCCGGCTGGAGCTTCCGCCATTGTTCAGAAGCTGTGACTGTTTCCACAGCAAGGGACACCTTTTGCATCGACATTTACCCTCATAAAAGGATCAGTGCCCACAGTACGGACCCGGCAACTGCACACGAGTCAGCGGTAAGTGACGTTAATTTTTTATGTTATCGATATTTGTCTACAAGTATGATCTTTGCATGGGCTAAGTATTTCGCTCCGGAGCACCGGGGCGCCTCACTGGACCGGACGCGTGAGCGGCTCCGGCGTCTCCAGTGTTACTTAACGGAGCCACTCACTCGTTAGGTAACACTGGAGCTCTATTAGTAATACATTTTTCTTCTGTTCATGGTTTCAGATCTTCCAAGCAATGCACCTGAAGCTGTTCAACGACACCTTCAGAAGACACGCGGCCCTTCCTTGAGCCAGCAATAGTGTATAGATGTTATTTATATACAACTTATGTTCTTTTATTTTTTTAACAATAAAGTTGCCATTTGTGAAAATTCAGTGTTGTGATTTCTTTATGATTCATTTGTTTTGTAACATAAGAAATTATTAGGAATCGGGGTAAAGAACTGTGGTGTACCTGTTTAGAATTCAATTAAATGTTCCTGTGTGAATTAGTGTGAAGATGAGGTGACCCGTTCCGTCTTCAGGGAACTAAAGGCTTATTTATGGTTCCGCTTTACACCAACGCAGAGCCTACGGCATAGGGTACGCGTCGATTTAGCGCAGAACCGTAAATCAGGCTTTAAGATCCGTTTACACCGTGTCATAACTGCATGCCAGCGTCCGACTATCGCGTCGAGCTGCGTGACATCGGACGCTCTCTGTCCACACTGAAACCGTTAAAATAGCGGCCAGTTAGGACAGTCCAATACAAAAAAAACAAAAGCAACGGAATTTATTTTGTCGCCGAAGCTCCCTCGCATGAGACACGCTTTGTGTACGCAGCCGGCTCTTCTGGCTGGAGCGAGGCTTTGTTCCCTCCCCTGCTACACGTTATTCAAGCAGCCAATCAGCACAGAGCCTCATTATCATAGCCTCCCCTCACCCTCCACCTTCACCCCCACCAGGACCCCTGAACTATCAACTTACCCTCCACCCTCCACCCTCACCCCCACCAGGACCCCTGAACTATCAACTCACCCTCCACCCTCCACCCTCCACCTCCACCATCCACCCTCACCCTCCACCCCCCATCCTCACCAGCCACCCTCACCCCCACCACGACCCCTGAACTATCAACTCACCCTCCACCCTCCACCTCCACCCCCCATCCTCACCAGCCACCCTCACCCCCACCAGGACCCCTGAACTATCAACTCACCCTCCACCCTCACTCCCACCCTCTCCCTCCACCCTCACCCTCCCCCCCACCAGGACCCCTGAACTATCAACTAACTCTCCACCCTCAGCCCAACCAGGACCCCTGAACTATCAACTCACTCTCCACCCTCCACCCTCACTGTTTACAGATAACTCGGCGCTGCTCACTGTTAACGTTACAATATCACACATGAACACATTGGTCTTTTAAAAAAATATTTATTTCCAAAAAACTTTATTTCTATTGTGTGTTGTGACTGACTGTAGTCTCCTCTGCTCCAGGGGGGCTCACTCGTCAAATCATATTAATCTGACCGAATAATGATATTATCATTATTATTATATGAGAATGAAAAAATGATTTGTTCTTACATTTAATGTATCATCAGATTATTAATAGCATTTTAATTTAGTCAAAGAAATGTGAAAACGTTCCAGAAATGGTCTTTAACATTAGCTAACATCCTATTGGCTAATATCACACAAACTCCCGGAAGTGTGTGTGTGGGCTGCAGTTGCATCCCGTCACCACAGGGTGGCAGTGAGCACACACACTTCACACACACATTTCCATATTTTGACCTCGTGAGGCCCTGTGAGATAAAAGTATGAGGAGCATCAGGGAAGGCTCCTGAGCCACTTTAAAGCATAAAACTTTGCAGGGCCCAGCAAAATGGCCCCACGAGGATTCAGGGCCCCAAGCCGTGGGTGGGCTACAGGGGGTAGGGCCCCACCAAGTCGTATCCGCGAGTGTTTCACACACACAAACACATACGCACACGCACACGCACACACACACACACACACACACACACACACACACACACACACACACACACACGTATATTATCTGCAGTTTGTGTTTAATGTTTAGTTAGTTGATGTTTATGTGTAGTTTAGGCATCAGAATTTATCCCAAGTGTTGTTTCACTATCTTTTAACACTTGTGTAAATCAATTCTGTTTAACTTGAATGAGAGAAGTTGTTTGTGTTTATTTTATACATATTTGTCACAGTTGCTGGTTGTAAAGGTCTGTGCTCAAACTCCTTCCTTCACTGTTATTCTGTAACACCACCCCTGGCAACAGACTGTATGGAATAACAGCTACTTTGAGACTGATTTAGCTGATTAGTTATTATTTCCTGATAAGTCAGGTGGTGCCCCGTTTAGATTGATTCAATTTGATAATTGATTTTGATAAGTCATCTTCTTTATTAATTATTAATAACTATTGTAAGACAGTTTTTAAAAACTCTCTAATAACTGAACCAGCACCCAGATTGTGGCACAACACAGGACAGGAGCCCCGAGGACCAGGGTTGAAGATGCTGTTTTACACGTTTCCCTGCAACACAGCACGAGTAGAAGTGGTGGATTTTTCACCCCATAACTTTTATTTGATCATATCTGAGAGAAATGACTCAGAAAATTTGTTTAATGATAAAAAACAACTTAATCTTAAGAAAATGCCATTGTACACGAAACTGATATAAAGCTTAACGCTTCAGTAAAATCCAGTAACTGGTTAGAAAGTCTGAATGTATACGATGTTCCTGCCCCCCCGACCTCCCCCACGTCCCCGGACCGTGTGCAGCAGTGGCTGCTTGTAACTGTCACGGTGGTGTTAAAGTGAAAAGCCACAGCTCACGACGCGGAGGCTGCAGAGCAGGAACCCACACAGCTGCAGGAAAACCCCTGTGATTGGCTGTCAGCAGTTTTGATGAGTCCTAATAACCACAGAGACCAGATTCAGATCTGCTGCTGTTCAACCCCTGCAGGAAGTCTTTTCTCTGCTTTCTGGGGCTAAAATGGCTGTTAACACATGTAACCTGATGACAAGTAGAGATAAAAGTACAACAACAAGCTTGTTTTTCACTTTATTGATGATAATATTGATTAAACGTGAATCAGATTCCAAACTGTGCACATACAGAATATGAAAAAGGACATGAAGGAGAAATAAATGCTGTTAAAAGATGAAATATCACCAAGACAGTTAATCATTTGTGTATATCAAGAGTATAAATGATGTGATGAGATTATCAGAGAAACCAGTCAGCATGTGTTCAGTTGGTGGACGGCCCCTTGTTCCTGAGGACCATCAGCAGAGAGAGTCCACAGCAGTACAGCAGACTCTTCAGGGTCAGCACTGTGTACAGCAGGCAGAGCAGCTTCACCCTGCACTCAGACTGGAAGATCTCTGAACCTGGATCTGCTGGAGCTGGAACCCCTGAACCTGGATCTGCTGGAGCTGGAACCCCTGAACCTGGAACTGCTGGAGCTGGAACCCCTGAACCTGGATCTGCTGGAGCTGGCAGGTCTGCTGGCTCTCTCTCTGGAGGACAGGGGGCTGCTGGAGCTGGAAGCTCTGAAACAGAGAAGGAAGATGTTGGGAGTTGCAGGGACAAATGTCCGTCCTCTGCTGTCTTTGACAGCGTCTCCACGTGAAGCTGAGTCTCTGCTGAACACAGTCACCGAGCCTCCGTCACCTTGTGTCTGGGCCTCCACCGTGCCGCCCTCGTGCTTGACGTAGCAGCTGTATCTGTACGTGTCCTGATGGAGGCGGTGGACCACAATGATGGAGGCGCTGCGTCCCGGCTCTCTGAGCTCCACCTGCTCTCCCTCGGCAGGGGGGACGTCCTCCAGCGGGCCGTTCTTCTTCTGTCTTTTCCAGGAGAACCGGACCCCAGGAGGAAACATGGCTGAGGCCACACACAGCAGGGAGCTGCCCCCCCCCAGGTGGACTCTGGATGCTGCTGGGTACACGCTCACCACGGGCTTCACTACCTGCTCATCTGAAGTTGGACACAGACACATTCACACAGTCAGCAGCAGCTTCCAGCATTCAGCCTGATCCTGGAAACCACGTGGACTCTGATCACTAAACACTCATCAATGCAGCTACAAAACTGAGGCCAACACGTGTTTCTGCAGAGGTCTGCACCCCTGATGATCCTTCACCTGCCGTTGGTGGTCAACACCTCCCGGCAGGAGATTCAATCCTAACTTTTAACTCTTTTTTATTTTTTTATTTTAAATTTCATTTGTTTATTTTATTTTTCCTCCCAATTGGTTAATACAATATAATTATTTACCATTGTATAGAGAATGGTGCAAGTTAAATGTATATATGTGTCTGTGTAATGTATGCGTACAATAAACATATCGTGGAAAAAAATCCCCCAATCGCTTAACTCCTGAAGAAGCCAGAAGGGACGTCATTTTACCAACATTGTCCTTCTTCTAACATCTTTAGTTCATTTTTGTTCAACAACAACAACAAACACAGACAGAGACATGATCCATCTCTGAATATGTGTGAGTGCAGGTGAGGGAGAGGGATGAACCAGTTCTATTTCTGACTCTAAAACAATGTTCTGGCTACAGCCGCTGGTCCACGTCTGTCCTCTGTGGGAGACGGGAATCTGGAATATAGAATCTTGTTTATGTAATAATTGCTCGGGGGTCGTGTTCTGGTCTCTGGAAACATCCTGGAGACACTTCTGTTGTAATAGACGCTTTAGACATAAAAGTGATTAAATTATATTTTACTGCTGAACTAATCACTTTTTTAGAAGATTTATCTGTATTTTTTTTTTTGATCAAGGTATTTTTATTTAGTTTTAGAAGTTATAGTTTACAGTTTAACATAAGTTCAACAGGACACACAAGAAAAAAACAAAAAACCCATTGCACCCCCCCCCCTCCCAAATACCAGACATATAGAGTTCACAGTATGAAATACATAGTTCAGCATTCAGTGTTCATATAGCCAGATAACAAAAAACAAACAAATAGCAACAAAAGAGATACAATAGTAAAAGATGACTGAGGACAGCAACAGAGGTTTAGTGTACTATACTGTCTGCCTCCATATCTTCAACAAACATTAAGAAAGGCTGCCAAATGTTATAAAATTTTCTAGTAGACCCCCTTATTGTGTATCTGATCTTCTCCAACTTGATATGGTACATGATTTCCCGAACCCAATGACTGTATGTTGGAGGTGCTGGGTCTTTCCATTTCAGTAATATCAGTCTCCTAGTTAGGAGAGAGCAGAAAGCCACCATCATTCTTTCCCACATCTCTATCTGGGAGTCTATCTGAGGTACACCAAAAAGTGCAATGAATGGAGACGGTGCAAGCCTTGTTGCAAAGATCTTAGAAAAGGTCTCAAAGATGGGCTGCCAGAAAGCGCAGAGCTTTGGACACGTCCAGAACATGTGTAGGAGAGTGGCTGGATCTCGCCCGCACCTATCACAAGTGGGGTCGATATCAGCACTGATCTTAGAGAGCCTAACTTTAGACCAGTGCAGACGATGTACAATTTTAAACTGAATGACAGCATGTCTAAGACAGATGGAAGATGAAAAAATTCCCTGTATTATTTTGTGCCAAGTGTCGTCCGTAATTTGCTGATTTAAATCTGTCTCCCATTTATTTTTGAGGAGGTCCAAAGGCATCAAGTTATGAGAATATAGTATTTCGTATATTGTGCTAATGGTTTGTTTTCTGACTAGTTTACAATCAAAAATTGAATCCAATAGGCCAGTTGGAGGACGTAAGGGAGAGCATACAAAGTTTGAGAATACAAAATTCCGGAGCTGCAGATATCTATAAAAATGTGATTTGGGAATGTGATATCTTTGTACCAACTGTTCAAAGGAGGCAAAGCTGCCATCAATATACAGATCAGACAGTGATACCATACCTCTTCTGGACCACATATCAAAGACCCCATCTATTAACGATGGGACAAACATATGATTCAGTGTAATTGGGGCGGCCTGAGAAAGCTCTGTAAGTGCAAAGGATCTTCTGAATTGGTTCCAGATCTTGATTGAATGCAAAACAACAGGGTTGGAGGTAAAGTTTGAAATGGGCTGTGGAAATGGCAACTTAGAACACAGTAAGGCTTTTAAAGATGTGGAATTTACAGATGCCCCCTCCAGATTTAGCCATCCAGTGTCAATGTTATCATTATTGTTATCCATCCAATATAACAGTACCCGAATGTTAACAGCCCAATAGTAATACAAGAAATTAGGGAGTGCCATTCCTCCCATTGAGCGAGGTCTCTGAAGTACACTTCTTTTTATCCGGGGCGGTTTTTTGTTCCAAATAAAGCTTGATATCTGATTATTTAATTTAGTAAAAAAAGATTTAGTTAAGAAGATGGGGAGACACTGAAATATATATAAAAATTTGGGCAGTATATTCATTTTTACTGTATTAATTCTTCCACCTAGAGATAAAGGCAGAGGATCCCATCGTTCAATATCCTGATTTAAGTTTGATAACAGGGGCTGATAGTTAACAGCATAAAGATCTTTATGTTTATTTGTAATCCATATGCTGAGATATTTGAATTTTTTGGGGCTAATTTTAAAGGGGAGTGAGTTTAAGGATGTATTACTAGTGCCAACAGGCATCAACTCACTTTTTTGAACATTGACCCTGTAGCCAGATAGTTTGCCAAATTCTTTTAGTAAGGTCATTAATTTAGGGATACTCAAAAGGGGTTGTGATATATATAGGAGCATGTCATCCGCATAAAGCGAGACTTTGTGCTCCTCCCCTGCTCGGTGAATTCCTCTGATATCCGCATTTTGCCTCAGAGCTAAAGCTAGTGGTTCCATTGCGACCGCAAAGAGAAGCGGTGACATGGGGCATCCCTGTCTTGTACCACGTTTAAGCTCGAAGAAAGGGGACAGATTATTATTAGTACGAACAGCAGCCTTTGGAGAAGTATATAAAAGTCTGATCCATGATATGAATTTATTGCCAAATCCAAATCTCTCCAGTGTGCTGAAAAGTCCCACTCCACCCGGTCAAACGCCTTTTCAGCATCAAGTGGGAGGACGACCTCTGGCACACCAGGGGGAGAGGGGCTATAAAGGATGTTAAAAAGGCGTCGGACGTTGAAAAAAGAGTAACGGTTCTTAATAAAGCCTGTTTGGTCAGGTGATATAATGGAAGGCAGAACCCCCTCTAGTCGACGTGCCAGAACCTTGGCAAGGATTTTTGCATCCGTGTTAAGGAGAGAAATCGGGCGGAATGAATTACACTCTAGAGGGTTTTTTCCTTTTTTGAGAATAACAGAGATCACTGCTTGGCGCATAGTCAGAGGTAACACCTTATGTGAAAGTGATTCTTCAAAAACAGACAATAGTAAAGGGGCAAGTTGGTCTGATAATTTTTTGAAGAAATCTGTCGGATACCCGTCTGGTCCTGGGGACTTGCCGCTTTGCATAGATCTGATTGCAGATATTATTTCCAGGGCCGAGAAGTCTTTCTCCAATGAATCAGCCATGTCTGGGTCTACTGATGGAGCATGTAGGGATCTTAAAAAATCCTCCAACATTGAGGGTTCAGTTGGACATTCCGATGTGTATAATACTTGATAGAAATTTTTAAAACAGGAGTTAATTTTGAGGCTATCTGTATACTTTGAATCTTGTTCATCATTGATCGCAGGTATAGTCTGATTGGCAGTTCTTTGTCGTAATAATAATAAAAATAAAAATAAAAATCTGGTTTTATAAAATTAATGGAGATGTTCAAATAAATGAATTATTTAAACTTTAGAATGAAAATCAAAACACAAATATATTCACTCAGTCATTTATACCTTCTCTTAAATTTTTGATTAAATATTTATTTCAAACTGTCCATAAATGTGTTATTTATTTTAAATTCACTTATTCATCTTTTGATTTCTTAATTTAATACTTTGCTAAAACCTGGTTAACTGAATAAAAAGGTGACTGAGAATAAAGATGAGTTCTTCTCTTCCACGTGAACTAATAAGCAGCTACTTTATTCAGTCCAACTGCTGAACTTAATAACGTTCTGAGTGAATATATTTGCAGTTCCATCTTTCCAGGAACGTTCCTAAATCCAGCTGTAAATAACTATTAAATTGTATTTGAGCTCAAAGTCGTCTTGTGTTCAAAGAGCAGCAGATGCTCCAGAATTACTGAGATGATCAAACATCAATATTTGTAACATCTCTGATATTTGCAGAAATAAAGAACACGTTTAGTTGTTGGGAGACATTTAAACATGTTTCCAGAAATGATGGAGCTTCTCTTCTGTAGCAACGGCTGCATGATGAGTTCTCTACTAAACATGAACAAACTAACATGGAAAGTCTGAAGCAGCTCAAACTGACTTTAAACACATTTTCAACTTCTACAATCAAACAACTGAAGGAAGAGAAATGTTGCTTCTTACCGGTTACATACAGTTTACTTCCACGTCCAAAGATGTGGCAGTGATTCCCTACCACGGTGAGAAAGACTCGTACAAAAACCTGTCAGCCGTTGAACGCCCAGACTGTAATTGTTGCCACAGCAACAGCTTATTTCCTCTGTCAGAGCTGCTCTCCAGAGGGAGGAAATATGGACATAATTTAGTTGTTGTGGCTGTTTAAAGTTCCCTGTAATACTGATGTTACACAGAATTAAACTCCTACAAAACCCAAACTATTATGGGATTCTAATCTCAAACTGTGTTTGACATCTGTTCAGCTGGAGTATTTTGTTCAGGCTGCAGGGATCTTTTCTAACTGTGGGCGTCTATCTTCACACACATACAGTAGTAGGTGGCTGAATGATCCAGTTTAACTCTGTTTAGCTTCAACGAACAATCGTTCTGTGTATTTTCAGCTGAGAAATCTGCTTTCTGAGGATGATTGAAGCCTGAATTAATATTACAGGATCCTCTGTTAATTTCATTAATGACTCTGAAAGTTTCCATTTCTTTTTTCTGATACCAGAATACCCAGTAAAGATCACAATGATCAGTTCGTCCACAGCTGAAGGAGACACTTTGTCCAACTCTCCTGGTCAGTGTTACATCGTCCTGAACCAGCTCTGCTGCCATGGCAACCAGCGCTGCAGAGACACAGACAGACAGGTGAAGGTCAGTGTGACGGTGTTTGTTCCAGGTGGAGTTTGGGGGCTCCTGATTGGCTGGAAACACTCACCTGAACACAGACAGCACAGAGCAGCAGCTGGGAGGAAAAGCATTTTGGTCCGTGGTGTTTCCTCTGGTGAACCTGGGGAGAAGTGGAGCTCTGATGCAGCCCAGACCCAACAAGGACGAGCTGTGAGACCAGAGCAGGAAAAGCTGCTTTCTAGCAGCTCCTGGAAACTCCCATCAGCCCCTGCAGACCACAGAGAAGCTGCTGCTGCTGATTGACAGCTCGGTCTGGGTCACATGATGCAGAAGCACTAAAACCTTCATGTTCCCACAAACACATGCAGGTTGGTTCTGAGTTTAGTATCACAGACTGTTATCTATGGTTGGACAGCTGTGGAGGAAATACACAACTGCTACTACACACAGCTGCCCACGATAGATTTCAACCAGAAATTACTAGCTGGATGTAAACATGCAAATAACCATCTTATGGTTGTAAACAGTTGTAAATGTAAACAAACATGTCTACACTCTTACTGGATTATGTTGATGAATCGTTAAAACTTTGAACGACGGAAATGTTACCATGGGACTTCTGCAGGTCTGGATCCAGACCCTAGTGGTCAGTAGAGGAACTGCAGGTCTGGATCTGGACCCTAGTGGTCTGTAGAGGACCTGCAGGTCTGGATCCAGACTAGAGATCAGTAGAGGAACTGCAGGTCTGGATCCAGACCCTAGTGGTCAGTACAGGAACTGCAGGTCTGGATCCAGACCCTAGTGGTCAGTAGAGGAACTGCAGGTCTGGATCTGGACCCTAGTGGTCAGTAGAGGAACTGCAGGTCTGGATCCAGACCCTAGTGGTCTGTAGAGGAACTGCAGGTCTGGATCTGGACCTTAGTGGTCTGTAGAGGACCTGCAGGTCTGGATCCAGACTAGAGATCAGTAGAGGAACTGCAGGTCTGGATCCAGACCCTAGTGGTCAGTAGAGGAACTGCAGGTCTGGATCCAGACCCTAGTGGTCAGTAGAGGAACTGCAGGTCTGGATCCAGACCCTAGTGGTCAGTAGAGGAACTGCAGGTCTGGATCCAGACCTTACTTGTTCTTGTTTCTGAATCTTTCTCCACAGATGTCACATATTACAGACGTTTTACCCTCCTGTGGTTTAACCCCCAGCTGTGGCTCAGAAGGCTGCTCTACTTTACCGTCAGGTCTGTTTCCGAGACTCCTCTTTGGACCCGTCTCCACATCTGGAGCTGGTCCTGAATCCAGATTCTGGCGTTGGTCCTGATCTGGGTTCTCGGTTGAGGGAGAGTTCTGAGAGTGAAGCTGCTCAGGTTTCGGTTCTGGGTCACTGAAGTCCCTTTCCTGGTAAGTGGGAGTCACCGTGAAGGTTTCAGTCTCCTGCTTCAGAACCAGCTGCTCTGGTTCCTCCCGGTCCAGACCAAAGTCCTTATCCTGGACCAGACCGGAGCCCCTCTGTGGATCACTCTTCCTCTTCACAGACATGTTTCTGTGGGAGAAGAAATAACAGAAAACGGTTCCTGATGTGACGATGCAAAGACGCACCACACATCAATCAAAACAACTTTCCAGAGTCAGTAGTGTCAGATGGGTGGTGGGTCAAAGTTGCTGTTACTCACTTATACTTATTTAAAACTTATGAAACGCCTGAAACTTCAATCAGCAAACCAGATTATGCTATTTAAACCGGTTTTTAAAGCACTCTTGTAGCTGTAGAAGGACCTGAGAGTTTCCACCTCCTGGAAAGAAATCATGGAATCACCAGTTTTGGAGGACCATCTTGTCACGACTGGTGTTGTGAGGACCCAGATGCAGGAGAGCGAGGCAGGAGTTCGGAACAAAAAAGGGTTTATTCCAAAGAAAAGGCAAGGACCAAAAACCAAAGCGCTGCTTTGCAGGATCAAAACACAAAAACGGGTATCAGAAAACTGGAGCAAAAACAGGCAGGACACATGGAGGAAAACACAGTACGGAACCACAAGGAGCAAGGGGATGACAAGACCAGATTTACACAGGGGATAACGACACACAGGTGCAGACAATCAGGGCAGATGGGACACAGGCAGGGCAAAACAGAAACAAACTGGGGGGAATGTCAACCCCTGACACATCTGTCTGTCTATCATCCATCCATGCATCCATCCATGCATCCATCCATGCATCCATCCATCCATCCATCCATCCATCCATCCATCCATCCATCCATCCATCCATCCATCCATCCATCCATCCGTTACACAAACTGTGGGTTACTGTCCAATGAAAAAAATGCCTGGAGTCACTAAAGCAGATTAAGGTGTTTTATTTACGAAAAAAATGAAACAGCAAGAAACTCCATCAAATGAAACTAAAAAAAAAAAACAGGGAAAAAATATGTACACTGTTATTTACACCTATCTCTGTTCAGCAGCAACCTCCAAACTGAACAACTCAAAAACAAAAACCCCTTGTGGCCAGAGGCCTTTAACTGTTAAGCCCCCCCACTGGACCAACTCATAATTAATTGGAAATCAAATAAAAGTAACCAATTAAAGGTAATAAGCAAACATTAGAGGCTCTCTACAATGGCAGCCCCAAACAATACCATTACCTCCAATAAAATAAATCCAATTATACTTCAACTTAATTGAATAATAACCCAGCCACACATGGTATGCCCCACCATCAGCACACCTGTGACAGCAGGTAGTATACTTCAGCAACCAGTTAAAGGATGAGTATGAATAAAAAAGACCTGACTTGATTAAACTGTGACTATGTTTTCTTGGTATGTATATGACTGCAGGTGATGCTGTAAATGTTCAATTGTTGTTTTATTGTGAAGCGTGCACTGACCACAATGACTAAGGGGAATATTGAATATGAGGGAGCGGTCTTAGTGTGTGTCAAGTATGCCAGGTGTTGCCTGCACTCGGTGACGGGCCTTCGTCACACCATCTATCATCCATCCTTCCATCCATAAGTTTATCATCCATCAGTCCATCTATCCATTTATCATCCGTCCATCAGGCATCATTGATCATCTATCAACATCCATTCTCCACACACCTATAATTTTGAACACTTATTTTCATTGTTTTAGCCTCAAATCAGATCACAAGCTGCCTCCAAGACCACCACTGGAACAGGGACAGACTGGGGTGCGTCCAAGACCACCACTGGAACAGGGACAGGCTGGGGTGCGTCCATGACCACCATTGGAACATATACCGGTTGGGGTGCATACAGGAGCACCAATGGAACAGAGAAAGTCTGGAGTCCGTCCAGGACCACCACTGGAACAGGGACAAGGCTGGGGTGCGTCAAGGACCACTACTGGAACAGAGACAGGCTGCGGTGCGTCCATGACCAAGACTGAAACAGGGACGGACTGGGGTGCGTCCAAGACCACTACTGGAACGCGGAATGGCTGGGGTGAGTACAGGACCACCTCGGGAACAAGGACAGGCCGGGGTGTGTGCATGACGACCATGGGAACAGGGAAAGGCTGGGGTGCCTCCAATTCAATTCAATTCAATTTTATTTATATAGTGTCTAATACAACAAATGTTGTCTCTAAACGCTTTCCAGAGACCAAGAACATGACCCCTGAGCAATTATTACATAAACAATGGCAGGTAAAAACTCCCCTAGTGGGAGAAAAGCCTTAAGCCAAACAGTGGCAAGGAAAAAATCCCCTTTAGGAGGGAAGAAACCTTGAGCAGGACCAGGCTCATAAGGGGGGACCCTCCTGCTGAAGTCCAGACTGGGGGGGTTGGGGACAGGCTGGGGTGTGTCCAGGACCATGACAGGAACAGGGACAGGCTGGGGTGCGTCCAAGACCACCACTGGAACAGGGACAGGCTGGGGAGCATCCAAGACAACCACTGGAACAGGGAGAGGCTGGAGTTCGTCCAGGACCACCATTGGAACATATACCGACTGGGGTGCATACAGGAGCACCACTGGAACAGAGAAGGCGGGAGTCCGACCAGGAACACCACTGGAACAGGGACAAGGCTGGGATGCGTCCATGACCACTACTGGAACAGGGACAGGCTGGGGTGCGTGCAATACCACCACTGGAAAAGGGACAGGCTGGGGTGCGTCCAAGACCACCACGGGAACAAGGACAGGCCGGGCTGTGTCCAAGACCACCTCTGGAACAAGGACAGGCTGGTGTGCGTCCAAAACCTCCACTGGAACAGGAACAGGCAGGGGTTCGTCCAGGACCACCTTGGGAACATGGACAGGCTGGGGTGCATCCACGACCACCTGGGGAAAAAGGACAGGCTGGGGTGCATCCAGGACCAACACTGGAACAGAGACAGGCTGGGGTGCGTCCATGACCACCATTGGAACATATACCGGTTGGGGTGCATACAGGAGCACCAATGGAACAGAGAAAGTCTGGAGTCCGTCCAGGACCACCACTGGAACAGGGACAAGGCTGGGGTGCGTCAAGGACCACTACTGGAACAGAGACAGGCTGCGGTGCGTCCATGACCAAGACTGAAACAGGGACGGACTGGGGTGCGTCCAAGACCACTACTGGAACGCGGAATGGCTGGGGTGAGTACAGGACCACCTCGGGAACAAGGACAGGCCGGGGTGTGTGCATGACGACCATGGGAACAGGGAAAGGCTGGGGTGCCTCCAATTCAATTCAATTCAATTTTATTTATATAGTGTCTAATACAACAAATGTTGTCTCTAAACGCTTTCCAGAGACCAAGAACATGACCCCTGAGCAATTATTACATAAACAATGGCAGGTAAAAACTCCCCTAGTGGGAGAAAAGCCTTAAGCCAAACAGTGGCAAGGAAAAAATCCCCTTTAGGAGGGAAGAAACCTTGAGCAGGACCAGGCTCATAAGGGGGGACCCTCCTGCTGAAGTCCAGACTGGGGGGGTTGGGGACAGGCTGGGGTGTGTCCAGGACCATGACAGGAACAGGGACAGGCTGGGGTGCGTCCAAGACCACCACTGGAACAGGGACAGGCTGGGGAGCATCCAAGACAACCACTGGAACAGGGAGAGGCTGGAGTTCGTCCAGGACCACCATTGGAACATATACCGACTGGGGTGCATACAGGAGCACCACTGGAACAGAGAAGGCGGGAGTCCGACCAGGAACACCACTGGAACAGGGACAAGGCTGGGATGCGTCCATGACCACTACTGGAACAGGGACAGGCTGGGGTGCGTGCAATACCACCACTGGAAAAGGGACAGGCTGGGGTGCGTCCAAGACCACCACGGGAACAAGGACAGGCCGGGCTGTGTCCAAGACCACCTCTGGAACAAGGACAGGCTGGTGTGCGTCCAAAACCTCCACTGGAACAGGAACAGGCAGGGGTTCGTCCAGGACCACCTTGGGAACATGGACAGGCTGGGGTGCATCCACGACCACCTGGGGAAAAAGGACAGGCTGGGGTGCATCCAGGACCAACACTGGAACAGAGACATGCTGGGGTGCGTCCAGGACCACCTGGGGAACAAGCACAGGCTGGGGTGTGTCCAGGACCATGACAGGAACAGGGACAGGCTGGGGTGCGTCGAAGACCACCACTGGAACAGGGACAGGCTGGGATGCGTCTGAGACCACCTCGGGAACAAGGAAAGGCTGGGTTGCGTCCAAGACCACCACTGGAACAGAGACAGGCTGGGGTGCGTCTCAGACCAACACTGGAACAGAGACAGGCTGGGGTGCGTCCAAGACTACCAATGGAAACAGGACAGGCTGGGGTGTGTCCAATACCACCGCTCGAACAGGGACAGGCTGGGGTGTGTCTAAGACCACTAGGCTGGGGTGCGTCCAAGACCAACACTGGAAAAGGGACAGGCTGGGGTGCATCCAAGACCACCAATGGAAACAGGACAGGCTGGGGTGTGTCCAATACCACCACTGGAACAGGGACAGGCTGGGGTGTGTCTAAGACCACTAGGCTGGGGTGCGTCCAAGACCAACACTGGAAAAGGGACAGGCTGGGGTGCATCCAAGACCACCTCTGAAACAAGGACAGGCTGGTGTGCATCCAAGAGCACCACTTGAACAGGGACAGGCTTGGGTGCATCCAAGACAACCACTGGAACAGGGACAGGCTGGGGTGCGTCCAAGACCACCACAGGAACAGGGACAGGCTGGGGTGCGTCCAAGAGCACCACTTGAACAGGGACAGGCTTGGGTGCATCCAAGACAACCACTGGAACAGGGACAGGCTGGGGTTCGTCCATGACCACCATTGGAACATATATACCGGCTGGGGTGCATACAGGACCACCACTGGAACAGAGAAAGGCTGGGGTCCGTCCAGGACCACCCCTGGAACAGGGACAAGGGTTGGGTGCTTCCAGGACCACCACTGGAACAGGGAAAGGCTGGGGTGCGTCCAAGACCACCACTGGAACAGGAGCAGGCTGGGATGCGTCCAAAACCACCTCAGGAACAAGGACAGGCTGGGGTGCGTCCAAAACCACCACTTGAACAGGGACAGGCTGGGTTGCGTCCAAGACCACCACTGGAACAGAGACAGGCTGGGGTGCGTCCAAGACCAACACTGGAACAGAGACAGGGTGGGGTGCGTCCAAGACCAACACTGGAACAGAGACAGGGTGGGGTGCGTCCAAGACCACTAGTGGAACAGGGACACGCTGGGGTGCGTCCAAGACCACCTCTGGAACAAGGACAGGAGGGGGCTGCCGTCGTCGTCTGCCTTGAGCCTGAACACATCTGGACCCGCCTCAAGCCAAGGGGGATCCCTCTTTCTCCATTACGGCTCCTCGTCTTTTCTGCCTGCTGGCGAAAAAACTCCCAAAGAGTAACATATTCTCCTGTTGGGTCCATTCTGGCTGGTCCGTTCTTTCACGATGTGGTGTCCATAGGACCCAAGTGCAGGAGAGACGCCGGAGGCAGGAGTTCCAAAAAAAACAGTCCATATATACACAAAAAGGTTAACGAGGGGTGCAGACGATCAGGGCAGATGGGAACAATGGAAGTCAAGACAGAACTGAAACACAAAAACACAGGTTTCAAAATAATAAAGGAACTGACCAAAACGTGACACACTGGTCTGAAACATGCCAGACAAGGGCTCAGAGGACCAGGGTTGAAGAACGTTGGTCTGAAACATGCAGGTGTTGGGCCACAACCCTGTGTTGAACATGGAAAGACTTAATTTAAATTCTGAGGCCCAACTCTGAGCCCAGCCTCAATTTTGTAACGATCACCACATGGTTTGAAACAAAGGAACCTCCAAAATGACTTAAGGCCTCAGCAGGCTTTGGATTAACGGCCCTTGGTGATAAGGCATGTGCATGTGCAACATGCACATGTGCAACAGGACAGTACAGAAACAAACCAAACAATCAATATAAAGCAACATACATTGGGCAATCACAAGTACTGCTGGACTTAGATGCTGTAAACCATAGCATAGATAAAATACGAGAGAATAAAGAGATAAAAAATAAGTCCCACATTAAGTGGAGTAGAGTGAGTGTGTGATGTCTGAGGCTATTTGTTGTCCCTTTCGTTTAGTCCATCTGTTATAGATGCCTACCTCAGACCTGTCCACGGTCCCATGGAGTCCTCTGTGATCTATGAAGAAGGCCACAGCTCCTATTTTAGCATGAAGAGCTACTAGCTATGGGCCGGCCTTCTCCATTATTGTGCCTGAAAAAACTTTTGACATTCCCCCCAGCCTTCAGTTTCTGTCTTGCCCCGCCTGTGTCCCATCTGCCCTGATTGTGTCTGCACCTGTGTCTCGTCATGTCTCATTATCCCCTCAGTATATCTTGTCTTGTCATTCCTTTGTCCCCGGTCGGACCGTACTGTGTCCTCCCTCCGTGTTTCCCATGTGGTTTGTAGTTTTTGATTCTTGTTCTTGGAGCTTTTGCAATCCTGCAAAGCAGCGCTTTGGGACCCCTTTTGGGGAACACTCCTGGCTCCTGCTCTCCTGCACTTGGTTCCTCAGCAAACCGAACCATGACATTGGCAGCAGGACTATGGGGCACTATGGCCCCATCTGATTGGCCAAATACATTGTCGTTTGGGATATGGATATTGTATAATGTTGATATTGCAATGACGATACATTTGCAATATATTGTGCAGCACTAATGAAATGTATAACACCTTTGGCCAAGTACAACTATTTTCATGAGGTGTCTCATAAACTTCTAACATCAGAAAAGAGGCTAAACAGTTCTTTTTCAGAAAAAGATTCTTCATCATGCAGCAGTTAAGAAAGTGTGTAGAATAAGTACAGGAAAACCTTTTATTTACTTAATTGGTAATCCAAAGGTTTACAGAAAAAAACACAGAATGAGGGATCCAAGCTGTGGGCCCCACGAGGGTCAGTGTTAGAAGTCTCCCTATCTTAACATCCCAACAGATCCCAAAAAAGGGATCTCACTTCAAAATATTTTCTTCATCATGCAGCAGCTCAGAAAGTTAATTATTGTTATTGTAAACACTCTAGTTTGGATGCAGACAAGTGTTGTCCTGTAAGTTAACAATCACTTATAAAGGGGTCCATACGGAGGGCCCCAGTAAGGACATGAACTGAAACTTGGTGTGTGTGTGGAAGAGAAAAGTTGGAAAACCCCTTTGTAGGAAGAATATCTTAACAGGGCCCCATTAAGACACGACCTGAACCTTGTGTGTGTGAAACCAGTTAGCTTAATGGAGATCAAATAGAAACTGGTATGTCAAGTTATCAATGCACTTTATAAAGAACTCAATCACATTCATTCTTTCCATTACCTATGAGCCGTTCAGATTCTGCTCCCGTTGTTACATAACGACGGGAGCAGAATCCATAGGTCGGCCTCCGCTGCTAAAACCACGCCGACAACCAACTCCGCCGGCTGGAGGTCTGTAGGATGGACGTGGTCTGTAGGATGGACGTGGTCTGCACGATGGACGTGGTCTGCAGGATGGACGTGGTCTGTAGGATGGGGGCGTGGTCTGCAGGATGGACGTCGTCTGTAGGATGGGGATGTGGTCTGTAGGATGGACGTGGTCTGCAGGATGGACGTGGTCTGTAGGATGGACGTGGTCTGTAGGATGGACGTGGTCTGCAGGATGGACGTGGTCTGCAGGATGGACGTGGTCTGAAGGATGGACGTGGTCTGCAGGAAGAACGTGGTCTGCAGGATGGATGTGGTCTGCAGGATGGACGTGGTCTGAAGGATGGACGTGGTCTGCAGGAAGAACGTGGTCTGCAGGAAGAACGTGGTCTGCAGGATGGACGTGGTCTGCAGGATGGATGTGGTCTGCAGGATGGGGGCGTGGTCTGTAGGATGGACGTGGTCTGTAGGATGGACGTGGTCTGCAGGATGGATGTGGTCTGCAGGATGGGGGCGTGGTCTGTAGGATGGACGTGGTCTGCAGGATGGATGTGGTCTGCAGGATGGACCTGGTCTGCAGGATGGACGTGGTCTGCAGGAAGAACGTGGTCTGTAGGATGGACGTGGTCTGCAGGATGGACGTGGTCTGCAGGAAGAACGTGGTCTGTAGGATGGACGTGGTCTGCAGGAAGAACGTGGTCTGTAGGATGGACGTGGTCTGCAGGATGGATGTGGTCTGCAGGATGGATGTGGTCTGCAGGATGGATGTGGTCTGCAGGATGGATGTGGTCTGCAGGATGGGGGCGTGGTCTGTAGGATGGACGTGGTCTGCAGGATGGATGTGGTCTGCAGGATGGACCTGGTCTGCAGGATGGACGTGGTCTGCAGGAAGAACGTGGTCTGTAGGATGGACGTGGTCTGTAGGATGGACGTGGTCTGCAGGATGGACGTGGTCTGCAGGATGGGGACGTGGTCTGTAGGATGGACGTGGTCTGTAGGATGGACGTGGTCTTCCACCCTCCACCCTCCACCCTCACCTTCACCCTCCACCCTCACTCCCACCCTCTCCCTCCACCCTCACCCTCCTCCCTCACCCCCACCAGGACCCCTGAACTATCAACTCACTCTCCACCCTCCACCCTCACTGTTTACAGATCACTCGGCGCTGCTCACTGTTAACGTTACAATATCACACATGAAACTCTGCTGCGACCAGCTGCGGCTGTTATTGGTCTTTTAAAAAATTATTTATTTCCCAAAAACTTTATTTCTAGTGTGTGTTGTGACTGACTGTAGTCTCCTCTGCTCCAGGTGGGCTCACTCGTCAAATCATATTAATCTGACCGAATAATAATATTATCATTATTATTATATGAGAATGAAAAAAGGATTTGTTCTTACATTTAATGTATCATCAGATTATTAATAGCATTTTAATTTAGTCAAAGACATTTCCAAACGTTCCAGAAATGGTCTTTAACATTAGCTAACATCCTATTGGCTAATATCACACACACTCCCGGAAGTGTGTGTGTGGGCTGCAGTTGCATCCCGTCACCACAGGGTGGCAGTGAGCACACACACTTCACACACACATTTCCATATCTTGACCTCGTGAGGCCCTGTGAGATAAAAGCATGAGGGGCATCAGGGAAGGCTCCTGAGCCACTTTAAAGCATAAAACTTTGCGGGGCCCAGCAAAATGGCCCCACGGGGACTCAGGGCCCCAAGCCGTGGGTGGGCTACAGGTAGTATGGCCCCACCGAGTGGTATCCGCGAGTGTATACACACACACACACACACACACACACACACACACACACACACACACACACACACACACACACACACACACACACACACACACACACACACACACACACACACACACACACACACACACACACAAAAACACACATATATTATCTGCAGTTTGGGTTTAATGTTTAGTTAGTTGTTGTTTATGTGTAGTTTAGGCATCAGAATTTATCCCAAGTGTTGTTTCAGTATCTTTTAACACTTGTGTAAATCAATTCTGTTTAACTTGAATGAGAGAAGTTGTTTGTGTTTATTTTATACATATTTGTCACAGCTGCTGGTTGTAAAGGTCTGTGCTCAGACTCCTTCCTTCACTGTTATTCTGTAACACCACCCCTGACAACAGACTGTATGGAATAACAGCTACTTTGAGACTGATTTTGCTGATTAGTTATTATTTCCTGATAAGATTGATTTAGATTGATTCAATTTGATAATTGATTTTGATAAGTCATCTTCTTTATTAATTATTAATAACTATTGTAAGACAGTTTTTAAAAACTCTCTAATAACTGAACCAGCACCCAGATTGTGGCACAACACAGGACAGGAGCCCCGAGGACCAGGGTTGAAGACGCTGTTTTACACGTTTCCCTGCAACACAGCACGAGTAAAAGTGGTGGATTTTTCACCCCATAACTTTTATTTGATCACATCTGAGAGAAATTAATCAGAAAATTTAGTTTGATGATAAAAAACAACTTAATCTTAAAAAAATGCCATCGTACACGAAACTGATATAAAGCTTAACGCTTCAGTAAAATCCAGTAACTGGTTAGAAAGTCTGAATGCATATGATGTTCCTGCCCCCCCGACCTCCCCCACGTCCCCGGACCGTGTGCAGCAGTGGCTGCTTGTAACTGTCACGGTGGTGTTAAAGTGAAAAGCCACAGCTCACGACGTGGAGGCTGCAGAGCAGGAACCCACACAGCTGCAGGAAAACCCCTGTGATTGGCTGTCAGCAGTTTTGATGAGTCCTAATAACCACAGAGACCAGATTCAGATCTACTGCTGTTTAACCCCTGCAGGAAGTCTTTTCTCTGCTTTCTGGGGCTCAAATGGCTGTTAACACATGTAACCTGATGACAAGTAGAGATAAAAGTACAACAACAAGCTTGTTTTTCACTTTATTGAGTATAATATTGATTAAACATGAATCAGATTCCAAACTGTGCACAATCAGAATATTAAAAAGGACATGAAGGAGAAATAAATGCTGTTAAAAGATGAAATATCACCAAGACGGTTAATCATTTGTGTATTTCAAGAGTATAAATGATGTGATGAGTGAGATTATCAGAGAAACCAGTCAGCATGTGTTCAGTTGGTGGACGGCCCCTTGTTCCTGAGGACCATCAGCAGAGAGAGTCCACAGCAGTACAGCAGACTCTTCAGGGTCAGCACTGTGTACAGCAGGCAGAGCAGCTTCACCCTGCACTCAGACTGGAAGATCTCTGAACCTGGATCTGCTGGAGCTGGAACCCCTGAACCTGGATCTGCTGGAGCTGGAACCCCTGAACCTGGATCTGCTGGAGCTGGAACCCCTGAACCTGGATCTGCTGGAGCTGGAACCCCTGAACCTGGATCTGCTGGAGCTGGAACCCCTGAACCTGGATCTGCTGGAGCTGGAACCCCTGAACCTGGATCTGCTGGAGCTGGAACCCCTGAACCTGGATCTGCTGGAGCTGGAACCCCTGAACCTGGATCTGCTGGAGCTGGAACCCCTGAACCTGGATCTGCTGGAGCTGGCAGGTCTGCTGGCTCTCTCTCTGGAGGACAGGGGGCTGCTGGAGCTGGAAGCTCTGAAACAGAGAAGGAAGATGTTGGGAGTTGCAGGGACAAATGTCCGTCCTCTGCTGTCTTTGACAGCGTCTCCACGTGAAGCTGAGTCTCTGCTGAACACAGTCACCGAGCCTCCGTCACCTTGTGTCTGGGCCTCCACCGTGCCGCCCTCGTGCTTGACGTAGCAGCTGTATCTGTACGTGTCCTGATGGAGGCGGTGGACCACCATGATGGAGGCGCTGCGTCCCGGCTCTCTGAGCTCCACCTGCTCTCCCTCGGCAGGGGGGACGTCCTCCAGCGGGCCGTTCTTCTGTCTTTTCCAGGAGAACCGGACCCCAGGAGGAAACATGGCTGAGGCCACACACAGCAGGGAGCTGCCCCCCCCCAGGTGGACTCTGGATGCTGCTGGGTACACGCTCACCACGGGCTTCACTACCTGCTTATCTGAAGTTGGACACAGACACATTCACACAGTCAGCAGCAGCTTCCAGCATTCAGCCTGATCCTGGAAACCACGTGGACTCTGATCACTAAACACTCATCAATGCAGCTACAAAACTGAGGCCAACACGTGTTTCTGCAGAGGTCTGCACCCCTGATGATCCTTCACCTGCCGTTGGTGGTCAACACCTCCCGGCAGGAGATTCAATCCTAACTTTTAACTCTTAACTGCTCAACCACATCAAAGCAATATACAGTTCTGGACTTTGGACTTCTTCAGGCCAGGAGAGCTATTGCATCATGTTGGAAAAGTCTGGATCCTCCTACATTGAGAATGTGGATAAGGAGCTTTCTAACGGTATTGGACTGGAAAGACTAACGTACATTGATGAGGGTAAACGGAAAGACTTTGTCTAACTCTGGGAACCATATATGATCATTATGACGATGAAAGTGCAAGATTTACCTGAAAACAACTAGTAAATATTGTGGAGAATATCATTTTGATTTATTTTATTTTTTAATTTTATATTTAATGTATTTATTTTATTTTTCCTCCCAATTGGTTAATCCAATATAATTATTTACCTTTGTATAGAGAATGGTGCAAGTTAAATGTATGTATGTGTCTGTGTAATGTATGCATAATGTTGTATGGTTGAATACATGACAATAAACATATCATCGAAAAAAAACAAAAACCTCTTAACTCCTGAAGAAGCCAGAAGGGACGTCATTTTACCAACATTGTCCTTCTTCTAACATGTTTAGTTAATTTTTGTTCAACAACAACAACAAACACAGACAGAGACATGATCCATCTCTGAATATGTGTGAGTGCAGGTGAGGGAGAGGGATGAACCAGTTCTATTTCTGACTCTAAAACAATGTTGTGGCTACAGCCGCTGGTCCACGTCTGTCCTCTGTGGGAGACGGGAATCTGGAATATACAATCTTGTTTATGGAATAATTGCTCGGGGGTCGTGTTCTGGTCTCTGGAAACATCCTGGAGACACTTCTGTTGTAATAGACGCTTTATACATGAAAGTGATTAAATAATATTTTACCGCTGAACTAATCAGAGTTTTATAAGATTTATCTGTTTTTCACAGAACATTAATATCAAATGTTATTGTTATCTTTCTAATAAAATTTACATGCACAGTTTAATATGCACAGAAGCTCACTTCACTCCTTGTGCATATTACAGAAAAGAGCTGTGAGAATAATATACAATGCCGGTTACCGGGACGGGAACACACAAATAAATTATTTTTACAATCTAAATTACTAAAATTTCTAGATCTAGTTAATTACAATACAGCAAAACTAATGTTTAGAGCCAAGAATAATTTATTACCAGGACATATACAGGGGATATTCTTTGAATGGGAGGGAGGTTATAACCTCAGGGGCCAACTTAATTTCAAAGTTACCAATAGACGCACAACACTGAAGAGCTTCTGTATGTCTATATATACACACACATACAGTATATATATATATATATATATATATATATATATATATATATATATATATATATATATATATATATATATATATATATATATATATATATATATATATATATATATATATATATATATATATATATTTGTACTTTATTTTTTTACTTTTTAGTATTGTTCTTTTTTAATTTGCATATTCGAAATGAAGCTCAAATAATAAAGCTCAAATAATATTTGTTTTTTTTTAATTTATTCTGGTTCCAGGATCTTTGTTTTTATGGGTTTTTTTAAGTTTTATATTTTATGCTCCATGTTTTATCTCTGAAACTGTCCGAGTCCTAATTTGAACTGTTCTGACTCTGAAACCAACTCCATCTGGAGGAAAATAAAGTCTTTACTCTGATGTTTTTTAGTCTAATCACTAAAAACATGTTTGTGTGTCTGATCCTCTCAACAACATTCACATATTAACAGCTAAACCAAACTTTATCAATATAAACGAATCATTGAAATCCAATCTAATACATACAAATCAGGTTTGATAACATTAATGGACATGTTCAAATATATCATTTCATTTCAACTTTATATAAAAAAACAAAATACAAATATATTCACTTAAATAATGTATACATTCTCTTAAATTCTTGATTAAATATTTATTTCAAACAGTCCATAAATGTGTTATTTATTTTAATTTCACTTATTAATCGTTGGATATATGAATTTAATGCTTGTAAAAACCTTTTTCTGGTTGACAAATATAATAATCTTCATTTACTGTTTAAGTTTTTATCAGCCATAAAGATACAAGTGAACCTGTTTCAGGCGTTTATATGTTCCCTTACATTGTTTATTCAAATTTGATTCAGACTTACTGTAGGTTCCATTAATTATAGTTATTTTAAACTGAAGTCCACATATTTATTGTTTTTCTTCTCAAAATAAAATCTGGGTAAAATAAAAATGCAACTTACTGAGAATAAAGATGAGTTCTTCTCTTCCACGTGAACTAAGCAGCTACTTTATTCAGTCCAACTGCTGAACTTAATAACGTTCTGAGTGAATATATTTGCAGTTCCATCTTTCCAGGAACGTTCCTAAATCCAGCTGTAAATCACTATTAAATTGTATTTGAGCTCAAAGTCGTCTTGTGTTCAAAGAGCAGCAGATGCTCCAGAATTACTGAGATGATCAAACATCAATATTTGTAACATCTCTGATATTTGCAGAAATAAAGAACACGTTTAGTTGTTGGGAGACATTTAAACATGTTTCCAGAAATGATGGAGCTTCTCTTCTGTAGCAACGGCTGCATGATGAGTTCTCTACTAAACATGAACAAACTAACATGGAAAGTCTGAAGCAGCTCAAACTGACTTTAAACACATTTTCAACTTCTACAATCAAACAACTGAAGGAAGAGAAATGTTGCTTCTTACCGGTTACATACAGTTTACTTCCAGGTCCAAAGATGTAGTACGGGTATCCTCCCACGGTGAGAAAGACTCGTACAAAAACCTGTCAGCCGTTGAACGCCCAGACTGTAATTGTTGCCACGGCAAAAGCTTATTTCCTCTGTCAGAGCTGCTCTCCAGAGGGAGGAAATATGGACATAATTTAGTTGTTGTGGCTGTTTAAAGTTCCCTGTAATACTGATGTTACACAGAATTAAACTTCTACGTAACTAGAACTATTATGAGATTCTGATCTGAAACTGTGTTTGACATCTGTTCAGCTGGAGGTTTTTGTTCAGGCTGCAGGGATCTTTTCTCACTGTGGGCGTCATACTTCACACACATGCAGTAGTAGGTGGCTGAATGATCCAGTTTAACTCTGTTTAGCTTCAACAAACAACCATTCTGTGTATTTTCAGCTGAGAAATCTGCTTTCTGAGGATGATTGTAGCCTGACTTAATTTCACTGGTTTGTCTGTTAATAACAAGAATCAATCTGAAAGTTTCCAATTCTTTTTTCTGAAACCATCTTATCAAGTCACCATCACACTGATCAGTTCGTCCACAGCTGAAGGAGACACTTTGTCCAACTCTCCTGGTCAGTGTTACATCGTCCTGAACCGGCCCTGCTGCCATGGCAACCAGCGCTGCAGAGACACAGACAGACAGGTGAAGGTCAGTGTGACGGTGTTTGTTCCAGGTGGAGTTTGGGGGCTCCTGATTGGCTGGAAACACTCACCTGAACACAGACAGCACAGAGCAGCAGCTGGGAGGAAAAGCATTTTGGTCCGTGGTGTTTCCTCTGGTGAACCTGGGGAGAAGTGGAGCTCTGATGCAGCCCAGACCCAACAAGGACGAGCTGTGAGACCAGAGCAGGAAAAGCTGCTTTCTAGCAGCTCCTGGAAACTCCCATCAGCCCCTGCAGACCACAGAGAAGCTGCTGCTGCTGATTGACAGCTCGGTCTGGGTCACATGATGCAGAAGCACTAAAACCTTCATGTTCCCACAAACACATGCAGGTTGGTTCTGAGTTTAGTATCACAGACTGTTATCTGTGGTTGGACAGCTGTGGAGGAAATACACAACTGCTACTACACACAGCTGCCCACGATAGATTTTAAACAGAAATATTACTAGTTGGATGTAAACATGCAAATAAGCATCTTATGGTTGTAAACTGTTGTAAATGTAAACAAACATGTCTACACTCTTACTGGATTATTTTGATGAATCATTAAAACTTTGAACAACGGAAATGTTACCATGACTCTTCTGCAGGTCTGGATCCAGACCCTAGTGGTCAGTAGAGGAACTGCAGGTCTGGATCCAGACCCTAGTGGTCAGTAGAAGAACTGCAGGTCTGGATCCAGACTAGTGGTCAGTAGAGGAACTGCAGGTCTGGATCCAGAACTTACTTGTTCTTGTTTCTGAATCTTTCTCCACAGATGTCACATATTACAGATGTTTTACCCTCCTGTGGTTTAACCCCCAGCTGTGGCTCAGAAGGCTGCTCTACTTTACCGTCAGGTCTGTTTCTGAGACTCCTCTTTGGACCCGTCTCCACATCTGGAGCTGGTCCTGAATCCAGATTCTGGCGTTGGTCCTGATCTGGGTCCTCGGTTGAGGGAGAGTTCTGAGAGTGAAGCTGCTCAGGTTTCGGTTCTGGGTCACTGAAGTCCCTTTCCTGGTAAGTGGGAGTCACCGTGAAGGTTTCAGTCTCCTGCTTCAGAACCAGCTGCTCTGGTTCCTCCCGGTCCAGACCAAAGTCCTTATCCTGGTCCAGACCGGAGCCCCTCTGTGGATCACTCTTCCTCTTCACAGACATGTTTCTGTGGGAGAAGAAATAACAGAAAACGGTTCCTGATGTGACGATGCAAAGACAGATCAATCAAAACAACTTTCCAGAGTCAGTAGTGTCAGACGGGTGGTGGGTCAAAGCTGTTGTTACTCACTTATACTTATTTAAAACTAAATACCGGTACCTGAAAATTTCAATCAGCAAACCAGATTATGCTTTTTAAAACCGGTTTTTAAAGCAATCTTGTAGCTGAAGAAGGACCTGAGAGTTTCCACTTCCTGGAAAGAAATCATGGAATCCCAGTTTTGGAGGACCATCTGTCCATCTGTCATCCATCCATAAATCTGTCCATCCATCCATCCATCCATCCATCCATCCATCCATCCATCCATCCATCCATCCATCCATCCATCCATCCATCCATCCATCCATCCATCCATCCATCCATCCATCCATCCATCCATCCATCCATCCATTAAGGTGTTTTATTGATAAAAAAAATAAAAGAAACTCGGACGTCCAACAAATTAAACTAAGAAAAGAAACTGAGGGAAAAAATATGTACACTGATATACACACCTACTCTGTTCTTTTTGTTCTTCTTTTAGTATTATTTTTACATTATAACTGTTGAAGGCCATCACCAGTTCGGCTCTAGCTCTGTCAAACCAGCACTGTGACAAAATATGTGCAAACAACACAAACGACTTCTCTCATTAAAATCAATCAGAATTTATTTACATCCAGGTGTCAAGCAGGTGGAAAAGCGACACCATTGAATAAATCGTGACGGCAAACTACATTAAAACATAAAACACTACCATAAAGAAAACAGGAATAAAACGTTAACTGCATGAAGGAAAAGAGATCAAAACAATAAACACGTTGTACATATCTTCTGATCATCTGTGTCTCAAAACAACATGACAGCACGTGGCCGGCAAGATGGCTGCGCCCCGTCACACCACGTGCAATGAGACAGATGGCGCGGTATTTAAACCCACGGATAACTGGCGAAAATGGAGCCACAAAATAAGCAAACAACAATAATGCTGGTAGTTGCCGGCGTTACACAGTAATATACATATGGTAACTAAACATTAAACGTAAATTTAGCTCTGAACCGCTCTAAATTAAACTGATCGCCCAGAACCATAAACCTCTCGCCTCTTCTCCTCCGGATCGGGAAGCTGCGGGCTCTTTCGGATGCTGATCGAGTTCTGCCGGGGGTTTCAGTCCGAGACGGCCCCTCGGTTCGGTTCGGCTTGGCTCTGATCCCCCCGCCAATCGTTTCTGACGGGGATTCTCCAGTAGCGGGCGGCTCCTGAATCCCTCTCCTGCTTCCAACTCTGAAAAGAAAAGACAGTCTTACAGCGTGCAACAGCCATGCCGATCCTTCCCGCCACGGAGCCTCTTAACGCGGCCTACAGGTGCCGGACAGTCCACTGTAATCAGGGCTGCTCCCGTTTCATCATCGAGGCACGGGCTTCACGGACGCAGGAGGATATGGCTTCTCGGGCTAATATGGACATGCTGCCGGAGGATCGGATCCTCCTGGCGAAAGAACTCAAACAGAGAAAAGGTTAGGAGCGAGCGGGGCCGCAGGAGACCGCTACGGATCTTCAGGCACGATGATCCGATGCGGGTGCACCCCCCCCCGCCCGATGTGCCTTTGGCACAAAGCCATGCTGGAGCGCGAAGGGATGCAGAGATGATGAAGAGCAGAAGAGAAGAGGATTTGAAGAAGGAAGGCGAGCCTTTTCATTCCGCGGGGTGCGGTGACGTCATCAGCGCCTGGCCAGTGATTGGACGTGCGCCCTTCAGGCGCCGCCCCCAAGGCACACTGGTCTTTTTAATTTTTCACAAAGCAGCCATTTTAAGAGGCATTCGAAGCTGGTCCCAGACTGAAGATTGAGCCAACTTTAAAGTCGATTTCACATATTCACAAAATGTTCAATAAGAGTCCACAGTTCGCATGGGCACATGACGGTGGTCCAATATCTTGCATGTAGATTCTTCAGGCCTGGACATTTAGTGGCTGACACCACCCACGACTCTCTATATCAAACCATTCAAAAGTTATGGCAGAAAATACGGACTATCAAATATGGACCAATCAGAAGAAGGGGCGGGGCTAATTTGCACCAATTTTGTTCAAGGTATCAAAACCGAGTACGGTGACACCACCCACAAGTCTTTATGTCAAACGATTCAAAAGTTATGGCAGAAAGTAGGAACTATCACATATGTACCAATCAGATGAAGGGGGGGAGCGCTTTTTGGCGTCTATCGTCACCACGGTAATGCTTTTGACTGAGAAAAGTAATGCGCGTCATTGCAGGATCGAGACGCACATTTTGATGTATAACACATCTGGGTGCACGTTACGGTTCGGGCGAAGAAACGGCCGAAGAAATGGCATAAATTGCACCAAAATTACACAATTAATTAAAAATGGCCGACTTCTTGTTCGGTTTCGGCCAGGGCGCCAAGAGTATTTTCTTTAAGTTGCGACATGATACAGGTGTGTGCCGATTTTTGTGCATATACGTCAAACTGGGCGCTGTTGAGTCATTAGGCCACGCCCATTAAAGGTATTGTGACATGAAAAACACATTTTTCTTGATTTTTTGTGTTTTGTTGGGTGTCTTGACATCAATTACACCCAAAAAACAACGAACTTTTAACATTCAGTGTATTGTGTGCTTTCTGGGATTTTCCGCATAACTATGCAAAAACGGCGCATGTGGTTTGCTGGCGGGTTGTTACGTATAGACCCGCTAAATCACCGCTCCCTGCCTCCTCTCCTCTCCAGCGCACCATAAAGGCTGATTTATGGTTCCGCGTTACACCGACGCAGAGCCTACGGCGTAGGGTTACGCGGCGACGTGCACCGTACGCTGAACCCTACGGCGTAGGCTCTGCGTCGATTTAACGCGGAACCACAAATCAGGCTTAACACAGAGCTGTTTAGAGCCTCTTTTGTTCTAACCACCGGAGGACAACTGCTAAAAAGACCCGCGGCCACTGACTGGACTTAAGATAAGGGGACACTGCTGCTTGCATGCCTTTATTTTTATGATTGTTTGCTGTGGTTCGCCCTGCTGCTTTTCCGTGCATGCTTCACCTGTCGCTCCCGGCTTAACTCTCCGACGCCGCTGTGAGCGTATGGCTGGAGGAGGAGGTTTGGAGGAGGAGCGGCGCAATGATTGACAGGAAAGGGAGAAAAGGAAGCGTTTTTCACGGCGCAAAAAAACACTGTAATAAAAAGCCAGGAATGGAGTACTAGAGTGAAGTTTTTCTTGTTACACTCTTTTAAACACATTTGAGGGATGTTGGCCAAGACTTTTAATAGTGTTAAAAGCATGTTAAAAATGATGTCACAATACCTTTAATGCAAACCATGAAATATCAAATTTATTTCCAGGCCTCGCTTGCGTGCAAAATTTGGTGACATTTGGGGACCTATCAAATATGGACCAATCAGATGAAGGGGGCAGGCGCGCTTTTTGGCGTCTATCGTCGCCACGGTAATGCTTTTGACTGAGAAAAGTTATGTGCATCGTCAAAAGTTATGTGCATCTTCACATTTTTATGTCTAACCACCACTGGAACAGGTACAGGCTGGGGTGCGTCCAAGACCACCATGGGAACAAGGACAGGCTGGGGTGGGGGGGTAACGACAGGAGCAGAATCCATAGGTCGGCCTGCGCTGCTGAAACCACGCCCACAACCAACTCCGCCGGCTGGAGCTTCCGCCATTGTTCAGAAGCGGTGACTGTTTCCACAGCAAGGGACACCTTTTGCATCGACATTTACCCTCATAAAAGGATCAGTGCCCACAGTACGGACCCGGCAACTGCACACGAGTCAGCGGTAAGTGACGTTAATTTTTTATGTTATCGATATTTGTCTACAAGTATGATCTTTGCATGGGCTAAGTATTTCGCTCCGGAGCACCGGGGCGCCTCACTGGACCGGACCCGTGAGCGGCTCCGGCGTCTCCAGTGTTACTTAACGGAGCCACTCACTCGTTAGGTAACACTGGAGCTCTATTAGTAATACATTTTTCTTCTGTTCATGGTTTCAGATCTTCCAAGCAATGCACCTGAAGCTGTTCAACAACACCTTCAGAAGACACGCAGCCCTTCCTTGAGCCAGCAATAGTGTATACATGTTATTTATATACAACTTATGTTCTTTTATTTTTTTAACAATAAAGTTGCCATTTGTGAAAATTCAGTGTTGTGATTTCTTTACAGTTAACATGATTCATTTGTCTTGTAACATAAGAAATTATTAGGAATCGGGGTAAAGAACTGTGGTGTACCTGTTTAGAATTCAATTAAATCTTCCTGTGTGAATTAGTGTGAAGATGAGGTGACCCGTTCCCTCTTCAGGGAACTAAAGACTGATTTATGGTTCTGTGTAACACCAACGCAGAGCCTACGGCGTAGGGTACGCGTCGATTTAATGCAGAACCGTAAATCAGGCTTTAATATCCGTTTACACCGTGTCATAACTGCATGCCAGCATCCGACTATCGCGTTGAGCTGCGTGAAACCGTTAAACTCGCGGCCAGTTAGGACAGTCCAATACAAAAAAAACAAAAGCAATGGAATTTATTTTGTCGCCGAAGCTCCGTCGCATGGGACACACTTTGTGTACGCAGCCGGCTCTTCTGGCTGGAGCGAGGCTTTGTTCCCTCCTCTGCAACACGTTATTCAAGCAGCCAATCAGCACAGAGCCTCATTATCATAGCCTCCCCTCACCCTCCACCTTCACCCCCACCAGGAGCCCTGAACTATCAACTCACCCTCCACCCTCCACCCTCACCCCCACCAGGACCCCTGAACTATCAACTCACCCTCCACCCTCCACCCTCACCCCCACCAGGACCCCTGAACTATCAACTCACCCTCCACCCTCCACCCTCCACCCTCACACCCACCAGGACCCCTGAACTATCAACTCACCCTCCACCCTCACTCCCATCCTCACCCTCCACCCTCACTCCCACCCTCCACCCTCACCCCCACCAGGACCCCTGAACTATCAACTCACCCTCCACCCTCACTCCCACCCTTTCTCTCCACCCTCACCCTCCACCCTCACCCCCACCAGGACCCCTGAACTATCAACTCACTCTCCACCCTCACCCTCCACCCTCACCCCCACCAGGACCCCTGAACTATCAACTCACTCTCCACCCTCCACCCTCACTGTTTACAGATCACTCGGCGCTGCTCACTGTTAACGTTACAATATCACACATGAACACATTGGTCTTTTAAAAAAATATTTATTTCCAAAAAACGTTATTTCTAGTGTGTGTTGTGACTGACTGTAGTCTACTCTGTTCCAGGGGGGCTCACTCGTCAAATCATATTAATCTGACCGAATAATGATATTATCATTATTATTATATGAGAATGAAAAAATGATTTGTTCTTACATTTAATGTATCATCAGATTATTAATAGCATTTTAATGTAGTCAAAGACATTTGCAAACGTTCCAGAAATGGTCTTTAACATTAGCTAACATCCTATTGGCTAATATCACACACACTCCCGGAAGTGTGTGTGTGGGCTGCAGTTGCATCCCGTCACCACCAGGGTGGCAGTGAGCACACACACTTCACACACACATTTCCATATTTTGACCTCGTGAGGCCCTGTGAGATAAAAGCATGAGGAGCATCAGGGAAGGCTCCTGAGCCACTTTAAAGCATAAAACTTTGCAGGGCCCAACAAAAATCAGGGCCCCAAGCCGTGGGTGGGCTACAGGTAGTAGGGCCCCACCAAGTGGTATCCGCGAGTGCTCACACACACACACACACACACACACACACACACACACACACACACACACACACACACACACACACACACACACACACACACACACACACACACACACACGCGCACACACACACACACACACACACACACACACACACACACACACACACACACACACACACACACAATCTGAAGTTTGTGTTTAATATTTAGTTAGTTGTTGTTTATGTGTAGTTTAGGCATTGGAATTCATCCCAAGAGTTGTTCAGTATTTTTTAACACTTGTGTAAACCAATTCTGTTTAACTTGAATGAGATACGTTGTTTTTGTTTATTTTATACATTGTCACAGCTGCTGGTTGCAAAGGTCTGTGCTCGGACTCCTTACTTCACTGTTATTCTGTAACGCCCTCCCTGGCAACAGACTGTATGGAATAACAGCTACTTTGAGACTGATTTTGCTGTTTAGTTATTATTTCCTGATAATTCAGGTGGTGCTCCATTTAGATTGATTTGTTATGATAAGTCATCTTCTTTATTAATTATTAATAACTATCGTAAGACGATTATTAATAACTCTTAATTAACTGAACCAGCACCCCCTTTGTGGCACAGGACAGGACTGGGGCACCGAGGACCAGGGTTGATGACTGCATGCATACATAGAAAGTCTGAATGCATAAGATGTTCCTGTCCCCCCGACCTCCCCCACGTCCCCGGACCGTGTGCAGCAGTGGCTGCTTGTAACTCTCACGGTGGTGTTAAGGTGAAAAGCCACAGCTCACGACGTGGAGGCTGCAGAGCAGGAACCCACACAGCTGCAGGAAAACCCCTGTGATTGGCTGTCAGCAGTTTTGATGAGTCCTAATAACCACAGAGAGCAGGTGCAGATGTGCTACTTCAACCCCCACCCCACATGTAACACATTAACACATGTAACCTGGCGACAAGTAGAGAGAAAACTACAACAACATGCTTGTTTTTCACTTTATTGACAATGATATTGATTTAACGTGAATCAGCTTCGAAACTGTGCACATACAGAATATTAAAAAGGACATGAAGGAGAAATAAATGCTGATAAAAGATGAAATATCACCAAGACGGTTAATCATTTGAGTATATCAAGAGTATAAATGATGTGATGAGTGAGATTATCAGAGAAACCAGTCAGCATGTGTTCAGTTGGTGGACGGCCCCTTGTTCCTGAGGACCATCAGCAGAGAGAGTCCACAGCAGTACAGCAGACTCTTCAGGGTCAGCACTGTGTACAGCAGGCAGAGCAGCTTCACCCTGCACTCGGACTGGAAGATCTCTGAACCTGGATCTGCTGGAGCTGGAACCCCTGAACCTGGATCTGCTGGAGCTGGAACCCCTGAACCTGGATCTGCTGGAGCTGGAACCCCTGAACCTGGATCTGCTGGAGCTGGAACCCCTGAACCTGGATCTGCTGGAGCTGGAACCCCTGAACCTGGATCTGCTGGAGCTGGAACCCCTGAACCTGGATCTGCTGGAGCTGGAACCCCTGAACCTGGATCTGCTGGAGCTGGCAGGTCTGCTGGCTCTCTCTCTGGAGGACAGGGGGCTGCTGGAGCTGGAAGCTCTGAAACAGAGAAGGAAAGATGTTGGGAGTTGCAGGGACAAATGTCCGTCCTCTGCTGTCTTTGACAGCGTCTCCACGTGAAGCTGAGTCTCTGCTGAACACAGTCACCGAGCCTCCGTCACCTTGTGTCTGGGCCTCCACCGTGCCGCCCTCGTGCTTGACGTAGCAGCTGTATCTGTACGTGTCCTGATGGAGGCGGTGGACCACCATGATGGAGGCGCTGCGTCCCGGCTCTCTGAGCTCCACCTGCTCTCCCTCGGCAGGGGGGACGTCCTCCAGCGGGCCGTTCTTCTTCTGTCTTTTCCAGGAGAACCGGACCCCAGGAGGAAACATGGCTGAGGCCACACACAGCAGGGAGCTGCCCCCCCCCAGGTGGACTCTGGATGCTGCTGGGTACACGCTCACCACGGGCTTCACTACCTGCTCATCTGAAGTTGGACACAGACACATTCACACAGTCAGCAGCAGCTTCCAGCATTCAGCCTGATCCTGGAAACCACGTGGACTCTGATCACTAAACACTCATCAATGCAGCTACAAAACTGAGGCCAACACGTGTTTCTGCAGAGGTCTGCACCCCTGATGATCCTTCACCTGCCGTTGGTGGTCAACACCTCCCGGCAGGAGATTCAATCCTAACTTTTAACTCTTAACTGCTCAACCACATCAAAGCAATATACAGTTCTGGACTTTGGACTTCTTCAGGCCAGGAGAGCTATTGCATCATGTTGGAAAAGTCTGGATCCTCCTACATTGAGAATGTGGATAAGGAGCTTTCTAACTGTATTGGACTGGAAAGACTAACGTACATTGATAAGGGAAAACAGAAACACTTTGTCTAACTCTGGGAACCATATATGAACAATATGATGGAGGATTGTGCAAGATTTACCTGAAAACAACTTGTTAAAATTCTGGAGAATATCATTTTGATTTATTTTATTTTTTAATTTTATATTTAATTTATTTATTTTATTTTTCCTCCCAATTGGTTAATCAAATATAATTATTTACCTTTGTATAGAGAATGGTGCAAGTTAAATGTATGTATGTGTCTGTGTAATGTGTGTGTAATGTTGTATGGTTGAATAAATTTAAAAAACAACAATAAACATATCGTGAAAAAAACTCAAACTCTTAACTCCTGAAGAATCCAGAAGGGACGTCATTTTACCAACATTGTCCTTCTTCTAACATCTTTAGTTCATTTTTGTTCAACACCAACAACAAACACAGACAGAGACATGATCCATCTCTGAATATGTGTGAGTGCAGGTGAGGGAGAGGGATGAACCAGTTCTATTTATGACTCTAAAACAATGTTGTGGCTACAGCCGCTGGTCCACGTCTGTCCTCTGTGGGAGACGGGAATCTGGAATATACAATCTTGTTTATGTAATAATTGCTCGGGGGTCGTGTTCTGGTCTCTGGAAACATCCTGGAGACACTTCTGTTGTAATAGAAGCTTTAGACATAAAAGTCATTGAATTATATTTAACCGCTGAACTAATCACTGTTTTATAAGATTTATCTGTATTTTTAAACATTTTTGGTTGGACTCTGATCACAGAACATTAATATCAAACATTATTGTTTAATGTCTAATAAAATTTACATGCACAGTTTAATGTGTATTTTTTTTTTTTTTTAATTTCTTCTGGTTCCAGGTTTAGTTTTATATTTTATGCTCCATGTTTTATCTCTGAAACTGTCCGAGTCCTAATTTGAACTGTTCTGACTCTGAAACCAACTCCATCTGGAGGAAAATAAATCTTTACTCTGATGTTTTTTAGTCTAATCACTAAAAACACGTTTGTGTGTCTGATCCTCTCAACAACATTCAGATATTAACAGTTAAACCAATATTAATTAATATAAACCTATCATTGAAATCTAATACTAATAATAATAAAATCAGGTTTGATAACATTACTGGAGATGTCCAAACATATGAATTATTTAAACTTTAGAATGAAAATCAAAATACAAATATATTCACTCAGTCATTTATACCTTCTCTGAAATTGTTGATTAAATATTTATTTCAAACAAGTCCATAAATGTGTTATTTATTTTAATTTCACTTATTTATCTTTTGATTTCTTAATTTAATACTTTGCTAAAACCGTTTTCTGGTTGACTGAATAAAAAGGCGACGGACTGAGAATAAAGATGAGTTCTTCTCTTCCACGTGAACTAAGCAGCTACTTTATTCAGTCCAACTGCTGAACTTAATAACGTTCTGAGTGAATATATTTGCAGTTCCATCTTTCCAGGAACGTTCCTAAATCCAGCTGTAAATCACTATTAAATTGTATTTGAGCTCAAAGTCGTCTTGTGTTCAAAGAGCAGCAGATGCTCCAGAATTACTGAGATGATCAAACATCAATATTTGTAACATCTCTGATATTTGCAGAAATAAAGAACACGTTTAGTTGTTGGGAGACATTTAAACATGTTTCCAGAAATGATGGAGCTTCTCTTCTGTAGCAACGGCTGCATGATGAGTTCTCTACTAAACATGAACAAACTAACATGGAAAGTCTGAAGCAGCTCAAACTGACTTTAAACACATTTTCAACTTCTACAATCAAACAACTGAAGGAAGAGAAATGTTGTTTCTTACCGGTTACATACAGTTTACTTCCAGGTCCAAAGATGTAGTAGCCTTTTCCTCCCACGGTGAGAAAGACTCGTACAAAAACCTGTCAGCCGTTGAACGCCCAGACTGTAATTGTTGCCACGGCAACAGCTTATTTCCTCTGTCAGAGCTGCTCTCCAGAGGGAGGAAATATGGACATAATTTAGTTGTTGTGGCTGTTTAAAGTTCCCTGTAATACTGATGTTACACAGAATTAAACTTCTACGAAACCCAAACTATTATGGGATTCTGATCTGAAACTGTGTTTGACATCTGTTCAGCTGGAGGTTTTTGTTCAGGCTGCAGGGATCTTTTCTCACTGTGGGCGCCTTCCTTCCAACAGGAGCAGTAGTAGGTGGCTGAATGATCCAGTTTAACTCTGTTTAGCTTCAACAAACAACCGTTCTGTGTATTTTCAGCTGAGAAATCTGCTTTCTGAGGATGATTGTAGTTTGAATCAATTACACTGTTTCCTCTGTGAATATCAAGAATGGCTCTGAAAGTTTCCTTTTCTTTTTTCTGAAACCATCTTATCCCGTCATAATCACACTGATCAGTTCGTCCACAGCTGAAGGAGACACTTTGTCCAACTCTCCTGGTCAGTGTTACCTCGTCCTGAACCAGCTCTGCTGCCATGGCAACCAGCGCTGCAGAGACACAGACAGACAGGTGAAGGTCAGTGTGACGGTGTTTGTTCCAGGTGGAGTTTGGGGGCTCCTGATTGGCTGGAAACACTCACCTGAACACAGACAGCACAGAGCAGCAGCTGGGAGGAAAAGCATTTTGGTCCGTGGTGTTTCCTCTGGTGAACCTGGGGAGAAGTGGAGCTCTGATGCAGCCCAGACCCAACAAGGACGAGCTGTGAGACCAGAGCAGGAAAAGCTGCTTTCTAGCAGCTCCTGGAAACTCCCATCAGCCCCTGCAGACCACAGAGAAGCTGCTGCTGCTGATTGACAGCTCGGTCTGGGTCACATGATGCAGAAGCACTAAAACCTTCATGTTCCCACAAACACATGCAGGTTGGTTCTGAGTTTAGTATCACAGACTGTTATCTGTGGTTGGACAGCTGTGGAGGAAATACACAACTGCTACTACACACAGCTGCCCACGATAGATTTTAACCAGGAATATTACTAGTTGGATGTAAACATGCAAATAAGCATCTTATGGTTGTAAACAGTTGTAAATGTAAACAAACATGTCTACACTCTTACTGGATTATGTTGATGAATCATCAATACTTTGAACAACGGAAATGTTACCGTGAGACTTCAGCAGGTCTGGATCCAGATCCTAGTGGTCAGTAGAGGAACTGCAGGTCTGGATCCAGACCCTAGTGGTCAGTAGAGGAACTGCAGGTCTGGATCTGGACCCTAGTGGTCAGTAGAGGAACTGCAGGTCTGGATCTGGACCCTAGTGGTCAGTAGAGGAACTGCAGGTCTGGATCTGGACCCTAGTGGTCAGTAGAGGAACTGCAGGTCTGGATCCAGACCTTACTTGTTCTTGTTTCTGAATCTTTCTCCACAGATGTCACATATTACAGATGTTTTACCCTCCTGTGGTTTAACCCCCAGCTGTGGCTCAGAAGGCTGCTCTACTTTACCGTCAGGTCTGTTTCTGAGACTCCTCTTTGGACCCGTCTCCACATCTGGAGCTGGTCCTGAATCCAGATTCTGGCGTTGGTCCTGATCTGGGATCTCGGTTGAGGGAGAGTTCTGAGAGTGAAGCTGCTCAGGTTTGGGTTCTGGGTCACTGAAGTCCCTTTCCTGGTAAGTGGGAGTCACCGTGAAGGTTTCAGTCTCCTGCTTCAGAACCAGCTGCTCTGGTTCCTCCCGGTCCAGACCAAAGTCCTTATCTTGGTCCAGACCGGAGCCCCTCTGTGGATCACTCTTCCTCTTCACAGACATGTTTCTGTGGGAGAAGAAATAACAGAAAACGGTTCCTGATGTGACGATGCAAAGACGGATCAATCAAAACAACTTTCCAGAGTCAGTAGTGTCAGATGGGTGGTGGGTCAAAGCTGTTGTTACTCACTTATACTTATTTAAAACTAAATACCGGTACTTGAAAATTTCAATCAGCAAACGAGAATGATATTTAAAACCGGTTTTTAAAGCAATCTTGTAGCTGAAGAAGGACCTGAGAGTTTCCACCTCCTGGAAAGAAATCATGGAACCACCAGTTTTGGAGGACCATCAGTCCATCTGTCGTCCATCCATAAATCTGTCCATCCATCCATCCATCCATCCATCCATCCATCCATCCATCCATCCATCCATCCATCCATCCATCCATCCATCCATCCATCGATCAGTCCATCTGTTACATAAACTGTGGGTTATTGTACAAGGGAAAAAAATGGCTGGAGTTGCTAAAGCAGATTAAGGTGTTTTATTGACAAAAAAATTAAAGAAACTCGGACGTCCAACAAATGAAACTAAGAAAAAAAACTGAGGGAAAAAATATGCACACTGATGTATACACCTGCTCTGTTCAGCAGCAACCTCCAAACGCAGTAACCCAAAAACAAAATCCCTGGTGGCCAGATGCCTTTAACTGCTAAGCCCCTCCCTCTGGACCAACTCATAATTAATTGGAAATCAAATAAAAGTTAACAATTAAAGCTGCAAGCAGTGATGAAAAGGCCCTCGCACCCTTGTGCACGTTCAGGCTGCAGTGGAAGCGCTTGTATGACTCTGTTGTGCCACACGTAGGGGGCGCTGTTTCAGTTATCAAGAGTTATTAATTATAATTAATAATTAATAAAGTCGATTATTTATCCAATTGAATTATTCAAAATTATTTAATTATTCGGGGCACCAAAAGAGATCAAAACAATAAACACGTGGTACATATCTTCCGATCATCTGTGTCTCAAAACAACGTGACCGCACGTGGCCGGCAAGATGGCTGCGCCCCGTCACACCACGTGCAATGAGACGGATGACGGCGCGGTATTTAAACCCACGGATAACTGGTGAAAATGGCAACACAAAATAAGCAAACAACAATAATGCCGGTAGTTGCCGGCATTACACAGTAATATACATATGGTAACTAAACATTAAACGCAAATTTAGCTCTGAACTGCTCTAAATTAAACTGATCGCCCAGAACCATAAACCTCTCGCTTCTTCTCCTCCGGATCGGGAAGCTGCGGGCTCTTTCGGATGCTGATCGAGTTCTGCCGGGGGTTTCAGTCCGAGACAGCCCCTCGGTTCGGTTCGGCTCGGCTCTGATCCCACCGCCGATCGTTTCTGATGGGGATTCTCCAGTAGCGGGCGGTAGTGATGCGCGGGTCAGGGTTTTTCCAACCCGCGGGTCCCGCATTAATGAGAAAATATGACCCACCCCATCTCGCCCCGCACCACCATATCTATTTGCACAACCTGCCCCAACCCGCACCCGCCGGTATTAATACACGATTACACGTTAAATGTGCCATTGAATAAGGCGTTTATTCCGTCTCACTCTCACAAAGGTGAAAACAGGCTTTACAGTGCACTGGAAACTGCAACAAATTCAAATCTTAAGGCTGGTAAATAAACAATAAATAAATCCAAAAATAAAAATAAAATTAGGTTTTTGTGGCTATTTGCAATAAACTGAATAACGAAGCATAGGCTATTAACCACATTAATCTAACCGGGGCATTGTCATTCAATGTGCACTGTGCAAAAAAAGAATTGCATCAACTGTGCCGGGGTTTAGTCTGTTTCGCCTGGACTCGAGCACCCGGCCGGCTGAGCTTAAGGTGCGCTCGCTCGATGCACTTGTTGCAGGGATGCAGAGAATCATTCTGGCCACCTTGCCAAGCAGACCTGTGAGGGAAGACCTGTGACTGAGACTCCCAGAAACTTAAAAGGTAATTCCAATCCCAGAATAGCTGGCTGTCAATGTAGCACTGCACCTCGTCTTTCTGGTCATCTTTTTCACCATTATCCTCCCACTCGCTGAACGCAGACAGTTTTGGCCTGCCTCACCCGCCCCGCCCATGAAGTGAAAATTTCTTGACCCAACCCAACCCGCCCCGCGGGACCCGCGGGTTATGGGTCGACCCGCGCATCACTAGCGGGCGGCTCCTGAATCCCTCTCCTGCTTCCAACTCTGAAAATAAAAGACAGTCTTACAGCGTGCAACAGCCATGCCGATCCTTCCCGCCACGGAGCCTCTTGACGCGGCCTACAGGTGCGGGACAGTCCACTGTAATCAGGGCTGCTCCCGTTTCATCATCGAGGCACGGGCTTCACGGACGCAGGAGGATATGGCTTCTCGGGCTAATATGGACATGCTGCCGGAGGATCGGATCCTCCTGGCGAAAGAACTCAAACAGAGAAAAGGTTAGGAGCGAGCGGGGCCGCAGGAGACCGCTACGGATCTTCAGGCACGATGATCCGATGCGGGTGCACCCCCCCCGCCCGACGTGCCTTTGGCACAAAGCCAAGCTGGAGCGCGAGGGGATGCAGAGATGATGAAGAGCAGAAGAGAAGAGGATTTGAAGAAGGAAGGCGAGCCTTTTCGTTCCGTGGGCTGCGGTGACGTCATCAGCGCCTGGCCAGTGATTGGACGTGCGCCCTTCAGGCGCCGCCCCCAAGGCACACTGGTCTTTGTAGTTTTTCACAAAGCAGCCATTTTAAGAGGCATTTGAAACTGGTCCCAGACTGAAGATTGAGCCAACTTTAAAGTCGATTTCACATATTCACAAAATGTTCAATAAGAGTCCACAGTTCGCATGGGCACATGACGGTGGTCCAACATCTTGCATGTAGATGTCTTCAGGCCTGGACATTTAGCGGCTGACACCACCCACGACTCTCTATATCAAACCATTCAAAAGTTATGGGAGAAAATAGGGACTATCAAATATGGACCAATCAGAAGAAGGGGCGGGGCTAATTTGCACCAATTTTGTTCAAGGTATCAAAACCGAGTACGGTGACACCACCCACAAGTCTTTATGTCAAACGATTCAAAAGTTATGGCAGAAAGTAGGAACTATCACATATGGACCAATCAGATGAAGGTGGAGTGCTTTTTGGCATCTATCGTCACCACGGTAATGATTTTGACTGAGAAAAGTAATGCGCGTCATCGCAGGATCGAGACGCACATTTTGATGTATAACACATCTGGGTGCACGTTACGGTTCGGGCGAAAAAACGGCCGAAGAAATTGCATAAATTGCGCCAAAATTACATAATTAATTAAAAATTGCCGACTTCCTGTTCGGTTTCGGCCATGGCGCCAAGAGTATTTTCTTTAAGTTGCAACATGATACAGGTGTGTGCCGATTTTTGTGCATAAACGTCAAACTGTATTGTGGGGCAGGAGTCACAAAGTTTTCTAGTTTTTCTCGTTAGGTAACACTGGACCTCTATTAGTAATACATTTTTCTTCTGTTCATGGTTTCAGATCTTCCAAGCAATGCTGTTCAATGACACCTTCAGAAGATGCGCGGCCCTTCCTTGAGCCAGCAATAGTGCATACATGTTATTTATATACAACTTATGTTCTTTTATTTTTTTAACAATAAAGTTGCCATTTGTGAAAATTCAGTGTTGTGATTTCTTTACAGTTAACATGATTCATTTGTCTTGTAACATAAGAAATTATTAGGAATCGGGGTAAAGAACTGTGGTGTACCTGTTTAGAATTCAATTAAATCTTCCTGTGTGAATTACTGTGAAGATGAGATGACCCGTTCCGTCTTCAGGGAACTAAAGGCGGATTTATGGTTCCGCGTTACACCAACGCAGAGCCTACGATGTAGGCTACGCGTCGATTTAACGCAGAACCGTAAATCAGGTTTTAAGATCCGTTTACACCGTGTCATAACTGCATGCGAGCGTCCGACTATCGCGTCGAGCTGCGTGACATCGGACGCTCTCTGTCCACACTGAAACCGTTAAACTCACGGCCAGTTAGGACAGTCCAATACAAAAAAAACAAAAGCAATGGAATTTATTTTGTCGCCGAAGCTCCCTCGCATGAGACACGCTTTGTGTACGCAGCCGGCTCTTCTGGCTGGAGCGAGGCTTTGTTCCCTCCCCTGCTACACGTTATTCAAGCAGCCAATCAGCACAGAGCCTCATTATCAAGCCTCCCCTCACCCTCCACCTTCACCCCCACCAGGACCCCTGAACTATCAACAACGAATAATAATATTATCATTATTATTATATGAGAATGAAAAAATTATTTGTTCTTACATTTAATGTATCATCAGATTATTAATAGCATTTTAATTTAGTCAAAGAAATGTGCAAACGTTCCAGAAATGGTCTTTAACATTAGCTAACATCCTATTGGCTAATATCACACAAACTCCCGGAAGTGTGTGTGTGGGCTGCAGTTGCATCCCGTCACCACCAGGGTGGCAGTGAGCACACACACTTCACACACACATTTCCATATTTTGACCTCGTGAGGCCCTGTGAGATAAAAGCATGAGGAGCATCAGGGAAGGCTCCTGAGCCACTTTAAAGCATAAAATCTTGCGGGGCCCAGCAAAATGGCCCCACGGGGATTCAGGGCCCCAAGCCGTGGGTGGGCTACAGGTGCTAGGGCCCCACCAAGTAGTATCCGCCAGAGTACACACACACACACACACACACACACACACACACACACACACACACACACACACACACACACACACACACACACACACACACACACACACACACACGTGTATAATCTGAAGTTTGTGTTTAATATTTAGTTAGTTGTTTATGTGTAGTTTAGGGCGTAGAATTTATCCTGTGTTGTTTCAGTATCTTTTAACACTTGTGTAAATAATTTCTGATTAATTTGAATGACAGAAGTTTTTGTTTATTTTATACATTGTCACAGCTGCTGGTTGCAAAGGTCTGTGCTCGGACTCCTTCCTTCACTGTTATTCTGTAACACCCCTAGCAACAGGCTGTATGGAATAACAGTTACCTTGAGACTGATTTTGCTGTTTAGTTGTTATTTTCCTGATAATTCAGGTGGTGCCCAGTTTACTTTTATTCATTATGATAAGTCATCTGCAAGCAATGAATTAAAGTTAGCAAGAAATTTAACTGTTTTCAAACATGAGTTAAAGAAGCTGTTATGGAAGGAATATCAAAACTAGGTACAGGAATGGCAATGTCTGGCTATGTGTACAAAACAATGGCAATGTGGGAAATTCAGCACTGGAACACCTGGCATGGAAACAAAACATGGAAACAAAACAAAGTCACTATAAAATGTGTGTGTGTGACATTGAGCTCTATCACAGCACAGCAGATATCACGACCAAGCAGAACATAAAATCAAGAATGGAGATTCTGAACTGGTCAGTAAATGCTATTGACAAGATTTTTTCTACACGGCGTGCTGGGACAAGGGAACCGGCCTGTCCAGATGGGACATTCTTGGCGGGATACACCATAGGCAAAGCTGCTCTCTGGCCTCGCTGACATCCAGGGGAGACTGACCAGTGTATGGTCGGAGGTGTCCAAAGCTCGGGAGGAGATGAAGTCAGTACGAGCGGAGGGGGCAAAGGCTGTGGCGGCTAGAGAGCCAGAGGACAGCGACTAATCAAAATCTGCATTGACACACGCACCTCCATTGCAAAGTGGATTGCATGCAAAAAGAGGCTTGGACATAAAAATAACTGAACAGTGGACACAGTAGTAAATCACAGGAACGGTGATCAGGATGAGTGGACTGGACAAGTGTACAAACATACATGCTATCTGGACTGTGAAGGATGAAATTAGACAAATTGCTATGTGGTAAACTATGTATGTATGTAACTATGAGTATGCAATGTATAATGTTCTGGAGATGAAATGTGTCTATATAAACATGCCGAAATAAACGAAATAAATAAAAAAAAAATAAAAAAAAATCTTCTTTATTAATTATTAATAACTATCATAAGACAGTTATTAATAACTTTTAAAAAACTGAAACAGCACCCCTTTTGTGGCACAACAATTCAATTCAATTTCAATTCAATTTTATTTATATAGCGTCTAATACAACAGAGTTGTCTCTAGACGCTTTACAGAGACCCATACCCAGAACATGACCCCCGAGCAGATATTACATAAACAATGGCAGGTAAAAAACTCCCCTAGTGGGAGAAAAACCTTAAGCCAAACAGTGGCAAGGAAAAACTCCCCTTTAGGAGGGAAGAAACCTTGAGCAGGACCAGGCTCATCAGGGGGGACCCTCCTGCCGAGGGCCAGACTGGTGGGTCAGGGACGGCAACAGCACAGCAGGCAGGTGGAAGCAGCAACGGGATGACCGGGGGTGGGGACCGCAGGCCAGCACACAGCTCCCGAAGCTCCGGCCCAATCAGCAAGTCCCAGGTTGGGGTGCAGGGTCAGGAAAAGACTTGTGCTCCGTAATGCAAGCTACAAGCCACCCACGGCCACCTGCAGGACAAAAGAGAGAAAAGGGAGGAGAAGGGGGGGGCAGCAACGGGATGACCAGGGGTGGGGACCGCAGGCCAGCACACAGCTCCCGAAGCTCCGGCCCAATCAGCAAGTCCCAGGTTGGGGTGCAGGGTCAGGGAAAGACTTGTGCTCCGTAATGCAAGCTACAAGCCACCCACGACCACCTGCAGGTTCCGGTGTCCGGCAAAGGATGCTGCAACATGGACAAAAGAGAGAAAAGGGAGGAGAAGGGGGGGCCAGCACAAGAAACTACAGGAGCGACTCTGACACACTAAAGTTTACACTACCTAGAGATTTACCAACACCAGCTAGAGGTTTACTAAACACTAACTATAGGCTTTACTAAACAGAAAGGTTTTAAGTTTAGTTTTAAAGGTGGAGGTGGAGTCAGCCTCCTTAACCCAGATTGGAAGTTGGTTCCAAAGTAATGGTGCCTGATAGCAGAACGCCCGCCCTCCAAATCTACATTTAGATACTCTAGGAACTACGAGTAAACCTGCACTCTGAGAACGGAGAGCTCTGACAGGAACATAAGGCACTATCAGGTCTTGCAAATAATGCGGAGCTAAGCCGTTTTGGGCTTTATACGCAAGTAATAAAATTTTAAATTGGATTCTGAATTTTACGGGTAACCAATGGAGCGACGCTAACACTGGAGAGACGTGGTCTCTCCTGCTAATTCCTGTCAGTACTCGTGCTGCTGCATTTTGGATCAGCTGGAGCCTATTCAGCAAATTACTTGGACATCCTGCTAACAACACATTACAGTAATCTAGTCTAGAAGATACAAACGCATGAACTAGTTTTTCTGCATCACTCTGTGAGAGGATTTTCCTAATCTTTGCAATATTACGGAGATGGAAAAAGGCTATTTTACAAACCTGATTGACATATGGTTTAAACGACAAATCCTGATCGAAAATAACACCAAGATTTCTCACAGTTGCACTGGAAGCCATCGCAACACCATCTAATCCCTTCCTAAGATGCTCTGGACCAAGAATGATAACCTCTGTTTTATCTGAATTTAGAAGCAGGAAATTTCTGGACATCCAGTCCTTGATGTCCCTAAGACATGCCTGAAGTTTAACTAACGGTTCTGTTTCATCCGGCTTCATAGACAAATAGAGCTGCGTATCATCAGCATAACAATGAAAGTGTATGCCGTGATTCTGGATTATACTTCCCAACGGCTGCATGTATAAACTGAACAAGATTGGCCCTAGCACTGAACCCTGCGGAACACCATAACAGACCCTTGACTGTTCTGAAGAAACCTCATGTACATGAACAAACTGGAACCTGTCAGATAGATATGATTTAAACCAACATAGAGCTGTCCCTTTAATCCCAACAACATGCTCTAACCTGTGCAGTAAAATGCCATGATCTATAGTGTCAAAAGCAGCACTGAGGTCCAGTAGAACCAGTATGGACACTAATCCCTTATCTGAGGCCATAAGGAGGTCATTCGTGACTCGAACAAGTGCTGTCTCTGTGCTATGATGCATTCTGAACCCTGACTGAAAGACTTCAAACAGATCATTTCTATACAAATAGTCACATAACTGGCTTGAAACTGCCTTTTCCAGAATTTTAGACACAAATGGAAGGTTGGAAATTGGTCTATAATTAGCTAAGGTGTCTGGGTCAAGAGAAGGTTTTTTAAGTAAAGGTTTAATTACTGCGACTTTGAAAACCTGTGGTACATATCCTAAACTTAGGGATAGGTTAATTTGGTCCAGTATTGTCGTACCAATAAGAGAAAAAACATGTTTGAATAGACGAGTCGGGATGGGGTCTAACATACATGTGGTTGACTTAGCTCTATTAACGAGTGAAGTCAGCTCAGGGAGGTCTATAGGATCAAAACAGTCTAGAGACAAGTCAGAGCCTAGGGAAGTCGCTAAAGCTGAAGAAACACCTACAACCGGCTGGTTGATTTCTTCTCTAATTCTCGCGATTTTACTGTTGAAGAAGCCCATAAAGTCCTCACTACTGAGAGCTGCAGGAATGCACGGCTCAACAGAGTTGTGACTCTTTGTCAGCCTGGCTACAGTGCTGAACAGAAAACGTGGGTTACTTTTGTTATCCTCTATCAGCGTTGAATAATAAGCTGTTCTGGCTTTGCGAATGGCTTTTTTATATACTATTAGAATATCTTTCCATTCACGATGAGAGTCTACAGACCTACAAGAGTACCACTTCCTTTCCATTTTACGCACGTTTTGTTTCAACATGCGGATATCTGAATTGTACCAGGGAGTTAAGCTCCTGTGGCTAGAAACCCTCCTTTTCAAAGGAGCAACTTCATCTAAAGCTGAATGCAACAAATCAGCAGTGTTACTAGCAAGGAAATCAACATCTGCAGAGGTAGAACCCAGGTCACTGGCCTCGACTACATCACTATTTCGCACTGTCGTAAGATAAGCAATGGCCTCCCTAAATTTAACAATAACTTCATCAGACAAACATCTGCTAAAATAATACCTCCTATTTTGCACTTCAACATCAACAAAATTAAATTCAAACGTTATTAAGTAATGGTCGGATAAAAGGGAGTTTACAGGTGACACCAACAGACCATCAGTTTCAACACCGTAGGTGAGAACGAGATCGAGAGTATGATTAAAACAGTGCGTCGGTTTATCCACTTTTTGTGAGATACCCATTGATTCTAGAAGAGAATCGAAGGCTAATTTAAGATTATCGCTTTCAACATCCATATGAATGTTAAAATCACCCACTATGATGAATTTATCTGTGCTGATCAATAATCCAGAAAGGAAATCTGAAAATTCAGACAAAAACTCCAGATACGCACCAGCAGGGGGCCGGTACACTACCACTAACACAACTGGCTTCTCTGATTTCCGGCTCGGAAATTTCAGACCAAGCATGAGGCTTTCAAATGTATTATAGTTGCACTTGGGTTCAATTTTTGTTTGGAGACCGGAGTTATAAATTGCTGCGACTCCTCCGCCTCGGCCCGTGCTTCTAGGAATGTGATGATTAAAGTAGCCGGGCGGAGTTGATTCATTCAAACTAACATACTCTTCCTCCTGTAACCATGTTTCTGTTAAGCAGAAAATATCACTCCTGCTCTCTGTAATTATATCATTTACTAACAGAGACTTAGAGCTTAATGATCGTATATTTAGTAGTCCGCATCTAATTTTTCGGTCTGTAATTGGTACCAAATGTGCATTGGTTTTAATTTTTACAAGGTTATCTTGGTTAACGCCTCTATAACGCTGCACCTGGTGAACTTTTGGAGGGCGGGGAACTGCAACCACTTCTATTTTGCTAGGCACCTGGCCAGAGTCGCCAATATCATGTAATCCTACAGTTTTAGAGTCGCTAATTACATAATGCAATCCTACAGTTTTGTTGGCAGGCGTTGGTCCTTGAGAAGCAACAGATGTGTCGCTGAGCCCTTTAAGACTACCCTTCCTCCGAACCGTCACCCAGCTGCCCTGCCTGGCCGGCTGCCGGGGAGCTGCAGGGGAGCGGTTACGCTCAGCTGCTACGGGCCGGTCCGCAGAGGATTCTATCGGACTATGGTCTAGTTGGCCAAACCGGACCTCTAACTGACTAAGCCTCGCCTCCAGCCCTGTTAAACTACAGCTCTGCATCCTGGCCTGGACCCTGCATTGTCAGGGGGAGTGTCTAATAACATTGGCCAGATTTCTAGACATAAGAGCTGCACCATCCCGGGTGGGATGAATGCCGTCCCTTCTAATCAGACCGGGCTTTCCCCAGAATGTCTCCCAGTTGTCAATAAAGTCCACGTCGTTTTCTGAACACCACTGAGACAACCAGCGGCGGAGCGAGAGCATGCGACTAAACATGTCATCGCTGGTCAGATTGGGGAGGGGGCCAGAAAAACCTACGGAGTCTGACATGGTTTTGGCGAAGTTACACACCGAGACAATATTCATTCTGGTTACTTCCGACTGGCGAAGACGGGAGTCATTAGCTCCGACATTGATGATAACTTTACCATATTTACGATTACCCTTTGCCAGTAGCTTCAAATTTGCTTCTATGTCGCCCGCTCTGGCCCCCGGGATGCACCTAACTAAGGTCTCTGGAGTCGGCTTCACATGTCTGACTATGGAGTCTCCAATCACCAGGGTCGGTTTCTCAACAGATGTGTCGCTAAGTGGGGAAAATCTGTTAGACACATGAAGCGGGTGGTGGTGTTCCGTGAGCCCTTTAAGACTAGTCTTCCTCCGAACCGTCACCCAGCTGCCCTGCCTGGCCGGCTGCTCGGGAGCTGCAGGGGAGCGGTTACGCTCAGCTGCTACGGGCCGGTCCGCCGCTAGCTTAGCCTGGTTAGCTGAGGAGGCTCTCGGACTATGGTTTAGTTGGCCGAACCGGACCTCTAACTGACTGAGCCTCGCCTCCAGCCCTGCAAATAAACTACACTTTAAGCACTTACCGTCTTCACTAAAAGAGGCAGAGGAATAACTAAACATTTCACACACTGAGCAGGAAAGAGGTGAAGCGGTGGGAGCCGGAGCGGCCATGCTAAGATGCTAACGGAGGCTAACGGACAGAAAATGTATCGGTGATTGGTGACAGTGAAAGTTACGGAAGAGAAAATGAGCGAGTGTTGAAATAAAGACAGTAATGTACCAGATATAGTGCTATTTTACCAGAAAACAGTCTAAGTTTTAGATAAAAAGTCGGGAGAGATCTGAGCCTGCAACGCCGTGAAACGGCAGCAGCACAGACCGCAAACACCAGGAAGTGACGCGATGCGTGACGCAATACGTTACCCAATCAGCAAGCAAGACTCAATCATCCACAACAACACAGGACTGGGGCCCCGAGGACCAGGGTTAATGACTGCATACATACATAGAAAGTCTGAATGCATACGATGTTCCTGCCCCCCCGACCTCCCCCACGTCCCCGGACGGTGTACAGCAGTGGCTGCTTGTAACTGTCACGGTGATGTTAAAGCGAAAAGCCACAGCTCACGACATGGAGGCTGCAGAGCAGGAACCCACACAGCTGCAGGAAAAGCCCTGTGATTGGCTGTCAGCAGTTTTGATGAGTCCTAATAACCACAGAGAGCAGGTGCAGATGTGATACTTCACCCCCCACCCCACATGTAACACAATAATGCATGTAACTTGGCGACAAGTAGAGAAAAAACTACAACAAGAAGCTTGTTTTTCACTTTATTGACAATAATCAGAATATTAAAAAGGGCATGAAGGAGAAATAAATGCTTTTAAAAGATGAAATATCACCAAGACGGTTAATCATTTGTGTATATCAAGAGTATAAGATGTGATGAGTGAGATTATCAGAGAAACCAGTCAGCATGTGTTCAGTTGGTGGACGGCCCCTTGTTCCTGAGGACCATCAGCAGAGAGAGTCCACAGCAGTACAGCAGACTCTTCAGGGTCAGCACTGTGTACAGCAGGCAGAGCAGCTTCACCCTGCACTCAGACTGCTGGAAGACCTCTGAACCTGGAAGTTCTGAAACAGAGAAGGAAGATGTTGGGAGTTGCAGGGACAAATGTCCGTCCTCTGCTGTCTTTGACAGCGTCTCCACGTGAAGCTGAGTCTCTGCTGAACACAGTCACCGAGCCTCCGTCACCTTGTGTCTGGGCCTCCACCGTGCCGCCCTCGTGCTTGACGTAGCAGCTGTATCTGTACGTGTCCTGATGGAGGCGGTGGACCACCATGATGGAGGCGCTGCGTCCCGGCTCTCTGAGCTCCACCTGCTCTCCCTCGGCAGGGGGGACGTCCTCCAGCGGGCCGTTCTTCTTCTGTCTTTTCCAGGAGAACCGGACCCCAGGAGGAAACATGGCTGAGGCCACACACAGCAGGGAGCTGCCCCCCCCCAGGTGGACTCTGGATGCTGCTGGGTACACGCTCACCACGGGCTTCACTACCTGCTCATCTGAAGTTGGACACAGACACATTCACACAGTCAGCAGCAGCTTCCAGCATTCAGCCTGATCCTGGAAACCACGTGGACTCTGATCACTAAACACTCATCAATGCAGCTACAAAACTGAGGCCAACACGTGTTTCTGCAGAGGTCTGCACCCCTGATGATCCTTCACCTGCCGTTGGTGGTCAACACCTCCCGGCAGGAGATTCAATCCTAACTTTTAACTCTTAACTGCTCAACCACATCAAAGCAATATACAGTTCTGGACTTTGGACTTCTTCAGGCCAGGAGAGCTATTGCATCATGTTGGAAAAGTCTGGATCCTCCTACATTGAGAATGTGGATAAGGAGCTTTCTAACTGTATTGGACTGGAAAGACTAACGTACATTGATAAGGGAAAACGGAAAGACTTTGTCTAACTCTGGGAACCATATATGAACAATATGATGGAGGATTGTGCAAGATTTACCTGAAAACAACTTGTTAAAATTCTGGAGAATATCATTTTGATTTATTTTATTTTTTAATTTTATATTTAATTTATTTATTTTATTTTTCCTCCCAATTGGTTAATCAAATATAATTATTTACCTTTGTATAGAGAATGGTGCAAGTTTAATGTATGTGTCTGTGTAATGTATGCGTAATGTTGTATGGTTGAATAAATTTAAAAAACAACAATAAACATATCGTGAAAAAAACTCAAACTCTTAACTCCTGAAGAAGCCAGAAGGGACGTCATTTTACCAACATTGTCCTTCTTCTAACATCTTTAGTTCATTTTTGTTCAACAACAACAACAAACACAGACAGAGACATGATCCATCTCTGAATATGTGTGAGTGCAGGTGAGGGAGAGGGATGAACCAGTTCTATTTATGACTCTAAAACAATGTTGTGGCTACAGCCGCTGGTCCACGTCTGTCCTCTGTGGGAGACGGGAATCTGGAATATACAATCTTGTTTATGTAATAATTGCTCGGGGGTCGTGTTCTGGTCTCTGGAAACATCCTGGAGACACTTCTGTTGTAATAGACGCTTTAGACATAAAAGTGATTAAATTATATTTTACTGCTGAACTAATCACTGTTTTATAAGATTTATGTGTATTTTTAAACATTTTTGGTTGGACTCAGATCACAGAACATTAATATCACAAGTTATTGTTTCCTTTCTAATAAAATTTACATGCACATTTTAATATTTGTTTTTTTATTTCTTCCGGTTCCAGTTTTTTTTTTTTTTAATGGTTTTATTTAGTTTTATATTTTATGTTCCATGTTTTATCTCTGAAACTGTCCGAGTCCTAATGTGAACTGTTCTGACTCTGAAACCAACTCCATCTGGAGGAAAATAAAGTCTTTACTCTGATGTTTTTTAGTCTAATCATTAAAAACACGTTTGTGTGTCTGATCCTCTCAACAACATTCACATATTAACATTTAAACCAAACTTTATCAATATAAATGAATCATTGAAATCCAATCTAATACATAAAAATCAGGTTTGATAACATTATTGAAGATGTTCGAATATATTAATCATTTAAACTGTAGATTAAAAAACAAGATAAAAATATATTCACTATATTCAAGTCATTGATACGTTCTTTTTAATTGTTGATGAAATATTTATTTCAAACAGTCCATAAATGTGTTATTTATTTTAATTTCACTCATTTCACTATTTAATACTTTGCTAAAACCTTTTTCTAGTTGACTGAATAAAAAGGCGACTGACTGAGAATAAAGATGAGTTCTTCTCTTCCACGTGAACTAAGCAGCTACTTTATTCAGTCCAACTGCTGAACTTAATAAAGTTCTGAGTGAATATATTTGCAGTTCCATCTTTCCAGGAACGTTCCTAAATCCAGCTGTAAATCACTATTAAATTGTATTTGAGCTCAAAGTCGTCTTGTGTTCAAAGAGCAGCAGATGCTCCCGAATTACTGAGATGATCAAACATCAATATTTGTAACATCTCTGATATTTGCAGAAATAAAGAACACGTTTAGTTGTTGGGAGACATTTAAACATGTTTCCAGAAATGATGGAGCTTCTCTTCTGTAGCAACGGCTGCATGATGAGTTCTCTACTAAACATGAACAAACTAACATGGAAAGTCTGAAGCAGCTCAAACTGACTTTAAACACATTTTCAACTTCTACAATCAAACAACTGAAGGAAGAGAAATGTTGCTTCTTACCGGTTACATACAGTTTACTTCCAGGTCCAAAGATGTGGTACCGTTTCCCTCCCACGGTGAGAAAGACTCGTACAAAAACCTGTCAGCCGTTGAACGCCCAGACTGTAATTGTTGCCACGGCAACAGCTTATTTCCTCTGTCAGAGCTGCTCTCCAGAGGGAGGAAATATGGACATAATTTAGTTGTTGTGGCTGTTTAAAGTTCCCTGTAATACTGATGTTACACAGAATTAAACTTCTATGAAACCCAAACTATTATGGGATTCTGATCTGAAACTGTGTTTGACATCTGTTCAGCTGGAGGTTTTTGTTCAGGCTGCAGGGATCTGTTCTCACTGTGGGCGTCTATCTTCCAACAGGAGCAGTAGTAGGTGGCTGAATGATCCAGTTTAACTCTGTTTAGCTTCAACAAACAACCGTTCTGTGTATTTTCAGCTGAGAAATCTGCTTTCTGAGGATGATTGTAGTTTGAATCAATTTTACTGGTCTTTCTGTGAATATCAAGAATGGCTCTGAAAGTTTCCATTTCTTTTTTCTGATACCAGAATATGTAGGCACCATCACACTGATACGTTTGTCCACAGCTGAAGGAGACACTTTGTCCAACTCTCCTGGTCAGAGTTAAATCGTCCTGAACCAGCTCTGCTGCCATGGCAACCAGCCCTGCAGAGACACAGACAGACAGGTGAAGGTCAGTGTGACGGTGTTTGTTCCAGGTGGAGTTTGGGGGCTCCTGATTGGCTGGAAACACTCACCTGAACACAGACAGCACAGAGCAGCAGCTGGGAGGAAAAGCATTTTGGTCCGTGGTGTTTCCTCTGGTGAACCTGGGGAGAAGTGGAGCTCTGATGCAGCCCAGACCCAACAAGGACGAGCTGTGAGACCAGAGCAGGAAAAGCTGCTTTCTAGCAGCTCCTGGAAACTCCCATCAGCCCCTGCAGACCACAGAGAAGCTGCTGCTGCTGATTGACAGCTCGGTCTGGGTCACATGATGCAGAAGCACTAAAACCTTCATGTTCCCACAAACACATGCAGGTTGGTTCTGAGTTTAGTATCACAGACTGTTATCTGTGGTTGGACAGCTGTGGAGGAAATACACAACTGCTACTACACACAGCTGCCCACGATAGATTTTAACCAGAAATATTACTAGTTGGATGTAAACATGCAAACAAGACTCTTAACAGTTGTAAATGTAAACAAACATGTCTACACTCTTACTGGATTATGTTGATGAATCATTAAAACTTTGAACAGCAGACACGTTACCGTGGGACTTCTGCAGGTCTGGATCTGGACCCTAGTGGTCAGTAGAGGAACTGCAGGTCTGGATCCAGACCCTAGTGGTCAGTAGAAGAACTGCAGGTCTGGATGCAGACCCTAGTGGTCAATTCAATTCAATTCAATTTTATTTATATAGCGTCTAATACAACAGATGTTGTCTCTAGACGCTTGGTCAGTAGAGGAACTACAGGTCTGGATCCAGACCTTACTTGTTCTTGTTTCTGAATCTTTCTCCTCAGATGTCACATATTACCGACGTTTTACCCTCCAGCGGTTTAACCCCCAGCTGTGGCTCAGAAGGCTGCTCTACTTTACCGTCAGGTCTGTTTCTGAGACTCCTCTTTGGACCCGTCTCCACATCTGGAGCTGGTCCTGAATCCAGATTCTGGCGTTGGTCCTGTTGAAGGATATTATCAAAACCAGTTCGGAAGTCCGCTGTGGTGTAGTGAGTTTTATTCAGTAAGCCGGCGGTGAGCAGACCGACACAGATCAGGTCTGGGTTGGTGTGCCGACCCAGAGTGGTTGGAATCATGACTTTTTATACAGTTAGTTCAAAGCACAAAAGGCAGGAATAAACAAGCCAAGTGAGAAACGAAAACAATTTACAGTCAGATGTGATCTGTGGCCAAATGCCGTTATTGGGCATTTGGCATGACTGTCACTAAGTTCTTTTTTTTTTTTTTTTTTTTTTTTTTTTTTTTTTACCTTGTCTGCACACATATTATTGATTGATACCATGACGGTAGAAACCAAACGTGTATATATGTGCATTATTACTATATGTAATATATACATATATATATACGCACACATATGCGTACACATACATAAATATACACATACAAACCCAGTGTTTTTTTTTTTTTTTTTTTTTTTTTTTTTTTTTTGGGGGGGGAGGGGGTGGGGGGGGGGGGTGGTGACGACATCCACTGCCAATCCAGGAAGCAGGAACACACGGAGACACACGTCAAGCACTGGAAATCTGCAACAAAAAAAACCACAAACAAAGCACGAAACCGGCACGGAGCCATCCAAAACACGAACAGCAATCGACCTAAATCTTGAGATCTGATCGCAGTCTGAGCTAAGCTATCGCTACCGCTACCTAAACCCAAAAACTAGAGAGCCAGCATGCAGGTGAACAAGCCAGTGTGTATGTCTATGTGTGTGTGTGTGTATGTATATGATCATGCATGTGTGAGTGTGTGTGTGTGTGTGTGTGTGTGTGTGTGTGTGTGTGTGTGTGTGTGTATGCGTGTGACTAAATTACTATATGTGTGTGTGTGTGTGTGTGTGTGTGTGTGTGTGTGTGTGTGTGTGTGTGTGTGTGTGTGTGTGTGTGTGTGTGTGTGTGTGTGTGTGTAATAAACCAAACAAAGCTCCACCTGAAGTGTATCTATAGTGGGGGAGGGGGGGGAGCAACCCCGCCACCCGTGAGACCAGAGGCCGACAAGGAAGAGCCCGGAACCCAGGCCACCGGCAACCCCACAGAGGGGAGAAGTAGGAGGGAGGCAACCCACCGCCTGCGAGGCCCCCCCCCCCACCCGGCGGCGGCCGAGGGGGCCCGCGGGCGGGGCCCCCACGGCGCGGAAAGAAGCAGCCAGGGATCCCGCGGCGGCGGACCGCGACCCAGGCAATCCCCGGCCACCCGGTCCGGGCCGGACACGCGGCCAGGAGGCCCTCACCCTTCAGGCCAGCGACCCCCACCCGGCAGGGGGCCAGCCCGCCCGGAGAGACAGAGCCGCCCCGGCCGCCGACGCGGGCAGGCGCACCCGTCCCCCACGAAAGTGGCCCTCCAAGACCAGAGGGGCGCCCCGCCGTAGAGGCAGCGGGGGGGACCGGAGACGGGCCCGGAGAGAGGGAACCCCCCAACAAGGCGACACCCGCGCAGGCCCGACAACGGAGGGCCCCAGACCCAGGCATCCCATTCATTCATCCATTCACCTATCCGATACCTATACTAATAATAATATAATATACTATACATAATAATAATAATAATACTAATAATAATACTAATAATAATAATAATAATAACCATCTTTGTATAATATAATATTGATAAATTATTAAGTTTTTGATGTCCTGCCAATGGAGGCTCAAATCCTCCATGGCAGGACCCTTCCATACCGCATTCTCACCGACACAGACATACAATCACGCACCGTTTCCCCCTCCCCGGGGGGATCCAGCACCGCCAGAAGGCACCCCAGGCTGCACGGCGGGCCCCGCCAGGCCCGGGTAACCCGACCCACCCGTCCCAGGCCCAGGCCGGTGAGGGAACGCGGGTGATGTGGGACCCCCTCCCGCCCCTTGTGTTGAGTGCATGTGATTAATGCCATAAAAACAGGGAGGAGGGAGGGCCAAGTATCGATTGACACAGACCCCCCCCCCTCCCGAACTACGTGTCCTTGTCAAATGTATTTATTAAGTGTTGAATGTGCAGTGTCTATTTTGCTGTTAAAACCGTGAGGCGGGGAGTGCCAGGCCCCGCGGGACAGTGCCCCCCACGACCCGGACCCCCCGCCTTTCGCCTATGTGCGTATGAATCGTGTAGGGGGGGCAAGAGGGGGAGCGGAGGCCGAAGCCAGGAAGCAGGACCAGCAAAGCCGGCCCTGATAAGACACCCGCGTCCCCCCACCGGCCGTCCAGTAGACGGGGGCCGGCCCCCCGAGCCGGGCAAGGGCCCCACCGTACCTCCAAGGGCGCCCCCGGCGCCGCCGGAGCCCCCAGACGGAGGAGGAAACGGTCCAACATCCTCCCATTCATACTGACAACATAAGACATAGATACCTGGGAATGGTGCCACCCCGCCGCCGCGCCTGCCCGTGCACCCCCCGGTCAGGGGAAGCCCGCTCCCCGGACCCGGCCCCACCCCCCCCCGAGGCCACCCCGGCGGACACCCCAAGGGTCCCGGAGTCCCCACATCCGCAGGGGCACTTGGCCCCCGCCCAGCGACGGAGGACCAAGGCAGCAATGCCCCCCCAGCGCAGACAGCCACCCCCCACCCAGGCAGGGCCGGGCCCTCCGGGTGGGACCCCCACGTCCACGGCCCCGCCCCCCCCGGGAGGCCCGGAGACGCCCCAGCCACAGCCCCCCGCCCGAGCCCTCCCCAGCCACCCCCCCCCACCGCCATGAGGTAACCCCCCCCACAGGCCCCCAAGGCCCCCACCGGCTAGGGACAGGGCCCCGCGGCCCCCCCCACCGCCCCCCAGGGGCCACCAGAGGCCCGCGCCCCAGACCCCCCAAGCCGACCCCCAACCCCAAGGGCTACGAGATCACCACCCCCCCGCCCCCACTAGGTAACGAAGCCAATAAACGGGGACCACAGAGAGTGCAATTCAGCCGAATGTTGTTCAGTGGAGGCAGACATTATCTCACTACTAATATGATCTGATAAAAGATTCCTAAAATGGTTGATACATAAACTGGATTTTTGTTTCCAATTTACTAAAATGGTTTTCTTTGCGATACATAAGGCAGTGAGAATCCGGTGTGTCCAATTAGGATCTATTTGAGTGTCTCCCAGGTGACCTAATATACATACCGTGGGGCATACTGGGATTCTGTGGTTGATCCATGTGGATAAATCCTCACAAATCTCCTTCCAGAACCTCTGTACCGGTGTACAGAACCATAAAGCATGCATATAATTATCTGGGGTGTTCTCTGTGCACTGTGAACAGATATTAGAGGTGACAAAGCCCATCTGGAACATCCTTTGTCCAGTATAATGTATTCTATGAAGAACTTTGTACTGTATAAGTTGTAGGTTTGGGTTTTTAGTCATAGTAAACGTATTTAAGCATATTTGTGACCAAGAAAACTGGTCACCCATAGGGTGTTCTCGTGGTTCAAGTCTGTGGCCAGATGAGTTGGTATTAACATATCAGACAGTCAGGAACTTCATCATATGGCATTCCTGTGGTTCAAGTCTTTGTTGAAGCTAGAGCTGGAGTTTCAGGTCAGCCACGCTGTCACAGTGCCTCATCAATTCACAATTTTTTTTATTTTTTTTGTTGAGTTACACTGGAGTACATAGTTTGAGTGATACATACTTTGCAAGTGAACCTTAGACATGTGATCAGAATCAAAATAACAGTGAGGAATCCAAACTCAAGCAAAGCAAATCCTAACTGTTCTTTAAACCAGTCAAACAAACCAGTGTTGACAGGGGTATGTAATGTTTTGGAACACCTTTTGATGTTCCTAGGTGAATAGTTAAGTTTATCAAAGTATAATTGTCTCGTTTTTGGGGGTTTGTGACAGGTGCAGTGTTCATAAGAGGAATTGAAGTTCAGAATGTAACAGGTGTCACATGAAGTAATAGATAGGTCTCGTTTGTGGTATTTGTAGGTTTCTCTGTCTTGTTCCTGTGACAGATGTGAGTGTCTTGGTGTGTACAATGCGTCTGCTTCTGGGCCTCTGCGGCCTGCGCTGGTCCTCTGCTGCTCTGCCAGTCGTGGATGCCTTGGAACGTTGGAGTGCGTCTGTTTCCGGGGTTTCGTAGCCTGCGTTGCTCCTCTGCTCTTCTTCACAAACTGTGGGTCACTGTCCAAGGAAAAAAAAATGGCTGGAGTTGCTAAAGCAGATTAACGTGTTTTATTTACGAAAAAATATGAAACGGCAAGAAAGTCGGACGTCCAACAAATTAAACTAAAAAAAAATCGAGGGACCAAATTATACACTGATATATGCAACTGCTCTGTTCAGCAGCAACCTCCAACCTGAACAAACCAAAAACAAAAATCTTGGTGACCAGAGGCCTTTAAATGCTAAGCCCCTCCCTCTGGACCAACTCATAATTAATTGGAAATCAAATAAAACTAACCAATTAAATGTAATAAGCAAACATTAGAGGCTCTCTACAATGGCCCCCAAAACAATACCATTACCTCCTATCAAATAAATCCCCAAATTATCCCACAACTTAATTGAATAATAACCCAGCCACACATGGTATGTCCCACTATCAGCACACCTGTGCAGCTCTGGTTCCCTCAGTGACTGTGGAGGAGAGAGACAGCAGGTAGTACACTTCAGTAACCAGTTAAAGTATGATATGAATAAAAAAACCTGACTTGAGTAACCTGCGACTATGTTTTCTTGGAATATATATGACTTCAGGTATTGTTGTAAATGTTCAATTGTTTTATTGTGATGCGTGCACTGACCACAATGACTGAGGGAAATAATGAATATGAGTGACTGGTTTTAGTGCGTGTCAAGTATGCCATGTGTTGCCTGTCCTCAGTGACAGGCCTTCGACACACCATCTATCATCCATCCTTCCATCCATCAGCCTATCATCCATCAGTCCATCTATCCATTTATCATCCGTCTATCAACCATCATCGATCATCTATCATACATCCATCATCCACACACCTATAATTTATTTTCAGTGTTTTAGCCTCAAATCAGATCACAAGCTGCATCCAAGACCACCACTGGAACAGGGACAGGCTGGGGTGCGTCCAGGACCACCACTGGAAAAGAGACAGGCTGGGGTGCGTCCAGGACCTCCTCTGGAACGAGGACAGGCTGGATGCGTCCAGGACCACCTCGGAAACAAGGACAGGCTGGGGTGTGTCCAGGACCACCTCGGGAAAAGGACAGGCTGGGTTGCGTCCAAATCCACCTCGGGAACAAGGACAGGCTGGGGTGCGTCCAGGACCACCACTGAAGCAGGGACAAGCTGGGGTGCGTCCAACACCACTACTGGAACAGGGACAAGCTGTGGTGCGTCCAAGACCACCACTGGAACAACAAGGACAGGTTTGGGTGCGTCCAGGACCACCACTGGAACAAGGGCAGGCTGGGGTGCGTCCATGACCACTACTGGAACAGGGACAGGCTGGGGTCCGTCCAAGACCACCACTGGAACAGAGATAGGCTGGGATGCGTCCAAGACCATTACTGGAACAGGGACAGGCTAGGGTGCGAGCAAGACGACCATGGGGAGAGGGAAAGGCTAGGGTGCCTCCAAGACCATCATTGGAACAGGGAAAGGCTGGGGTGCGTCCAAGACCACTAATGGAACAGGGACAGGTTGGGGTGCGTCCAAGACCACCACTGCAACAGGGACAGGCTGGAGTGCGTCCAGGACCACCTCGGGAACAAGGACAGGTCGGGGTGCGTCAAAGACCACCTCTGGAACAAGGACAGGCTGGTGTGCATCCAAGACCTCCACTGGAACAGGGACAGGCAGGGGTTCGTCTAAGACCCCTAATGGAACAGGGACAGGCTGGGGTGCGTCCAAGACCACCTCTGGAACAAGAACAGGCTGGTGTTCGTCCAGGACCACCTCGGGAACATGGAAAGGATAGGGTGCGTCCAGGACCAACTCGGAAAAAGCAAAGGCTGGGGTGCTGGGATGCTTTTGTCCAAGACCACCACTGCAACAGGGACAGGCTGGAGTGCGTCCAGGACCACCACTGCAACAGGGACAGGCTTGAGTGCGTCCAGGGCCACCTCGGGAATATGGAAAGGATAGGGTGCGTTCAACACCACCACTGGAACAGGAACTGACTGGGGTGAGTCCTGGACCACCACCGGAACAGGTAATGGCTCGGGTGTGCGTCCAATACCACCACTGGAACGGGGAGACACTGGGGTGCGTACACGACCACGACAGGAACAGGGACAGGCAGGGTTGCGTCCAAGACCACCACTGGAACAGGGACAGGCTGGGGTGCATCCAAGACAACCACTGCAACAGGGAGAGGCTTGGGTGCGTCCATGACCACCACTGGAACAGAGACAGGCTGGGGTGCGTCCATGACCACTACTGGAACAGGGACAGGCTGGAGTGTGTCCATGACCACCTCGGGAACAAGGACAGGCCGGGGTGCGTCCAAGACCACCTCTGGAACAAGGACAGGCTGGTGTACGTCCAAGATCACCTCTGGAACAGGGACAGGCAGGGGTTCGTCCAGGACTACCTCGGGAACATGGAAAGGATAGGGGGCGTCCAGGACCAACTCGGGAACAAGCAAAGGCTGGGGTGCGTCCAAGACCACCACTGGAACAGGGACAGGTTGGGGTGCGTCCAAGACCACCACTGGGACAGGAACTGACTGGGGTGAGTCCAGGACCACCACTGGAACAGGGACAGGCTGGGGTGCGTCCAAGACCACCACTGGAACATGGACAGGCTGGAGTGCGTCCAGGACCACCTCTGGAACAAGGACAGGCCGGGGTGCATCAAAGACCACCTCTGGAACAAGGAGAGGCTGGTGTGCATCCAAGACTTCCACTGGAACAGGGACAGGCAGGGGTTCGTCCAGGACCACGACAGGAACAGGGACAGGCTGGGGTGCATCCAAGACAACCACTGGAACAGGGAAAGGCTGGGTGCGCCTAAGACCAAATCGGGAACAAGGACAGGCTGGGGTGCTTCGAAGACCACCACTGGAACAGGGACAGGCTGGGATGAGTCCAAAACCACCAATGGAAACGGGACACGCTGGGGTGCGTCCAAGACCACCACTGGAACAAGGACAGGCTGGGGTGCGTCTAAGACCACTAATGGAACAGGGACAGGCTGGGGTGCGTCCAAGACCACCACTGCAACAGGGATAGGCTGGAGTGCGTCCATGACCACCTCGGGAACAAGGACAGGCCGGGGTGCGTCCAAGACCACCACTGCAACAGGGATAGGCTGGAGTGCGTCCATGACCACCTCTGGAACAAGGACAGGCTGGTGTGCGTCCAAGACTTGCACTGGAACAGGGACAGGCTGGGGTGCGTCCAAGACCACCACTGGAACATGGACAGGCTGGGGTGCACCCAGGACCAACTCGGGAACAAGGACAGGCTGGGGTCTGTCCAACCCCACCTCGGGAACAAGGTAGGGTGGGGTGCGTCAAAGACCACCACTGGAACAGAGACACGCTGGAGTGCGTCCAGGACCACCACTTGAACAGGGAAAGGCTTGGGTGTGCGTCCAAGACCGCCACTGGAACGCGGAGACACTGGGGTGCGTCCAAGACCACCACTGGAACAGAGACAGGCTGGGGTGCATCCAAGACCACATCGGGAACAAGGACAGGCTGAGGTGCATGCAAGACGACCATGGGGACAGGGAAAGGCTAGGGTGCCTCCAAGATTTAATTTCAATTCTGAGGCCCAACTCTGAGCCCAGCCTCCATTTTTTTGCCACATGGCCAAAGCTCCGGGGGCCGCCCTCGGGACCGAGCAGACCAGCGAGAGCGTTCCGGGGGCCATCCTCGAGGCTGGGCAGGCCGGCGAGAGAGCTCGGGGGGGCATCCCCGAGGCCTGGGCTTGGGTCTTGGTGGGGGGCGTGACAGGGATTCTTGGCTGGGCTCGGGGACTTGGCTGGGCTCGGGGACTTGGCGTGGCTCTGGGACTTGACGTGGCTCTGGGACTTGACGTGGCTCTGGGACTTGACGGGGCTCTGGAACTTGACGGGGCTCTGGAACTTGACGGGGCTTTGGAACTTGACGGGGCTCTGGAACTTGACGGGGCTCTGGAACTTGACGGGGCTCTGGGACTTGACGGGGCTCTGAGACTTGACGGGGCTCTGGGACTCGACGGGGCTCTGGGACTCGACGGGGCTCTGGGACTCGACGTGGCTCTGGAACTTGACGTGGCTCTGGAACTTGACGTGGCTGCGGGAGTACCCGGGTCCCAGGCGCCGGCGGGGGTACCCGGGTCCGAGGCGCCGGCTGCGGGGGTACCCGGGTCCGGGGGCACCGGCTGCGGGGGTACCCGGGTCCGGGGCGCTGGCCCCCCCTCAAGGGACAGATTCCAGATGTCCCCACAGTCCACATCCAGGGCGGGCTGGGGGGGGACACGGGTCCTCGGAGCTTGCTGGGGGGGACACGGGTCCTCGGAGCCGGCTGGGGGGGGGACACGGGTCCTCGGAGCCGGCTGGGGGGGAACACGGGTCCTCGGAGCTGGCTGAGGGGGGACAAGGGTCCTCGGAACTTGCTGGCTGGGGGCGAATCTATGAAGAAGGCCACAGCTCCTATTTTAGCATGAAGAGCTACTAGCTATGGGCCGGCCTTCTCCATTATCGTGCCTGAAGAAACTTTCGGTTGCTTTTGTTGTGCAACTCAGGTAGCTTGGCTGTCCAGTTATCGAAGGCTAATGATAATTCTATTAAATAATTATTAATAATTAATAAAGTCGACTATTTATCAAATTGAATTATCAAAATGATAATAATTCTCGTAGGGGCACCACCCCCGGGGCCTTAATCCGGGGGAAAATGATAACTAAACAGCAGAAAATCAGTCTCATATGATTAGCATTATCCTGCATAACAGCAAATCTTACTATCACTTACAGAATAACAATTGAAGGCGTGCAATTCGAGCACTGGCTCTGCTTAAACAATCAGTTTGTGACCAAATCTTGCATGAAATAACAACAACCACTCATTAAAAATCAATCAGGATTTATTTACATATAGGTGTCAAAAGATGGTAAAGTAACACCCCGGATGAATCCTGATGGCAAACTACCTTATTATAAAACCATTAATTAAGGAAAACAACAATCCATAAAAATGAAATGAAAGTTAAATGCATGGAATGAAAAAAAAAGAGAATCAAATGTAATAATAAACATGGTATCAACGAACATGTACGGTTCAACAACGTGGGTGGAAGATGGCTGCCGTATTTTAAAGATGGCGGGACTGTAACCACGCCACGTGCAATTAGAACGGGTGGTGATCCCGGTGTTTAAACCGTGATCAACTGGCGAAACAGCGCTTTAAAACATGAATGACTAGCAGAAAGTGGTGACTACAAATTAATGACAACAGTCATGATAATGATGCTGGTGTAATCTCAGCTCTGGACACAGATTTAGCTCTGTAACACTCTTTAAGTTACTGATAACCCAGGTCTCACAACCTCACACACAGTTCTGAACACTCTTAAATTACTGATAACTGCTCCCGGGCTCACGTCTCCTCTGGGATCCGGCTCGGGTGCCTGCGGGTTTTGTCGACTGGGTTCGCGGTCCTGCTGGGGTTTCGCAGTCAGGCTCTCGCGTCCCGTCCCTTCCCCTGAAACGGATTAGACAGCGGCGGGGCCGCCTCGTGCCGGGCCGTGGTTCCGGACCAACGGACGCTCCCACGCATTCCTAGGCGCGGCGGGGGGACCGGTCTCTCCTGCCGTGCTTCCCCGCTCGCCGGTCGCCGACGCGCTGCCGTCCAGGCCCCGGGAAAGCTCACAACCGGGCGAGACGCCGGCCGTCCGTCCCGATCCCTGCGCGGTCAGCAGACAGGGGCTCGGAGCGAGGAGGGGGGGGGTTCAGTCGGAGCGTTCAGTCGCAGCTGTGTCCCGATCTGATGCCGGGAGCGCGTGGGCGTCGGGAGCTTGGATCTGCGAAAACTTAAAGAGGACAGAGTTTTAGTGAGAGGTCGGACCCTCCCTGGGGACCGCGGTTCCGTGGACCGCAGGTCCAACGGAGCGGCCCGATCCGATGCGGGCCTTACACCTCCCCCCAGCCGGGGGGAGAAAAGGAGATGGGACCTTTGGCCCGGAGCCAGAAGGTCCAGCTCCGATGAAAGGTGGTGTGGAAGAGAGCAAAAGGGGAGAGAGGGCCGCAACGCCGCAGTCCGCGCCGTGGATCCTCGCTGATCCTCCGGCCGGACCGGCTGGAGCGCGCCGCGGATCTCTCCTCTTACCCCCCCTTTTGGGGGGGGGGAAGGTCGTGGTCCCTTTGGCCTGGAGCCAAAAGTACGTGCTGACCCACCGGTTGGTGAAGGAAAAAGAGAGAGGAAAAAGAGCAGCGCAGCGTTTTGATCCTACGCGTGCTGCGGTGACGTCATCGGTGCCTCGTTGCGATTGGATGCACGCCGCTTGTAGGCGCCTCCCCCCCCCACGCAAGGCATGCTGGGGGTTGTAGTCCATGGCCAGGCAGCCATTTTTGGAGGCACATTACAGCCGATTTTCAGCTGACCAGTTTCAAAGTTGAATATACACATTCACAAAATGTTCATATACATTTATAAGTCCAGAGTTCACATGGGCATATGGGCGAGCACAACACTTTGAAATGGCAACCACAGTCTGGAGCGCTGCAACGAGTGACCCGCAAACATTCAGAGCCCCAGATGAGCCGAATGAGGGATGCTTGCATTCCCCAACGACGTCAACGCCTTCGGCCGGACCTGGAGACCAAGCTGCAGTGCCCATGCTGCATCCCTCATCCACACAACGATGAGGAGAGCAGGAAACGGAGAACCACTCCTTCACCAGGGTCACCTGCAGAGCGTAACCATCCAGCTGTTCCCCTGCGGAGCGTAACCATCCAGCTGTTCACCAAGGAACGCTGGCCGGCCAGAACAAACCACCTTTTTCTTCACTTACAAAGATCCTCATAAGAGGCTGTTTTGTGTCTGGGCAGTGAAACATAGTTAACACATTAAACTAGTTTAATTTTCCGTTGTGAGCCGGACCGCTGATCCCGTCACAACTGTATTTATTAGTTTAAGTGTGTTTGTTTATTTTATCTTTTGTCTACTGCTGCATCCACGTTGCTGGATTTTGATGACATGTTCTTCCACAACAGAAAACAAAGCCCTTCCTCATTTCCCAGTTGAATGACCAGAGCGCACATGTGAAGTTAGTTTCACATTGGTGCGTCTCTGTGTGCGAAACATCAGAAGAACTTGATTTTCTGGTGGTGAGAAGTTATTCTAGTGTCTTGGGTTTTACTTTATTCTCTATTTCTGTAGTTTAGGCATCGGAATTTATCCCAGGTGTTGTTTCACTATCTTTTAACACTTGTGTAAATAAATTCTGATTCATTTGGGGAGGGGTAGACTTGTGGCTACAGATGAGGGTTTGAGTCTGGAGAACCCAGGTTCAAGTCCCAGAATGGCAACCAAGATGAACCACCTTGGGCCCTTGAGCAAGGCCCTTAACCCTAATTGCTCCCCATGTGTTTGTTCTCTCACATGTAAGTTGCTTTGTAAAAAAGCGTCTGCTAAATGACAGTATTATTATTTGAAAGAGATAAGTTGTTTGTGTTTATTTTATGCATATTTGTCACAGCTGCTGTTTGCAAAGGTCTGAGTTTAGACTCCTTCCTTAACTGTTAATCTGTAGCGCCGCCCTCTGGCAACAGGCTGGCATGTATGGAATAACAGTTACCTTGAGACTGATTTTGCTGTTTAGTTATTAGTTACTGATAAATCAGGTGGTGACCCGTTTAGATTAATTCAATTTTATAATTCATTTTGACAAGTCATCTTCTTTATTGATTATTAATAACTATCGTAAGACGATTATTAATAACTCTTAAATAACTGAACCAGCACCCCCTTTGTGATACAGCACAGGACAGGACAGGAGCCCCGAGGACCAGGGTTGATAATGCTGTTTGACAAGTTTCCCTGAAACACAGCACGAGTAAAAGTGGTGGATTTTTCATCCCATAACTTTTATTTGATCACATCTGATAGAAATGAATCGGTATATTTTGTTTAATGAAAAAAAACAACTTAATATTGAGAAAATGTCATCGTACACAAAACTGATATAAAACTTAACGCTTCAGTAAAATCCAGTAACTGGTTAGAAAGTCTGAATGCATACGATGTTCCTGCCCCCCCGACCTCCCCCACGTCCCCGGACCGTGTGCAGCAGTGGCTGCTTGTAACTGTCACGGTGGTGTTAAAGTGAAAAGCCACAGCTCACGACGTGGAGGCTGCAGAGCAGGAACCCACACAGCTGCAGGAAAACCCCTGTGATTGGCTGTCAGCAGTTTTGATGAGTCCTAATAACCACAGAGACTAGATTCAGATCTGCTGCTGTTCAACCCCTGCAGGAAGTCTTTTCTCTGCTTTCTGGGGCTCAAATGGCTGTTAACACATGTAACCTGATGACAAGTAGAGATAAAAGTACAACAAGAACTTTGTTTTTCACTTTATTGACAATAATATTGATTAAACGTGAATCAGATTCCAAACTGTGCACATACAGAATATTAAAAATGACATGAAGGAGAAATAAATGCTGTTAAAAGATGAAATATCACCAAGACGGTTAATCATTTGTGTATATCAAGAGTATAAATGATGTGATGAGTGAGATTATCAGAGAAACCAGTCAGCATGTGTTCAGTTGGTGGACGGCCCCTTGTTCCTGAGGACCATCAGCAGAGAGAGTCCACAGCAGTACAGCAGACTCTTCAGGGTCAGCACTGTGTACAGCAGGCAGAGCAGCTTCACCCTGCACTCAGACTGGAAGATCTCTGAACCTGGATCTGCTGGAGCTGGAACCCCTGAACCTGGATCTGCTGGAGCTGGAACCCCTGAACCTGGATCTGCTGGAGCTGGAACCCCTGAACCTGGATCTGCTGGAGCTGGAACCCCTGAACCTGGATCTGCTGGAGCTGGAACCCCTGAACCTGGATCTGCTGGAGCTGGAACCCCTGAACCTGGATCTGCTGGAGCTGGCAGGTCTGCTGGCTCTCTCTCTGGAGGACAGGGGGCTGCTGGAGCTGGAAGCTCTGAAACAGAGAAGGAAGATGTTGGGAGTTGCAGGGACAAATGTCCGTCCTCTGCTGTCTTTGACAGCGTCTCCACGTGAAGCTGAGTCTCTGCTGAACACAGTCACCGAGCCTCCGTCACCTTGTGTCTGGGCCTCCACCGTGCCGCCCTCGTGCTTGACGTAGCAGCTGTATCTGTACGTGTCCTGATGGAGGCGGTGGACCACCATGATGGAGGCGCTGCGTCCCGGCTCTCTGAGCTCCACCTGCTCTCCCTCGGCAGGGGGGACGTCCTCCAGCGGGCCGTTCTTCTTCTGTCTTTTCCAGGAGAACCGGACCCCAGGAGGAAACATGGCTGAGGCCACACACAGCAGGGAGCTGCCCCCCCCCAGGTGGACTCTGGATGCTGCTGGGTACACGCTCACCACGGGCTTCACTACCTGCTTATCTGAAGTTGGACACAGACACATTCACACAGTCAGCAGCAGCTTCCAGCATTCAGCCTGATCCTGGAAACCACGTGGACTCTGATCACTAAACACTCATCAATGCAGCTACAAAACTGAGGCCAACACGTGTTTCTGCAGAGGTCTGCACCCCTGATGATCCTTCACCTGCCGTTGGTGGTCAACACCTCCCGGCAGGAGATTCAATCCTAACTTTTAACTCTTAACTGCTCAACCACATCAAAGCAATATACAGTTCTGGACTTTGGACTTCTTCAGGCCAGGAGAGCTATTGCATCATGTTGGAAAAGTCTGGATCCTCCTACATTGAGAATGTGGATAAGAAGCTTTCTAACTGTATTGGACTGGAAAGACTAACATACATTGATAAGGGAAAACGGAAACACTTTGTCTAACTCTGGGAACCATATATGAACATTATGACGGATGAAAGTGCAAGATTTACCTGAAAGCAACTTGTAAATATTTTGGAGAATATCATTTTTATTTATTTTATTTTGGTTTTTTTCATTTCATATTTCATTTATTTATTTTATTTTTCATACCAACTGGTTAATCCAATATAATTATTTACCTTTGTATTGAGAATGGTGCAAGTTTAATGTATGTACAGGACTGTCTCAGAAAATTAGAATATTGTGATAAAGTCCTTTATTTTCTGTAATGCAAAAATGTCATACATTCTGGATTCATTACAAATCCACTGAAATATTGCAAGCCTTTTATTATTTTAATATTGCTGATCATGGCTTATAGCTTAAGAAAACTCAAATATCCTATCTCAAAAAAATTAGAATATTATGGGAATCTTAATCTTAAACTGTAAGCCATAATCAGCAATATTAAAATAATAAAAGGCTTGCAATATTTCAGTTGATTTGTAATTAATCCAGAATGTATGACATTTTTGTTTTTTTTAATTGCATTACAGAAAATAAAGAACTTTTTCACAATATTATAATTTTCTGAGAAAGTCCTGTATGTGTTTGTGTAATGTTTGATGGTTGAATACATTTAAAAAACGACAATAAACATATCGTGGAAAAAAAACGAACTCTTAACTCCTGAAGAAGCCAGAAGGGACGTCATTTTACCAACATTGTCCTTCTTCAAACATCTTTAGTTCATTTTTGTTCAACAACAACAACAAACACAGACAGAGACATGATCCATCTCTGAATATGTGTGAGTGCAGGTGAGGGAGAGGGATGAACCAGTTCTATTTATGACTCTAAAACAATGTTGTGGCTACAGCCGCTGGTCCACGTCTGTCCTCTGTGGGAGACGGGAATCTGGAATATACAATCTTGTTTATGTAATAATTGCTCGGGGGTCGTGTTCTGGTCTCTGGAAACATCCTGGAGACACTTCTGTTGTAATAGACGCTTTAGACATAAAAGTGATTTAATTATATTTTACTGCTGAAGTAATCACTTTTTTATAAGATTTATCTGTATTTTTAAACATTTTTGGTTGGACTCAGATCACAGAACATTAACATCAAACATTATTGTTTTCTGTCTAATAAAATTCACATGCACAGTTTAATATTTTTCTTTTTAATTTCTTCTGGTTCCAGGTTATTTCCTTTTGTGCATTTATTTAGTTTTATATTTCATGCTCCATGTTTTATCTCTGAAACTGTCCGAGTCCTAATTTGAACTGTTCTGACTCTGAAACCAACTCCATCTGGAGGAAAATAAATCTTTACTCTGATGTTTTTTAGTCTAATCACTAAAAACATGTTTGTGTGTCTGATCCTCTCAACAACATTCACATATTAACAGCTAAACCAAACTTTATCAATATAAACAAATCATTGAAATCCAATCTAATACATAAAAATCATGTTTGATAACATTAATGGAGATGTTCAAATATATGAATCATTTAAATTGTAGATTAAAAAACAAAATACAAATATATTCACTTAAGTCAATTAAATGTTCTCTTAAATTGTTGATTAAATATTTATTTCAAACAGCCCATAAATGTGTTATTTATTTTAATTTCACTTATTCATCTTTTGATTTCTTAATTTAATACTTTGCTAAAACCTTTTTCTGGTTGACTGAATAAAAAGGCGACTGACTGAGAATAAAGATGAGTTCTTCTCTTCCACGTGAACTAAGCAGCTACTTTATTCAGTCCAACTGCTGAACTTAATAACGTTCTGAGTGAATATATTTGCAGTTCCATCTTTCCAGGAACGTTCCTAAATCCAGCTGCAAATCTCTATTAAATTGTATTTGAGCTCAAAGTCGTCTTGTGTTCAAAGAGCAGCAGATGCTCCAGAATTACTGAGATGATCAAACATCAATATTTGTAACATCTCTGATATTTGCAGAAATAAAGAACACGTTTAGTTGTTGGGAGACATTTAAACATGTTTCCAGAAATGATGGAGCTTCTCTTCTGTAGCAATGGCTGCATGATGAGTTCTCTACTAAACATGAACAAACTAACATGGAAAGTCTGAAGCAGCTCAAACTGACTTTAAACACATTTTCAACTTCTACAATCAAACAACTGAAGGAAGAGAAATGTTGCTTCTTACCTGTTACATACAGTTTACTTCCAGGTCCAAATATGTCGTACCAGTTCCATCCCACGGTGAGAAAGACTGGTACAAAAACCTGTCAGCCGCTGAACGCCCAGACTGTAATTGTTGCCACGGCAACAGCTTATTTCCTCTGTCAGAGCTGCTCTCCAGAGGGAGGAAATATGGACATAATTTAGTTGTTGTGGCTGTTTAAAGTTCCCTGTAATACTGATGTTACACAGAATTAAACTTCTACGAAACCCAAACTATTATGGGATTCTGATCTGAAACTGTGTTTGACATCTGTTCAGCTGGAGGTTTTTGTTCAGGCTGCAGGGATCTTTTCTCACTGTGGGCTCCTCTCTTCTCACAGGAGCAGTAGTAGGTGGCTGAATGATCCAGTTTAACTCTGTTTAGCTTCAACAAACAACCGTTCTGTGTACGTTCAGCTGAGAAATCTGCTTTCTGAGGATGATTGTAGTTTGAATCAATTCCACCGGTACTTCTGTAGATAACAAGAATGACTATGAAAGTTTCCATTTCTTTTTTCTGATACCAGAATATCCCGTCACCATCACACTGATCAGTTCGTCCACAGCTGAAGGAGACACTTTGTCCAACTCTCCTGGTCAGTGTTACATCGTCCTGAACCAGCTCTGCTGCCATGGCAACCAGCGCTGCAGAGACACAGACAGACAGGTGAAGGTCAGTGTGACGGTGTTTGTTCCAGGTGGAGTTTGGGGGCTCCTGATTGGCTGGAAACACTCACCTGAACACAGACAGCACAGAGCAGCAGCTGGGAGGAAAAGCATTTTGGTCCGTGGTGTTTCCTCTGGTGAACCTGGGGAGAAGAGGAGCTCTGGTGCAGCCCAGACCCAACAAGGACGAGCTGTGAGACCAGAGCAGGAAAAGCTGCTTTCTAGCAGCTCCTGGAAACTCCCATCAGCCCCTGCAGACCACAGAGAAGCTGCTGCTGCTGATTGACAGCTCGGTCTGGGTCACATGATGCAGAAGCACTAAAACCTTCATGTTCCCACAAACACATGCAGGTTGGTTCTGAGTTTAGTATCACACACTGTTATCTGTGGTTGGACAGCTGTGGAGGAAATACACAACTGCTACTACACACAGCTGCCCGTGATAGATTTTAACCAGAAATATTACTAGTTGGATGTAAACATGCAAATAAACATCTTATGGTTGCAAACAATTGTAAATGTAAACAAACATGTCTACACTCTTACTGGATTATGTTGATGAATCATTAAAACTTTGAACAACGGAAATGTTACCATGGAACTTCTACAGGTCTGGATCTGGACCCTAGTGGTCAGTAGAGGAACTGCAGGTCTGGATCAGACCCTAGTGGTCAGTAGAGGAACTGCAGGTCTGGATCCAGACCTTACTTGTTCTTGTTTCTGAATCTTTCTCCACAGATGTCACATATTAAAGACGTTTTAACCTCCTGTGGTTTAACCCCCAGCTGTGGCTCAGAAGGCTGCTCTACTTTACCGTCAGGTCTGTTTCTGAGACTCCTCTTTGGACCCGTCTCCACATCTGGAGCTGGTCCTGAATCCAGATTCTGGCGTTGGTCCTGATCTGGGTTCTGGGTTGAGGGAGAGTTCTGAGAGTGAAACTATCACAGCACGAAAAGATGAGTTTATGGGAATATGCTGACATAGCATTTAACCGGTAATGTTTGTGTTTGCTGGGTGTATGTGGATGTTATTGGGAATTTACTGGTGAAAGAAGTTTACTGTGAAATACGGCCATTTCTGAGCTGTAATCGGGAGTTTACTGACCCCACTTTTTTGCCACGGGTAGAGGAACAGTAGGGGACCTTTAAGGCCTTTGTTTGGGGAGGGGAGGGGAGGGGAGGGGAGGGGAGGGAGCCCCCCCCCCCCATACAAACAATTGTATGGCACAAAACCAGTCTTTATTTTTATTTGCACAGGCTGAATCCAATTAATTAAACAAGACAGAGTATAGTACAGGAGTGGTATGCAATTCAATTCAATTTGATGTGTGCTGCTGATGTCCCTGACTCCCCCAGTCTGGCCTTCAGCAGGAGGGTCCCCCCTTATGAGCCTGGTCCTGGTCCAGGTTTCTTCCCTCCTAAAGGGGAGTTTTTCCTTGCCACTGTTTGGCTTAAGGCTTTTCTCCCACTATGGGAGTTTTCACCTGCCATTGTTTATGTAATAATTGCTCGGGGGTTTATGATTATGTTTATGTTTATGTTCATGTTCTGGATCTCTGGAAAGCGTCTAGAGACAACATATGTTGTATTAGACGCTATATAAATAAAATTGAATTGAATTGAATTGAATTGATGGGCCTTATTGGCATGAAAGCAAGACAAAAAAAGTATGGTTCCAATTTTGGAACCGGAACCGAAATCCCAAAATTCGAGATTCGTTTAAAAATGCGCATTTCGAATCTTCATTTCGAGTCCTGGCAGGTTTTTTTTTTTTTTTTCTCTCTCTCTCTCTCTCTCTCTCTCTCCCCCCCGCCCCCCGCGCGCGCTCTGAGTATTACGTCACATCCGCGGCTGCGCAGTGTACTGTTTAGACAAATTCAAACAAAATGGAGGGAAGCGGTGGAAAATCAAAACGGTCTAAAGTGTGGTTATATTATGGTAAGAGAACTGACGGATTGGCGACATGTGTGAAGTGTGACCGAGAAATCTCGTGCAAGGGGGGAAGTACGTCAAATATGGCCAAACATTTAATCACCCACGGATTATATGTGAGGGACTGTGGCATATTTAAAAATACCGGGAAAACGGAGCCGACGGACCCGGCGGCAGCAACAAGTAAGATACTCGGTATCCGGATTGCTTACCGGATACCTTCTCACCTCACCGGGCCCTTTACTGGGCCCGCGCCGGTAAGTGCCTGTTCCTCAGGCTGTCCTTAAAGGATACAGTCATACCTCTCCTGAAACCTCAACGCTGTGGACCACACACCTTGCTGCCGGAGCTCTTTTTTCTGTTCTCCCCAGCTACACAATGCCAGCCCTGCCGTGTGAGGAAAACAAACTCCTCACACGAGCTAACAAAAGGATCACCGACCTGGAGGATGATGTCAGACGACTCTCCGAAGATCTGAAGCAGAAGGACTCCCTGCTCTCCAGCGTCATGGAGGTGGCGGCCGGGCAGTCCAGGAAGATCTCAGAACTGAGCGCGGCCCTCCTGGATACAGCCGTGTGGGATCCTTCCACCTGTCCACGGCCCTCCTCCTGCTCCACACCGAACCGCGAACCACCCTGGTCTGAAGTGGTGGTTCGCGGCCGCAAGAAGCACTCAGGCGGGGCCGCCTCTCCTCCTCCGCTGCTGAGCCTCTCCAACCGCTACACGGCTTTGTCGCCGGATGAAAATCCGGTCCATCCGGCTGATGTCCCACCACCTGCGGTTTTCAGCTCTACACGACAGCGCCGGCCGACACCACAGCCCCTCCACCGTCAGCTGGCGACACCCAGGAGCCCCAGCGACGCCCATCCTCATCCCGGCCGACGACCTCCTCCTCTGCCCGGCGGGAAATCCTGAGGGAGGCGGTGCTCCGGCGCTCCGGGGGCCCTCCTCGTCCTCGTCCGGAGCCGGCAGGAAATCCCCGTTCCTCGTCTGATGCCGCGGCCACAGCCTCACCACCTCACCCGTCTACCCGGGCACCCAGCGGGGACCCTGCATCCTCCAACCGTGAGTCCCCACAACCTTCTTCTCCTCGCCCCCTCTTCTCCCCAACCGCACTGATCGTGGGAGACTCAATATCCCGGAACATTAGGTTCTTCAACGCAGCCACTCATTGCTTCCCTGGAGCCACAGTCCCGGTGATTCTAGGGAAACTCCCCGCTCTGCTACAGTCTGCTCCATCCACCATTGCTCGCGTCATTGTCCATGTGGGATCCAATGATTGCTCCAAACCGCGCTCTGAGCTTTTAAAAAATGATTTTAATGAGCTGTTCACCTTCCTTAAAAACTGTGGGAAGTCCATTTTTATCAGCGGCCCGCTTCCAACGCTGTCCCGCGGAGCATGGCGCTTCAGCAGGCTGCTCTATCTGAACTCTTGGCTTCAGAACACCTGCAGAGCTCTTAACATTGGTTTTATCGACAATTTTAATCTTTTCTGGAATCGTCCCTCCTTTTACAGACCCGACGGACTTCACCCAAATAGGCTGGGGGGCCACGTGTTGGCTGCAAACATTCAGCACGCGGTTCTGTCGGCTCCACGGGAGTGACTATTTTCTGGCCACACCCACACTCCCAGCTCTGGCCCGGAGTCTTCCTCTTCACCTGTGGAGCCAGCCGCTCACAGCACTGCCCCCCTCTCCAGCTTCCCCCACAGGTCACAGTCATCATTGCCACCCCCACCAGATAATTCTTCCATTAAACCAGCTACATCTGGCGCCACCCACACACCAGATCCTCAACCAATTCATCCCCTGGTCACCACCCGTTTTCCCCGTCAGATCCACAGACCCACTGGTTTTAACAGAGACAATCTTGTTTTTATCAACCCGGTACGTTGTGGTCGTGAGCGCACGTCCAACACAGACATTAACTTGGCTGTGTTGAACGTGCGCTCTCTTTTAAACAAAACCTTTATTTTAAATGATCTTATTGTGCATCATAAACTTGATGGTATTCTTTTAACAGAGACATGGCTTGGCACGGACGCTGCATTTTCCCTCATCCAGGCTTCTCCACCAAATTTTTATTTTTTATTTACTACACGGGGTGTTAGAAAGGGAGGCGGCACAGCTTCAATTTTTAAAAACATATTAGCTACAAAGGAGGTCTCTTTTAACAACTACTCCTCATTTGAACACCTTGCCTTTGTTTTTAGCAGTCCTCCTATTCTTTGTTTAACTGTTTATAGACCACCCCATCACTCCACTGTTTTTATCAGTGAATTTTCAGAGCTTTTATCAATCATACATACCACTTACAACAGAATTTTAATAACTGGTGATTTTAATCTACACATTGAGAATACCTCCGACCCACTGTCGAGAGAATTTTTAAACCTTTTAAACTGCATGGATTTTACCCAACATGTCACACAGCCGACTCACAACAGAGGACACACCCTGGACCTAGTCATAACCTATGGCCTGTCCACCGGTGTGTCCTCTGTTGTCGATCTGGCTGTGTCTGACCATTACTGCGTGTTTTTTAACATCACCAGTCTTAATCATCAGGAAGCCTCGATGAGAACGGTGAGGAAACGCTACCTAACTTCTGAAGTGGCTGCAAATTTTATTGAAATTTTACAGAGCACTCCTGCTGATGTTTTACCTCCATCATGTGATTTTATTGTTGATAATTTTAACAGGAAACTAGAATCCACTCTGAACTCAGTTGCTCCACTTTTAACAAAAACCATAAAAACTAAGCCTACACCCCCATGGAGAACTGAGGAAGTCAAAAAATCAAAAAGAAAATGCAGGAGTGCTGAGAGAAGGTGGAGAAAAAGCAAACTTACAATACATTATCAGATATTTCGTGATCAACTCAAATCCTACAATAAAACCGTCAAACAAGCAAGAATTGCCCATTTCTCAAAACTCATTACAGACAATAAGAACAATTCTAAATTTCTTTTCTCCACCTTCGATCTTTTAACAAATGTACATTTTAAGAATTCCTCACAACCACCAACAGACAATCTTTGTGAGGATTTTGCAGACCACTTCAGAAGTAAAATTGACAACATTAGGTCCAGTCTTTTACCACATCAAAATGTCATTTTTAACACATCTGGACAGTTGCTCTTACCCGAGGAAACACTGGAGAGTTTTGCCCTGGTTGATGCGAGGACACTTGGTCGAGTTTTCTCCCAGGTAAACCCAACAACCTGCCTTTTAGATCCCATTCCCACATCACTTTTAAAGACATTTTATGAATTCTTTGAGGAACATATTTTAAATATAGTAAATTACTCTCTTCAGACGGGTGTCTTCCCTGCCGCCTTTAAAATGGCGGTGGTGAAGCCCCTTCTGAAGAAGAGTAATTTAGATCACAGCATTTTTAATAACTACAGACCTGTATCCAACTTACCCTTTTTAAGTAAGATTTTAGAAAAGCTGGTTTTTAACCAAGTAAATTATTTTTTAATAAGAAACAATATTTCAGAGAAATTTCAGTCTGGCTTTAGGATGAACCACAGCACCGAGACAGCCCTTTTAAAGATTTTAAATGACATCAGGTGCAATTTAGATAACCGCAAACTGACAGTCTTGGTTCTACTGGATCTTAGTGCCGCCTTCGATACAGTATCACCAAATGGCGGACCCCGGTCCGGGTCCGGACCGAGTGATGGTTCTATCCGGACCCGTGACCAATTTCTAATAAATTAATGAGAATACATTTTACTGTACACAGGAGTTTTATATATTTTTTTCAGGTGGTCTTTTTCTCTTGGACTATGGGGATGCTTCTCCTCTCTCTCTATATATATATATAAATGAAAAAGAAATAAAAAGTTGATCACAAAAAAAAAAAAATTTCTGACGGTCACGGGTCGGCTCTAGACAGGGGGCGGAGCTAATCCAGTTAACACGGCAATTGAGCCAATCAAATGGTTTGTTTACCCTGCGTGGCCTGCACGCTGTGGACTGTGGAGAGAGGAACAGAGACATGAGACAGCGCAGCATGGCTCGCTCCAAAATAAGGAAAGTTGATGCAGAAAAGAGTTGATTTAAAGATGAATGGATGGACCAATTTATGTTCATTCTTCCGGTAGCCAGTTCTAAACCAGTGTGCCTCTTATGTTCCGAAAACGTGGCATTAATCAAAAGCGGTAATGTAAGCGCCACTACGAGACAAAACACAAATCTTTTGAGCAAACTTATCCACTGAAGTCCGAGCAACATAAGAAAACATTTAGTGATGGGACAGTTGTGAAGGAGTGCTTAACCGCCGTTGCTGAGACGTTACTTGAAAGAAAACAAAAAGACTAGTTGTGTGAAAAAATCAGTCAAATACACATGTCATACACATGTGCATGAGAATGGCACTAACTCCATTCAAGCCAAGATTCAAAATACTGGCAGGGCAGTCACATGCCCATTTCTCTCATTCAGGAAGGAAGTAGAAAAAATGTAAAAGAAAAAAAAATAAAGAGGGGCTCTGTTGGCACTTTTTCTAAAGAGGCACTTTTTTATTTATTTTATTTTGAATAGTCTGTGTTGTTTTCTTTTACTTGAAATGTAGGCCTCAAGTTCATTAGGCTGAGAATACTTTTATTTATGGTAAAGGCAGCTGTTTGTTTACTATTCAAGTGCCATACAAGTCCCATGTGTATGTTAAAGTCCCACTTTGAAAATTGAGAATAAATATTGTTGAAACAATATGAAAATGTACATTGTTGATTTTATTTGATGGACATAGGGGTAGGCTATAGGACACAATTTAGACATTATGAGGTTCGGACCTTTGCTGGAAGGAAATTTTACTAACTGGACCTCATTGAATTTTAATTGAATACCCCTGCAGTAGACCATCACATTTTATTAAACAGACTGAAGCACCTGGTGGGCCTCTCTGGTGCTGTTTTTAACTGGTTCCGCTCCTATCTCACAGATCGATCTTTCTTTGTAAGTTTGGATACATGTTCCTCCAGAATGCATGAAATTAAGTGTGGGGTCCCCCAAGGGTCAATTTTAGGTCCGCTTCTTTTTAACCTTTACATGCTTCCCTTGGGGGACGTCATCAGGAGACACGGCATCAGCTTCCACAGTTACGCTGACGACACACAGCTGTACATCGCCGTGTCTCCTGATGACACAGGGCCACTTGATGCCCTTTTTAACTGTATTTTAGATATTAAGTCATGGATGGCAGATAATTTCCTACAGTTCAACCAGGACAAAACAGAGGTTTTAGTTATTGGTCCTGAAGGCCAGAGAGAGAAACTTTTACCAAAACTACAAGATTTTAAACCTTCGCAACGTGTAAAGAACCTGGGTGTTATTTTTGACTCTGAGCTCACTTTTATTCCACACATAAAGAATATTACGAAAATAGGTTTTTTCCATCTTAAGAACATAGCCAGAGTCCGCCCGTTTCTCTCTCAGGCCAGCACGGAGGTGCTGATGCATGCTTTTATCTCTAGTCGTTTAGATTATTGTAATGCCCTGCTCTCTGGTCTTCCTAAAAAGAGTATTAAGAACTTACAATTACTACAGAACTCAGCCGCTCGCGTGCTGACGAGGACCAGAGGGCGGGAGCACATTACACCTGTTTTAAAATCGCTGCATTGGCTCCCCGTCCGTTTCAGGATTGATTTTAAGGTTCTTTTACTGGTTTTTAAGTGTCTTAACGGTCTTGGGCCATCTTATTTATCTGATCTGCTTTTACTGTATCAACCCTCACGGACCCTGAGGTCCTCTGGCACCGGCCTTTTAACCATTCCCCGAACCGCGACCAAAACCCACGGTGAGGCTGCATTCAGCCATTATGGCCCCGCTTTATGGAACAGCCTGCCAGAGAACCTCAGGGCCGCAGAGAATGTTGATATTTTTAAAAGGAGGCTCAAGACACACCTTTTTAGTTTGGCTTTTATCTGATCTCATTTACTTATTGTTTTAGCTATGTATTGTGTCTACTTCTTTAGCTCTTTTATCATCTCTAAAACTTTAATCCATTTTAGTGACTTTTTACTTTATGTTATTTATTATTCATCTTAAGTTTTATATAGATTTCTCTAAAATTTTACACTTTTAGGCATTTCTTACTTTCTTTTAATCTTTTAGTTTTTAGCTCCAGTGTTTCCTCAGGGGGGTCGTCCACACTGGGAGGTGTGCCTGCTCCGCCCATGGGGGTGTCGTCATGGGGATCCCTCAGGCCTGGGTAGCTGGGGGAGGGCTCCACCTTCTGTGTGGGGTCTGCCCCGGTCTGTCCGGGTTGGGGGGGTCTCTGTGGCGATGCTTCTGGTGGTCGTGGTCGGTGGAGCTTCTCAGTGTGGACGGCCACCCATAGGTAGTGTTTTCCTCACCTGGATCGTTAGTGCTAAGCCATGTCACCAGTCCACTTATTGTGTGTGTGTGTGTGGGTGTGGGCGTGTGAGTGTGTGCACATGTATATGAGTGTGAGTGAGTGTGTGTGTACGCGTGGGGGGTGGGGTCGTATGGAATGTTTTAAATTGTGTTTTTTATTGTTATTTTATTCTGCATGTAAAGCACCATGTGTTGCATTTTATATTGTATGATATGGCGCTATACAAATAAATAAAGTTTAAGTTTAAGTTTACACTGCATTGCATTACATTATTCCTCCTATTAAACATCATATTATAATTGTAAATTAAAGTTATTACAGTTTTTAAAATTGTTACATATTAATTACATATTGTTTGATTTTTATTTGTTACATATTAATTACATATTGTTTGATTCATGATTAAATTGAGAATAATTTGATCAACAAACTAATTAACTAATTAATTAATTAATTAATGATTATTTTGTTTTCCTTTTTTCCAAAACAGACTCTCCAAACTGACAAATGAGGACTACAGAAAAGCAGAGGAATTTATTGAACTCATGGAGATCCTGTACACATCAACCCTTTGTGCCTCAACTGAAAAGAGCTCCACCTGCGGCCAAGTCCTACCAATCTTGCAAAAGCTAAAGAACCATTTCACAGTCCGAAATGGAGATTCACTGTTTGTCTCCTGTCTAAAGAAGACAATCTGGACTGATCTATTAAAGCGACATCAGGTAAAAATCAATGTCACTGAGACAAATTCATCATGTATTTTTTATTACTCTAATTAAAGCGACACTACGTAACTTTTCCACCTTAATATCATATTTCCAGAGTCATTGTGATGGTACATCAACTTCCAACAGGTTTAATGAAACCTCTGTCATGGTCTGAGGGGTCTGTATCACCTTCACTGGCACTATGTAACTTTGAGGAGCATGGTAGGAACCCTGCCACACTAAAAAACTACAAATCGTTACGACTTTGACTGCTTTACGGCATACGTCACTTCCCCCTCCTTCCCGATTCGCAGTCGAGACGAAAATGGGCGGGGCGTGGAGCGCAGAGCTCAGGAGAAGCTGGTAACCCGTTGCTGCAGCAGCAGCTCCACATAACAGACGTGGGGAAAAGATCCTAATGGTTTAACTTTTCAACGGTTTCCTGCTCGGAGGCAGAACCACGCAGGCCAAGTATCTGACATAACAAAGTAAAAGAGTGAAAGAGTCGTCGGCTCGCTTTGGATCGCGGCTGTAACGACCAAACACCGGCTTCCACACAGTAAAGCCTGAATTATGGTTCTGCGTTAAATCGACGCAAACCTACGGCGTAGGGTACGTGGCGAGACGCAACGTACGGTGCGTGTCGCCGCGTACCCTACGCCGTAGGCTCTGCGTCGATTTAACGCAGAACCATAAACAGCCTTAAACCACAAACACTCACACAGACGGGTCGGATCAAAACACGGGTTTTATTCCCCACTTCTCCAGCTAAACGCAGTTGCTCGCCAGCTCTCTGTGGTGCAATTAACCCCAATCTTCAGATAAAAGTAGTTTGTTGAGGAAAAAATATTAACTCTTATTTGTAGCTGCAGAGGAAAAAAATTATCTCACGAGGAAAACAAAAATATTGCTCACGCCTCGGAGCCTCTTCAGCATAATATAGCAGTCAAAAATACAATACAAAACATGTACTCTATGTTGTACTATTATACAAATTTATTGAAACACATGGCTCTTCAGTAGGGATTAATTATTATTATAATTAATAATAATTAATAGTCATTATTTTCTCCATATACCGCTCCCTGGCTTCCTTGTTTAAGGTATCCCGGTAAATTCCAGTTCCTTTCCAGCAGTTTAACCTCTTTTTTTTTGCGTTCTGTCTGTTCACTTGGTGAAACAGAAAAGTGTCCCGTCTTATCTCATCAAAACAAATGCAGCAACGGGACAGGAGTTTTCCAGCAGTACGCGCTGGTGCTCATGGGAAACGTAGTGTTCTTTCTGGTAAGGCACTACCGCTTTTGTCCAAAAGATGCCGCCAAACTCAGAAAAGCTGAAAGTTACGTTGTGCTGCTTTAAATCTAAATTACATGTTCATATTTTTCAGACAGACCAGGTGAAAAACTTCCTTGGAGAAGCAACTGCCATGGACCCTCGCTCTAAGCATACGCTAGAGGAAGAGGATGCTGAGGAAGATAAGACAAGTGAGACAAGACAAGTGTGGAACCGGATCAATGAGAAAATCCTTGCTGCACATGATCCTGCAGAAACAGAACAGGTAATGTCAATTGAATGAATTTAGATTTGTACACATACTGATTTCCTGCACATGTTCTGTATTACTTATTTGTTTCCGACTGTCTGATTACACTTACCTGCTGCAGCTGACAGCCTGGTGTCTTCGGCAAGGAGGGACGCAAGCAGACTGACGAGCCAAGAGGGGAGGAGAGCGAGGAATCGGAGGATGAGACTGTTTCAGTGAGTACACTTCAATAAACATTAAACGTTCCTTTTAATCATACTTTATTTAAAAAAATCAATGATTGTATGTTGTTTTGAGTTTGAATTACTTTTTTCTTTTAAGCTTCAAACGAGGAAGAAGATGAAGCTAACGCCCCTGGAGAAGCTTTTCGCTGAGGATGATATCCTGAAATTGAAGCAGTTTGACGAGGAGGAAGTGCATCTCATTGACAACAGTAACTTTGAACGCATGGTGGGTTTTGCAAATCTGAAAATGTGTCTAGTCAATAGGGTTGAAGTGAAAAGGTATTGCTGAGCACTTATGATGCATATTCCAACAGAAAACTACGCTACAGCGCGAGTCAGGATGCAGCGGCATCAGAAGAGAAGTGAAATACGTGCGAGGCCGTGCTGATCTCCGCAATCTGAAGCCTACAATGGTAATTGTAAAAAAAAAAAAAAAAAGAAAAAGGTTGCTACTATGCGGATATCACTTATCACGGGTTCTTTTTGGAACGTAACCCCCACAAAAACAAGGGATTTCTGTATATGAATACTCATGGCATACATACCTGTCAAGTTTTGGATATAAAAATAAGGGAAATTTTCCGCCACCCGCTGTCCAACCAGCCCAACCAGTATTACATTTTAAGACAGGTTTACAAAATATTTAAAATATCTACCTCAATAACTTACAAACTACAATTATATGCTCTTTATGTACCTTTGTTGACACTGAAATGCTGTTGACATTCCTATGTAGATAGATAGATAGATAAAGCTTTATTTATGTGTCACCCCCCAGCGTACAATATCATTATACATTAATAAAATTGGCAATAATAAAAAGTTGAGGGCCACTCACTAAGAGTTGTGAGACACAATACATATTCATATCGATAAAAAGTAACATACATTAAAGTATTAAAATCATTTGACTGTTACAAAAATCACAGTCATATTACAATAAAAACTCAATGGCTTAATCAATTAGGTCTACAATAAAAGGAGGAAAAGGGGAAATTAAGGGCCAGTACATATAAAAGCTGCTCTACGCTTTAGGATGAGGTGGCAGGCTTTGGCTGATTCGTTAAAGAGATGTTTAGCTGCTAAAATGTCACATACTTTATTAACATCATCGAGGTCTTGAAAATGTTCCTGATTCTTTGAAAATGAGATAAAAAGGTCCTCGCGAATGTCTTTGTAAAGTTCACAGTGTAGAAGGACATGGGACTCAGATTCGATGGAACCGCTGTTACATAGTGTGCAAACACGCTCCTGTATTGGGATGTTGGTATATCTACCGGTTTCAAGAGCCAATGGAGCAACTCCACACCTAAACTTGGCAAGGGCACTTCTATGCTGCCTGGGCATAATACTTTGTACATACGGCTCTGTATCAAAGGCATTCTTAAAGGTACAGTAAGTGCGAAGCTTGTTTCCCTCTGCTCTATTTATCTGCAGGAGCCATTTCTCCTTCTCTGCCTCTGCAACTGCTTGGTCAAGCCTGTTTAGATCGTTACTTGAGAGGACTAGGTCAGTGCTGGCGAGGTGGGATAGATGCAGAGAGGAGAAATATGTCCGTACCGTATGGGGATAGTTTTTCACATTTCTCATCTGATTAGCCCACAAAAACACACGCTTACATAACCGGTTATCTGGCATACTGCATAGTCTCTTCCAGTTCTTAAAAATACATGACCACTGGTGTTGCCAGGTCGTTTTCCATCCCATGTCACCTTGTATGGCAGCATTTGGGGTATATTTACCAACACCCAGAAAGAAGCGGCATGCTCTATTAAAGACTGCATTGATACAGGAGTAACTTCTGTAACCCCATACTGCGGATGCATAAGTAAGGATGGGTAGGACCAAAGAGTCAAAAAGTTTGGTAAAACATTTAAAGGGGAAACCACCCAAAACTTTACTTTTAGCTATAATTGCTCCTAGAGCTCTGTTGGCATAGAGGGCTAGTTGCCTAGCGGTTACATTGTAGTCTAAGAACTCAGTGAGCAGTAATCCTAAATATTTATACTCTTTGGTGACCTCTAGTGGGAAAGACCCGCAAGAGAAGCTGAAGCAGGTCAGGGGCTTTGCTGGTATGTATGTATGTATGTATGTAGTTCCTATAATAGAGTCTAAATGAAAACAAAGGGGAATTAAAGCACATTTATTTATTTTAAATATTTTCAGTTTATATACAAATTGATTGTCTTCAAGTGAAACATTTTCTTTTAATTTGTCATTGTCACTCATGTGGGTCTCTGGCTCCCATTTTTAGATATATTTACAAGATAGTTTTCGCTTTTCTGGCAGAAATGTCTTTCTCATTACATCCATCCATCTGATTTGTTGTTTTTTTTCCCGTTGTTGCCACTAACCTTGTAGGAACTGCCCTCCAGGCGACAGCAAGGGGCAGTTCTTGCCAGGTTAGTGATAATTCAGTTTGTAGAGGCACAATAACCCTTTTAAAAAATTATTATATCATAAAACGGGCAATTTACAGGAAAATACTAATAAAATACGGTAGTTTCCCGGCCAAAACGGGAGACTTGACAGGTATGGGCATAGCACCAGAATTAAAAAAAAATATTGATTACCAACCATTTAATTCAGTAAAGGACAATAAAAAAAATGTGTGTATGTGTGTGTATATATATATATATATATATATATATATATATATATATATATATATATATATATATATATATATATATATATATATATATATATATATATATATATATATATATATATAGTCCTTTACTGAATTAAATGGTTGCTAATCAATAATTCCACCAATTAATTAGCCTGCCTGAGTTTATCCTGCCCTTATAACATTATGACCTTTTAATTTAAAATATTCATATTTTAGATTGTAGTTCATCTTATACCCCTTCAAACACAATGACAACTAGTGAGCATCCATAGTCCATCCATCCAAGCATCCATAGTGAAAAGGAAAGGCTTGGAGGGGGTTGGGGGGGTGAGGCTTGGGGGGGGGGGTCGGGGGGGGTTGGTGGGTGAGGCTTGGGTCGGTGAAGTTACCCCCCACCCCCCTCAAGTCTGGAATGTCACACCTTTGTGTGACAATAGCCAGCATGGCACCCTGCTGAGCTGGCTACTCCAAACACAGCAGGAGGTCCCAGTACAATACGGGTGTTTCCGGACCGGGAAAATTTTTCGTTTTCGGCTGGTTTACCTTACATAAATTCCCGTGCTAGTGCCTAAAATACCGGTGGTATACACAGCCGTAAACCCTGGTTTTTTTGCTGTGTATGGAACCAACTTCCAATCTGGGTTAAGGAGGCTGACACCACCTCCACCTTTAAAACTAAACTTAAAACATTTCTGTTTAGTAAAGCCTATAGTTAGTGTTTAGTAAACCTCTAGCTGGTGTTGGTAAATCTCTAGGTAGTGTAAACTGTAGTGTGTCAGAGTCGCTCCTGTAGTTTCTTGTGCTGGCCCCCCCTTCTCCTCCCTTTTCTCTCTTTTGTCCATGTTGCAGCATCCTTTGCCGGACACCGGAACCTGAAGGTGGTCGTGGGTGGCTTGTAGCTTGCATTACGGAGCACAAGTCTTTCCCTGACCCTTTCCCTTCAACCCTTCCCCGACCCTGCACCCCAACCTGGGACTTGCTGATTGGGCCGGAGCTTCGGGAGCTGCGTGCTGGCCTGCGGTCCCCACCCCCGGTCATCCCGTTGCTGCTTCCACCTGCCTGCTGTGCTGTTCCCGTCCCTGACCCACCAGTCTGGCCCTCGGCAGGAGGGTCCCCCCTTATGAGCCTGGTCCTGCTCAAGGTTTCTTCCCTCCTAAAGGGGAGTTTTTCCTTGCCACTGTTTGGCTTAAGGTTTTTCTCCCACTAGGGGAGTTTTTACCTGCCATTGTTTATGTAATAACTGCTCGGGGGTCATGTTCTGGGTATGGGTCTCTGGAAAGCGTCTAGAGACAACTCTGTTGTATTAGACGCTATATAAATAAAATTGAATTGAATTGAATTGAAGCTGCTCAGGTTTGGGTTCTGGGTCACTGAAGTCCCTTTCCTGGTAAGTGGGAGTCACCGTGAAGGTTTCAGTCTCCTGCTTCAGAACCAGCTGCTCTGGTTCCTCCCGGTCCAGACCAAAGTCCTTATCCTGGTCCAGACCGGAGCCCCTCTGTGGATCACTCTTCCTCTTCACAGACATGTTTCTGTGGGAGAAGAAATAACAGAAAACGGTTCCTGATGTGACGATGCAAAGACGGATCAATCAAAACAACTTTCCAGAGTCAGTACTGTCAGACGGGTGGTGGGTCAAAGCTGTTGTTACTCACTTATACTTATTTAAAACTAAATACCGGTACCTGAAAATTTCAATCAGCAAACCAGATTATGCTTTTTAAAACCGGTTTTTAAAGCAATCTTGTAGCTGAAGAAGGACCTGAGAGTTTCCACCTCCTGGAAAGAAATCATGGAATCCCAGTTTTGGAGGACCACCTGTCCATCTGTCATCCATCCATAAATCTGTCCATCCATCCATCCAGCCATCCATCCATCCATCCGTCCGTCCGTCCGTCCGTCCGTCCGTCCGTCCGTCCGTCCGTCCGTCCGTCCGTCCATCCATCCATCCATCCATCCATCCATTAAGGTGTTTTATTGATAAAAAAATAAAAGAAACTCGGACGTCCAACAAATTAAACTAAGAAAAGAAACTGAGGGGAAAAATATGTACACTGATATACACACCTGCTCTGTTGTTTTTGTTCTTCTTTTAGTATTATTTTTACATTATAACTGTTGAAGGCCATTATCAGTTCGGCTCTAGCTCTGTCAAACCAGCACTGTGACAAAATATGTGCAAACAACACAAACGACTTCTCTCATTAAAATCAATCAGAATTTATTTACATCCAGGTGTCAAGCAGGTGGAAAAGCGACACCATTGAATAAATCCTGACAGCAAACTACATTAAAACATAAAGCACTACCATAAAGAAAACAGGAATAAAACGTTAACTGCATGAAGGAAAAGAGATCAAAACAATAAACACGTGGTACATATCTTCTGATCATCTGTGTCTCAAAACAACGTGACTGCACTGGCCGGCAAGATGGCTGCGCCCCGTCACACCACGTGCAATGAGACAGATGACGGCGCGGTATTTAAACCCACGGATAACTGGTGAAAATGGAGCCACAAAATAAGCAAACAACAATAAAGCTGGTAGTTGCCGGCGTTACACAGTAATATACATATGGTAACTAAACATTAAACGTAAATTTAGCTCTGAACCGCTCTAAATTAAACTGATCGCCCAGAACCATAAACCTCTCGCCTCTTCTCCTCCGGATTGGGAAGCTGCAGGCTCTTTCGGATGCTGATCGAGTTCTGCCGGGGGTTTCAGTCCAAGACGGCCCCTCGGTTCGGTTCGGCTCGGCTCTGATCCCACTGCCAATCGTTTCTGACGGGGATTCTCCAGTAGCGGGCGGCTCCTGAATCCCTCTCCTGCTTCCAACTCTGAAAAGAAAAGACTTACAGCTGAAAGTTTTACAGCGTGCAACAGCCATGCCGATCCTTCCCGCCACGGAGCCTCTTGACGCGGCCTACAGGTGCCGGACAGTCCACTGTAATCAGGGCTGCTCCCGTTTCATCATCGAGGCACGGGCTTCACGGACGCAGGAGGATATGGCTTCTCGGGCTAATATGGACATGCTGCCGGAGGATCGGATCCTCCTGGCGAAAGAACTCAAACAGAGAAAAGGTTAGGAGCGAGCGGGGCCGCAGGAGACCGCTACGGATCTTCAGGCACGATGATCCGATGCGGGTGCATCCCCCCGCCCGATGTGCCTTTGGCACAAAGCCATGCTGGAGCGCGAAGGGATGCAGAGATGATGAAGAGCAGAAGAGAAGAGGATTTGAAGAAGGAAGGCGAGCCTTTTCATTCCGCGGTCTGCGGTGATGTCATCAGCACCTGGCCAGTGATTGGACGTGCGCCCTTCAGGCGCCGCCCCCAAGGCACACTGGTCTTTTTAATTTTTCACAAAGCAGCCATTTTAAGAGGCATTCGAAGCTGGTTCCAGACTGAAGATTGAGCCAACTTTAAAGTCGATTTCACATATTCACAAAATGTTCGATAAGAGTCCACAGTTCGCATTGGCACATGACGGTGGTCCAATATCTTGCATGTAGATTCTTCAGGCCTGGACATTTAGTGGCTGACACCACCCACGACTCTCTATATCAAACCATTCAAAAGTTATGGCAGAAAATAGGGACTATAGAAAAATGGACCAATCAGAAGAAAGGGCGGGGCTAATTTGCACCAATTTTGTTCAAGGTATCAAAACCGAGTACGGTGACACCACCCACAAATCTTTATGTAAAAACGATTCAAAAGTTATGGCAGAAAGTAGGAACTATCACATATGGACCAATCAGATGAAGGGGGGAGCGCTTTTTGGCGTCTATCGTCACCACGGTAAGGCTTTTGACTGAGAAAAGTAATGCGCGTCATTGCAGGATCGAGACGCACATTTTGATGTATAACACATCTGGGTGCACGTTACGGTTCGGGCGAAGAAACGGCCGAAGAAATGGCATAAATTGCACCAAAATTACACAATTAATTAAAAATGGCCGACTTCTTGTTCGGTTTCGGCCAGGGCGACAAGAGTATTTTCTTTAAGTTGCAACATGATACAGGTGTGTGCCGATTTTTGTGCATATACGTCAAACTGTATTGTGGGGCAGGAGTCACAAAGTTTTCTAGTTTTTCTCGTTAGGTAACACTGGACCTCTATTAGTAATACATTTTTCTTCTGTTCATGGTTTCAGATCTTCCAAGCAATGCTGTTCAACGACACCTTCAGAAGATGCGCGGCCCTTCCTTGAGCCAGCAATAGTGCATACATGTTATTTATATACAACTTATGTTCTTTTATTTTTTTAACAATAAAGTTGCCATTTGTGAAAATTCAGTGTTGTGATTTCTTTACAGTTAACATGATTCATTTGTCTTGTAACATAAGAAATTATTAGGAATCGGGGTAAAGAACTGTGGTGTACCTGTTTAGAATTCAATTAAATCTTCCTGTGTGAATTAGTGTGAAGATGAGATGACCCGTTCCGTCTTCAGGGAACTAAAGGCGGATTTATGGTTCCGCGTTACACCAACGCAGAGCCTACGATGTAGGGTACGCGTCGATTTAACGCAGAACCGTAAATCAGGTTTTAAGATCCGTTTACACCGTGTCATAACTGCATGCGAGCGTCCGACTATCGCGTCGAGCTGCGTGACATCGGACGCTCTCTGTCCACACTGAAACCGTTAAACTCACGGCCAGTTAGGACAGTCCAATACAAAAAAAACCAAAGCAATGGAATTTATTTTGTCGCCGAAGCTCCCTCGCATGAGACACGCTTTGTGTACGCAGCCGGCTCTTCTGGCTGGAGCGAGGCTTTGTTCCCTCCCCTGCTACACGTTATTCAAGCAGCCAATCAGCACAGAGCCTCATTATCATAGCCTTCCCTCACCCTCCACCTTCACCCCCACCAGGACCCCTGAACTACCAACTCACGCTCCACCCTCACCCTCCACCTTCACCCCCACCAGGACCCCTGAACTATCAACAACGAATAATAATATTATCATTATTATTATATGAGAATGAAAAAATTATTTGTTCTTACATTTAATGTATCATCAGATTATTAATAGCATTTTAATTTAGTCAAAGAAATGTGCAAACGTTCCAGAAATGGTCTTTAACATTAGCTAACATCCTATTGGCTAATATCACACAAACTCCCGGAAGTGTGTGTGTGGGCTGCAGTTGCATCCCATCACCACCAGGGTGGCAGTGGGCACACACACTGCACACACACATTTCCATATTTTGACCTCGTGAGGCCCTGTGAGATAAAAGCATGAGGAGCATCAGGGAAGGCTCCTGAGCCACTTTAAAGCATAAAATCTTGCGGGGCCCAGCAAAATGGCCCCACAGGGATTCAGGGCCCCAAGCCGTGGGTGGGCTACAGGTGCTAGGGCCCCACCAAGTAGTATCCGCCAGAGTACACACACACACACACACACACACACACACACACACACACACACACACACACACACACACACACACACACACACACACACACGTGTATAATCTGAAGTTTGTGTTTAATATTTAGTTAGTTGTTTATGTGTAGTTTAGGGCGTAGAATTTATCCTGTGTTGTTTCAGTATCTTTTAACACTTGTGTAAACCAATTCTGTTTAACTTGAATGAGATAAGTTGTTTTTGTTTATTTTATACATATTTGTCAAAGCTGCTGGTTGCAAAGGTCTGTGCTCGGACTCCTTCCTTCACTGTTATTCTGTAACACCCCTGGCAACAGGCTGTATGGAATAACAGTTACCTTGAGACTGATTTTGCTGTTTAGTTGTTATTTTCCTGATAATTCAGGTGGTGCCCAGTTTACTTTTATTCATTATGATAAGTCATCTTCTTTATTAATTATTAATAACTATCATAAGACAGTTATTAATAACTTTTAAAAAACTGAAACAGCACCCCTTTTGTGGCACAACACAGGACTGGGGCCCCGAGGACCAGGGTTAATGACTGCATACATACATAGAAAGTCTGAATGCATACGATGTTCCTGCCCCCCCGACCTCCCCCACGTCCCCGGACCGTGTGCAGCAGTGGCTGCTTGTAACTGTCACGGTGATGTTAAAGCGAAAAGCCACAGCTCACGACATGGAGGCTGCAGAGCAGGAACCCACACAGCTGCAGGAAAAGCCCTGTGATTGGCTGTCAGCAGTTTTGATGAGTCCTAATAACCACAGAGAGCAGGTGCAGATGTGATACTTCACCCCCCACCCCACATGTAACACAATAATGCATGTAACTTGGCGACAAGTAGAGAAAAAACTACAACAAGAAGCTTGTTTTTCACTTTATTGACAATAATCAGAATATTAAAAAGGGCATGAAGGAGAAATAAATGCTTTTAAAAGATGAAATATCACCAAGACGGTTAATCATTTGTGTATATCAAGAGTATAAGATGTGATGAGTGAGATCATCAGAGAAACCAGTCAGCATGTGTTCAGTTGGTGGACGGCCCCTTGTTCCTGAGGACCATCAGCAGAGAGAGTCCACAGCAGTACAGCAGACTCTTCAGGGTCAGCACTGTGTACAGCAGGCAGAGCAGCTTCACCCTGCACTCAGACTGCTGGAAGACCTCTGAACCTGGAAGCTCTGAAACAGAGAAGGAAGATGTTGGGAGTTGCAGGGACAAATGTCCGTCCTCTGCTGTCTTTGACAGCGTCTCCACGTGAAGCTGAGTCTCTGCTGAACACAGTCACCGAGCCTCCGTCACCTTGTGTCTGGGCCTCCACCGTGCCGCCCTCGTGCTTGACGTAGCAGCTGTATCTGTACGTGTCCTGATGGAGGCGGTGGACCACCATGATGGAGGCGCTGCGTCCCGGCTCTCTGAGCTCCACCTGCTCTCCCTCGGCAGGGGGGACGTCCTCCAGCGGGCCGTTCTTCTTCTGTCTTTTCCAGGAGAACCGGACCCCAGGAGGAAACATGGCTGAGGCCACACACAGCAGGGAGCTGCCCCCCCCCAGGTGGACTCTGGATGCTGCTGGGTACACGCTCACCACGGGCTTCACTACCTGCTCATCTGAAGTTGGACACAGACACATTCACACAGTCAGCAGCAGCTTCCAGCATTCAGCCTGATCCTGGAAACCACGTGGACTCTGATCACTAAACACTCATCAATGCAGCTACAAAACTGAGGCCAACACGTGTTTCTGCAGAGGTCTGCACCCCTGATGATCCTTCACCTGCCGTTGGTGGTCAACACCTCCCGGCAGGAGATTCAATCCTAACTTTTAACTCTTAACTGCTCAACCACATCAAAGCAATATACAGTTCTGGACTTTGGACTTCTTCAGGCCAGGAGAGCTATTGCATCATGTTGGAAAAGTCTGGATCCTCCTACATTGAGAATGTGGATAAGGAGCTTTCTAACTGTATTGGACTGGAAAGACTAACGTACATTGATAAGGGAAAACGGAAACACTTTGTCTAACTCTGGGAACCATATATGAACATTATGATGGAGGATTGTGCAAGATTTACCTGAAAACAACTTGTAAATATTGTGGAGAATATAATTTTTATTTATTTTTCATTTTATTTTCTAATTTTATATTTAATTAATGTATTTTATTTTTCCTCCCAATTGGTTAATCCAATATAATTATTTACTTTTGTATAGAGAATGGTGCAAGTTAAATGTAAGTATGTGTCTGTGTAATGTATGTGTTGATGGTTGAATAAATTTAAAAAACGACAATAAACACATGGTGGAAAAAAAACCTCAAACTCTTAACTCCTGAAGAAGCCAGAAGGGACGTTTTACCAACATTGTCCTTCTTCTAACATTTTTAGTTCATTTTTGTTCAACAACAACCACAAATACAGACAGAGACATGATCCATCTCTGAATATGTGTGAGTGCAGGTGAGGGAGAGGGATGAACCAGTTCTATTTATGACTCTAAAACAATGTTGTGGCTACAGCCGCTGGTCCACGTCTGTCCTCTGTGGGAGACGGGAATCTGGAATATACAATCTTGTTTATGGAATAATTGCTCGGGGGTCGTGTTCTGGTCTCTGGAAACATCCTGGAGACACTTCTGTTGTAATAGACGCTTTAGACATAAAAGTGATTGAATTATATTTAACCGCTGAACTAATCACTGTTTTATAAGATTTATCTGTTTTTCACAGAACATTAATATCACATGTTATTGTTATCTTTCTAATAAAATTTACATGCACAGTTTAATATGCACAGAAGCTCACTTCACTCCTTGTGCATATTACAGAAAAGAGCTGTGAGAATAATATACAATGCCGGTTACCGGGACGGGAACACACAAATAAATTATTTTTACAATCTAAATTACTAAAATTTCTAGATCTAGTTAATTACAATACAGCAAAACTAATGTTTAGAGCCAAGAATAATTTATTACCAGGACATATACAGGGGATATTCTTTGAATGGGAGGGAGGTTATAACCTCAGGGGCCAACTTAATTTCAAAGTTACCAATAGACGCACAACACTGAAGAGCTTCTGTATGTCTATATATACACACACATATATATATATATATATATATATATATATATATATATATATATATATATATATATATATATATATATATATATATATATATATATTTGTACTTTATTTTTTTACTTTTTAGTATTGTTCTTTTTTAATTTGCATATTCGAAATGAAGCTCAAATAATAAAGCTCAAATAATATTTGTTTTTTTTTAATTTATTCTGGTTCCAGGATCTTTGTTTTTATGGGTTTTTTTAAGTTTTATATTTTATGCTCCATGTTTTATCTCTGAAACTGTCCGAGTCCTAATTTGAACTGTTCTGACTCTGAAACCAACTCCATCTGGAGGAAAATAAAGTCTTTACTCTGATGTTTTTTAGTCTAATCACTAAAAACATGTTTGTGTGTCTGATCCTCTCAACAACATTCACATATTACCAGTTAAACCAAACTTTATCAATATAAACGAATCATTGAAATCCAATCTAATACATAAAAAACAGGTTTGATAACATTAATGGACATGTTCAAATATATGAATCATTTCAACTTTATATAAAAAAACAAAATACAAATATATTCACTTAAATAATGTATACATTCTCTTAAATTCTTGATTAAATATTTATTTCAAACAGTCCATAAATGTGTTATTTATTTTAATTTCACTTATTAATCGTTGGATATATGAATTTAATGCTTGTAAAAACCTTTTTCTGGTTGACAAATATAATAATCTTCATTTACTGTTTAAGTTTTTATCAACCATCAAGATACAAGTGAACCTGTTTCAGGCGTTTATGTGTTCTCTTACATTGTTTATTCAAATTTGATTCAGACTTACTGTAGGTTCCATTAATTATAGTTATTTTAAACTGAAGTCCACATATTTATTGTTTTTCTTCTCAAAATAAAATCTGGGTAAAATAAAAATGCAACTTACTGAGAATAAAGATGAGTTCTTCTCTTCCACGTGAACTAAGCAGCTACTTTATTCAGTCCAACTGCTGAACTTAATAACGTTCTGAGTGAATATATTTGCAGTTCCATCTTTCCAGGAATGTTCCTAAATCCAGCTGTAAATCACTATTAAATTGTATTTGAGCTCAAAGTCGTCTTGTGTTCAAAGAGCAGCAGATGCTCCAGAATTACTGAGATGATCAAACATCAATATTTGTAACATCTCTGATATTTGCAGAAATAAAGAACACGTTTAGTTGTTGGGAGACATTTAAACATGTTTCCAGAAATGATGGAGCTTCTCTTCTGTAGCAACGGCTGCATGATGAGTTCTCTACTAAACATGAACAAACTAACATGGAAAGTCTGAAGCAGCTCAAACTGACTTTAAACACATTTTCAACTTCTACAATCAAACAACTGAAGGAAGAGAAATGTTGCTTCTTACCGGTTACATACAGTTTACTTCCAGGTCCAAAGATGTAGTACGGGTATCCTCCCACGGTGAGAAAGACTCGTACAAAAACCTGTCAGCCGTTGAACGCCCAGACTGTAATTGTTGCCACGGCAACAGCTTATTTCCTCTGTCAGAGCTGCTCTCCAGAGGGAGGAAATATGGACATAATTTAGTTGTTGTGGCTGTTTAAAGTTCTCTGTAATACTGATGTTACACAGAATTAAACATCTACGAAACCCAAACTATTATGGGATTCTGATCTGAAACTGTGTTTGACATCTGTTCAGCTGTAGGTTTTTGTTCAGGCTGCAGGGATCTTTTCTCACTGTGGGCGTCATACTTCACACACATGCAGTAGTAGGTGGCTGAATGATCCAGTTTAACTCTGTTTAGCTTCAACAAACAACCATTCTGTGTATTTTCAGCTGAGAAATCTGCTTTCTGAGGATGATTGTAGCCTGACTTAATTTCACTGGTTTGTCTGTTAATAACAAGAATCAATCTGAAAGTTTCCAATTCTTTTTTCTGAAACCATCTTATCAAGTCACCATCACACTGATCAGTTCGTCCACAGCTGAAGGAGACACTTTGTCCAACTCTCCTGGTCAGTGTTACATCGTCCTGAACCAGCTCTGCTGCCATGGCAACCAGCGCTGCAGAGACACAGACAGACAGGTGAAGGTCAGTGTGACGGTGTTTGTTCCAGGTGGAGTTCGGGGGCTCCTGATTGGCTGGAAACACTCACCTGAACACAGACAGCACAGAGCAGCAGCTGGGAGGAAAAGCATTTTGGTCCGTGGTGTTTCCTCTGGTGAACCTGGGGAGAAGTGGAGCTCTGATGCAGCCCAGACCCAACAAGGACGAGCTGTGAGACCAGAGCAGGAAAAGCTGCTTTCTAGCAGCTCCTGGAAACTCCCATCAGCCCCTGCAGACCACAGAGAAGCTGCTGCTGCTGATTGACAGCTCGGTCTGGGTCACATGATGCAGAAGCACTAAAACCTTCATGTTCCCACAAACACATGCAGGTTGGTTCTGAGTTTAGTATCACAGACTGTTATCTGTGGTTGGACAGCTGTGGAGGAAATACACAACTGCTACTACACACAGCTGCCCACGATAGATTTTAAACAGAAATATTACTAGTTGGATGTAAACATGCAAATAAGCATCTTATGGTTGTAAACTGTTGTAAATGTAAACAAACATGTCTACACTCTTACTGGATTATTTTGATGAATCATTAAAACTTTGAACAACGGAAATGTTACCATGACTCTTCTGCAGGTCTGGATCCAGACCCTAGTGGTCAGTAGAGGAACTGCAGGTCTGGATCCAGACCCTAGTGGTCAGTAGAAGAACTGCAGGTCTGGATCCAGACTAGTGGTCAGTAGAGGAACTGCAGGTCTGGATCCAGAACTTACTTGTTCTTGTTTCTGAATCTTGATGTCACATATTACAGATGTTTTACCCTCCTGCGGTTTAACCCCCAGCTGTGGCTCAGAAGGCTGCTCTACTTTACCGTCAGGTCTGTTTCTGAGACTCCTCTTTGGACCCGTCTCCACATCTGGAGCTGGTCCTGAATCCAGATTCTGGCGTTGGTCCTGATCTGGGTCCTCGGTTGAGGGAGAGTTCTGAGAGTGAAGCTGCTCAGGTTTCGGTTCTGGGTCACTGAAGTCCCTTTCCTGGTAAGTGGGAGTCACCGTGAAGGTTTCAGTCTCCTGCTTCAGAACCCGCTGCTCTGGTTCCTCCCGGTCCAGACCAAAGTCCTTATCCTGGTCCAGACCGGAGCCCCTCTGTTCATCACTCTTCCTCTTCACAGACATGTTTCTGTGGGAGAAGAAATAACAGAAAACGGTTCCTGATGTGACGATGCAAAGACAGATCAATCAAAACAACTTTCCAGAGTCAGTAGTGTCAGACGGGTGGTGGGTCAAAGCTGTTGTTACTCACTTATACTTATTTAAAACTAAATACCGGTACTTGAAAATTTCAATCAGCAAACGAGAATGATATTTAAAACCGGTTTTTAAAGCAATCTTGTAGCTGAAGAAGGACCTGAGAGTTTCCACCTCCTGGAAAGAAATCATGGAACCACCAGTTTTGGAGGACCATCTGTCCATCTGTCATCCATCCATAAATCTGTCCATCCATCCATCCATCCATCCATCCATCCATCCATCCATCCATCCATCCATCCATCCATCCATCCATCCATCCATCCATCCATCCATCCATCCATCCATCCATCCATCAATCTGTCCATCCATCCATCCATCCATCCATCGATCAGTCCATCTGTTACATAAACTGTGGGTTATTGTCCAAGGGAAAAAAATGGCTGGAGTTGCTAAAGCAGATTAAGGTGTTTTATTGACAAAAAAATTAAAGAAACTCGGACGTCCAACAAATGAAACTAAGAAAAAAAACTGAGGGAAAAAATATGCACACTGATGTATACACCTGCTCTGTTCAGCAGCAACCTCCAAACGCAGTAACCCAAAAACAAAATCCCTGGTGGCCAGATGCCTTTAACTGCTAAGCCCCTCCCTCTGGACCAACTCATAATTAATTGGAAATCAAATAAAAGTTAACAATTAAAGCTGCAAGCAGTGATGAACAGGCCCTCGCACCCTTGTGCACGTTCAGGCTGCAGTGGAAGCGCTTGTATGACTCTGTTGTGCCACACGTAGGGGGCGCTGTTTCAGTTATCAAGAGTTATTAATTATTATTAATAATTAATAAAGTCGATTATTTATCCAACTGAATTATTCAAAATGATTTAATTATTCGGGGCACCAAAAGAGATCAAAACAATAAACACGTGGTACATATCTTCCGATCGTCTGTGTCTCAAAACAACGTGACTGCACGTGGCCGGCAAGATGGCTGCGCCCCGTCACACCACGTGCAATGAGACGGATGACGGCGCGGTATTTAAACCCACGGATAACTGGTGAAAATGGCACCACAAAATAAGCAAACAACAATAATGCCGGTAGTTGCCGGCGTTACACAGTAATATACATATGGTAACTAAACATTAAACGCAAATTTAGCTCTGAACTGCTCTAAATTAAACTGATCGCCCAGAACCATAAACCTCTTGCTTCTTCTCCTCCGGATCGGGAAGCTGCGGGCTCTTTCGGATGCTGATCGAGTTCTGCCGGGGGTTTCAGTCCGAGACAGCCCCTCGGTTCGGTTCGGCTCGGCTCTGATCCCACCGCCAATCGTTTCTGATGGGGATTCTCCAGTAGCGGGCGGTAGTGATGCGCGGGTCGGGGTTTTTCCAACCCGCGGGTCCCGCATTAATGAGAAAATATGACCCGCCCCATCTCGCCCCGCACCACCATATCTATTTACACAACCTGCCCCAACCCGCACCCGCCGGTATTAATACACGATTACACGTTAAATGTGCCATTGAATAAGGCGTTTATTCCGTCTCACTCTCACAAAGGTGAAAACAGGCTTTACAGTGCACTGGAAACTGCAACAAATTCAAATCTTAAGGCTGGTAAATAAACAATAAATAAATCCAAAAATAAAAATAAAATTAGGTTTTTGTGGCTATTTGCAATAAACTGAATAACGAAGCATAGGCTATTAACCACATTAATCTAACCGGGGCATTGTCATTCAATGTGCACTGTGCAAAAAAAGAATTGCATCAACTGTGCCGGGGTTTAGTCTGTTTCGCCTGGACTCGAGCACCCGGCCGGCTGAGCTTAAGGTGCGCTCGCTCGATGCACTTGTTGCAGGGATGCAGAGAATCATTCTGGCCACCTTGCCAAGCAGACCTGTGAGGGAAGACCTGTGACTGAGACTCCCAGAAACTTAAAAGGTAATTCCAATCCCAGAATAGCTGGCTGTCAATGTAGCACTGCACCTCGTCTTTCTGGTCATCTTTTTCACCATTATCCTCCCACTCGCTGAACGCAGACAGTTTTGGCCTGCCTCACCCGCCCCGCCCATGAAGTGAAAATTTCTTGACCCAACCCAACCCGCCCCGCGGGACCCGCGGGTTATGGGTCGACCCGCGCATCACTAGCGGGCGGCTCCTGAATCCCTCTCCTGCTTCCAACTCTGAAAATAAAAGACAGTCTTACAGCGTGCAACAGCCATGCCGATCCTTCCCGCCACGGAGCCTCTTGACGCGGCCTACAGGTGCGGGACAGTCCACTGTAATCAGGGCTGCTCCCGTTTCATCATCGAGGCACGGGCTTCACGGACGCAGGAGGATATGGCTTCTCGGGCTAATATGGACATGCTGCCGGAGGATCGGATCCTCCTGGCGAAAGAACTCAAACAGAGAAAAGGTTAGGAGCGAGCGGGGCCGCAGGAGACCGCTACGGATCTTCAGGCACGATGATCCGATGCGGGTGCACCCCCCCCGCCCGACGTGCCTTTGGCACAAAGCCAAGCTGGAGCGCGAGGGGATGCAGAGATGATGAAGAGCAGAAGAGAAGAGGATTTGAAGAAGGAAGGCGAGCCTTTTCGTTCCGTGGGCTGCGGTGACGTCATCAGCGCCTGGCCAGTGATTGGACGTGCGCCCTTCAGGCGCCGCCCCCAAGGCACACTGGTCTTTGTAGTTTTTCACAAAGCAGCCATTTTAAGAGGCATTTGAAACTGGTCCCAGACTGAAGATTGAGCCAACTTTAAAGTCGATTTCACATATTCACAAAATGTTCAATAAGAGTCCACAGTTCGCATGGGCACATGACGGTGGTCCAACATCTTGCATGTAGATGTCTTCAGGCCTGGACATTTAGCGGCTGACACCACCCACGACTCTCTATATCAAACCATTCAAAAGTTATGGGAGAAAATAGGGACTATCAAATATGGACCAATCAGAAGAAGGGGCGGGGCTAATTTGCACCAATTTTGTTCAAGGTATCAAAACCGAGTACGGTGACACCACCCACAAGTCTTTATGTCAAACGATTCAAAAGTTATGGCAGAAAGTAGGAACTATCACATATGGACCAATCAGATGAAGGTGGAGTGCTTTTTGGCATCTATCGTCACCACGGTAATGATTTTGACTGAGAAAAGTAATGCGCGTCATCGCAGGATCGAGACGCACATTTTGATGTATAACACATCTGGGTGCACGTTACGGTTCGGGCGAAAAAACGGCCGAAGAAATTGCATAAATTGCGCCAAAATTACATAATTAATTAAAAATTGCCGACTTCCTGTTCGGTTTCGGCCATGGCGCCAAGAGTATTTTCTTTAAGTTGCAACATGATACAGGTGTGTGCCGATTTTTGTGCATAAACGTCAAACTGTATTGTGGGGCAGGAGTCACAAAGTTTTCTAGTTTTTCTCGTTAGGTAACACTGGACCTCTATTAGTAATACATTTTTCTTCTGTTCATGGTTTCAGATCTTCCAAGCAATGCTGTTCAATGACACCTTCAGAAGATGCGCGGCCCTTCCTTGAGCCAGCAATAGTGCATACATGTTATTTATATACAACTTATGTTCTTTTATTTTTTTAACAATAAAGTTGCCATTTGTGAAAATTCAGTGTTGTGATTTCTTTACAGTTAACATGATTCATTTGTCTTGTAACATAAGAAATTATTAGGAATCGGGGTAAAGAACTGTGGTGTACCTGTTTAGAATTCAATTAAATCTTCCTGTGTGAATTACTGTGAAGATGAGATGACCCGTTCCGTCTTCAGGGAACTAAAGGCGGATTTATGGTTCCGCGTTACACCAACGCAGAGCCTACGATGTAGGCTACGCGTCGATTTAACGCAGAACCGTAAATCAGGTTTTAAGATCCGTTTACACCGTGTCATAACTGCATGCGAGCGTCCGACTATCGCGTCGAGCTGCGTGACATCGGACGCTCTCTGTCCACACTGAAACCGTTAAACTCACGGCCAGTTAGGACAGTCCAATACAAAAAAAACCAAAGCAATGGAATTTATTTTGTCGCCGAAGCTCCCTCGCATGAGACACGCTTTGTGTACGCAGCCGGCTCTTCTGGCTGGAGCGAGGCTTTGTTCCCTCCCCTGCTACACGTTATTCAAGCAGCCAATCAGTACAGAGCCTCATTATCAAGCCTCCCCTCACCCTCCACCTTCACCCCCACCAGGACCCCTGAACTATCAACAACGAATAATAATATTATCATTATTATTATATGAGAATGAAAAAATTATTTGTTCTTACATTTAATGTATCATCAGATTATTAATAGCATTTTAATTTAGTCAAAGAAATGTGCAAACGTTCCAGAAATGGTCTTTAACATTAGCTAACATCCTATTGGCTAATATCACACAAACTCCCGGAAGTGTGTGTGTGGGCTGCAGTTGCATCCCGTCACCACCAGGGTGGCAGTGAGCACACACACTTCACACACACATTTCCATATTTTGACCTCGTGAGGCCCTGTGAGATAAAAGCATGAGGAGCATCAGGGAAGGCTCCTGAGCCACTTTAAAGCATAAAATCTTGCGGGGCCCAGCAAAATGGCCCCACGGGGATTCAGGGCCCCAAGCCGTGGGTGGGCTACAGGTGCTAGGGCCCCACCAAGTAGTATCCGCCAGAGTACACACACACACACACACACACACACACACACACACACACACACACACACACACACACACACACACACACACACACACACACACACACACACACGTGTATAATCTGAAGTTTGTGTTTAATATTTAGTTAGTTGTTTATGTGTAGTTTAGGGCGTAGAATTTATCCTGTGTTGTTTCAGTATCTTTTAACACTTGTGTAAATAATTTCTGATTAATTTGAATGACAGAAGTTTTTGTTTATTTTATACATTGTCACAGCTGCTGGTTGCAAAGGTCTGTGCTCGGACTCCTTCCTTCACTGTTATTCTGTAACACCCCTGGCAACAGGCTGTATGGAATAACAGTTACCTTGAGACTGATTTTGCTGTTTAGTTGTTATTTTCCTGATAATTCAGGTGGTGCCCAGTTTACTTTTATTCATTATGATAAGTCATCTGCAAGCAATGAATTAAAGTTAGCAAGAAATTTAACTGTTTTCAAACATGAGTTAAAGAAGCTGTTATGGAAGGAATATCAAAACTAGGTACAGGAATGGCAATGTCTGGCTATGTGTACAAAACAATGGCAATGTGGGAAATTCAGCACTGGAACACCTGGCATGGAAACAAAACATGGAAACAAAACAAAGTCACTATAAAATGTGTGTGTGTGACATTGAGCTCTATCACAGCACAGCAGATATCACGACCAAGCAGAACATAAAATCAAGAATGGAGATTCTGAACTGGTCAGTAAATGCTATTGACAAGATTTTTTCTACACGGCGTGCTGGGACAAGGGAACCGGCCTGTCCAGATGGGACATTCTTGGCGGGATACACCATAGGCAAAGCTGCTCTCTGGCCTCGCTGACATCCAGGGGAGACTGACCAGTGTATGGTCGGAGGTGTCCAAAGCTCGGGAGGAGATGAAGTCAGTACGAGCGGAGGGGGCAAAGGCTGTGGCGGCTAGAGAGCCAGAGGACAGCGACTAATCAAAATCTGCATTGACACACGCACCTCCATTGCAAAGTGGATTGCATGCAAAAAGAGGCTTGGACATAAAAATAACTGAACAGTGGACACAGTAGTAAATCACAGGAACGGTGATCAGGATGAGTGGACTGGACAAGTGTACAAACATACATGCTATCTGGACTGTGAAGGATGAAATTAGACAAATTGCTATGTGGTAAACTATGTATGTATGTAACTATGAGTATGCAATGTATAATGTTCTGGAGATGAAATGTGTCTATATAAACATGCCGAAATAAACGAAATAAATAAAAAAAAAATAAAAAAAAATCTTCTTTATTAATTATTAATAACTATCATAAGACAGTTATTAATAACTTTTAAAAAACTGAAACAGCACCCCTTTTGTGGCACAACACAGGACTGGGGCCCCGAGGACCAGGGTTAATGACTGCATACATACATAGAAAGTCTGAATGCATACGATGTTCCTGCCCCCCCGACCTCCCCCACGTCCCCGGACGGTGTACAGCAGTGGCTGCTTGTAACTGTCACGGTGATGTTAAAGCGAAAAGCCACAGCTCACGACATGGAGGCTGCAGAGCAGGAACCCACACAGCTGCAGGAAAAGCCCTGTGATTGGCTGTCAGCAGTTTTGATGAGTCCTAATAACCACAGAGAGCAGGTGCAGATGTGATACTTCACCCCCCACCCCACATGTAACACAATAATGCATGTAACTTGGCGACAAGTAGAGAAAAAACTACAACAAGAAGCTTGTTTTTCACTTTATTGACAATAATCAGAATATTAAAAAGGGCATGAAGGAGAAATAAATGCTTTTAAAAGATGAAATATCACCAAGACGGTTAATCATTTGTGTATATCAAGAGTATAAGATGTGATGAGTGAGATTATCAGAGAAACCAGTCAGCATGTGTTCAGTTGGTGGACGGCCCCTTGTTCCTGAGGACCATCAGCAGAGAGAGTCCACAGCAGTACAGCAGACTCTTCAGGGTCAGCACTGTGTACAGCAGGCAGAGCAGCTTCACCCTGCACTCAGACTGCTGGAAGACCTCTGAACCTGGAAGTTCTGAAACAGAGAAGGAAGATGTTGGGAGTTGCAGGGACAAATGTCCGTCCTCTGCTGTCTTTGACAGCGTCTCCACGTGAAGCTGAGTCTCTGCTGAACACAGTCACCGAGCCTCCGTCACCTTGTGTCTGGGCCTCCACCGTGCCGCCCTCGTGCTTGACGTAGCAGCTGTATCTGTACGTGTCCTGATGGAGGCGGTGGACCACCATGATGGAGGCGCTGCGTCCCGGCTCTCTGAGCTCCACCTGCTCTCCCTCGGCAGGGGGGACGTCCTCCAGCGGGCCGTTCTTCTTCTGTCTTTTCCAGGAGAACCGGACCCCAGGAGGAAACATGGCTGAGGCCACACACAGCAGGGAGCTGCCCCCCCCCAGGTGGACTCTGGATGCTGCTGGGTACACGCTCACCACGGGCTTCACTACCTGCTCATCTGAAGTTGGACACAGACACATTCACACAGTCAGCAGCAGCTTCCAGCATTCAGCCTGATCCTGGAAACCACGTGGACTCTGATCACTAAACACTCATCAATGCAGCTACAAAACTGAGGCCAACACGTGTTTCTGCAGAGGTCTGCACCCCTGATGATCCTTCACCTGCCGTTGGTGGTCAACACCTCCCGGCAGGAGATTCAATCCTAACTTTTAACTCTTAACTGCTCAACCACATCAAAGCAATATACAGTTCTGGACTTTGGACTTCTTCAGGCCAGGAGAGCTATTGCATCATGTTGGAAAAGTCTGGATCCTCCTACATTGAGAATGTGGATAAGGAGCTTTCTAACTGTATTGGACTGGAAAGACTAACGTACATTGATAAGGGAAAACGGAAAGACTTTGTCTAACTCTGGGAACCATATATGAACAATATGATGGAGGATTGTGCAAGATTTACCTGAAAACAACTTGTTAAAATTCTGGAGAATATCATTTTGATTTATTTTATTTTTTAATTTTATATTTAATTTATTTATTTTATTTTTCCTCCCAATTGGTTAATCAAATATAATTATTTACCTTTGTATAGAGAATGGTGCAAGTTTAATGTATGTGTCTGTGTAATGTATGCGTAATGTTGTATGGTTGAATAAATTTAAAAAACAACAATAAACATATCGTGAAAAAAACTCAAACTCTTAACTCCTGAAGAAGCCAGAAGGGACGTCATTTTACCAACATTGTCCTTCTTCTAACATCTTTAGTTCATTTTTGTTCAACAACAACAACAAACACAGACAGAGACATGATCCATCTCTGAATATGTGTGAGTGCAGGTGAGGGAGAGGGATGAACCAGTTCTATTTATGACTCTAAAACAATGTTGTGGCTACAGCCGCTGGTCCACGTCTGTCCTCTGTGGGAGACGGGAATCTGGAATATACAATCTTGTTTATGTAATAATTGCTCGGGGGTCGTGTTCTGGTCTCTGGAAACATCCTGGAGACACTTCTGTTGTAATAGACGCTTTAGATATAAAAGTGATTAAATTATATTTAACCACTGAGCCAGTCACAATTTTATAAGATTTATCTGTATTTTAAACATTTTTGGCTGGACTCAGATCACAGAACAGTAATATCACACATTATTGCTTTCTGTCTAATAACATAAATAGATATATATTTATTTCTTCTGGTTCCAGGATCTTTGTTTTTATGGTTTTATGTAGTTTTATATTTTATGCTCCATGTTTTATCTCTGAAACTGTCCGAGTCCTAATTTGAACTGTTCTGACTCTGAAACCAACTCCATCTGGAGGAAAATAAAGTCTTTACTCTGATGTTTTTTATTCTAATCACTAAAAACATGTTTGTGTGTCTGATCCTCTCAACAACATTCACATATTAACAGTTAAACCAAACTTAATATAAACTAATCATTGAAATCTAATACTAATAATAATAATAATAAAAATCAGGTTTGATAACTTTAATGGAGATGTTCAAATATATGAATTATTTAAACTTCAGATTAAAATACTAGATAAAAAATATTCATTTAAGTAATTTATACATTCTCTTAAATTGTTATTAAAGTTTAATTTCAAACAGTCCATAAATGTAATATTTATTTTAATTTCACTTAATCATCTTTTGATTTCTTAATTTAATACTTTGCAAAAATCTTTTTCAGGTTGACTGAATAAAAAGGCGACTGACTGAGAATAAAGATGAGTTCTTCTCTTCCACGTGAACTAAGCAGCTACTTTATTCAGTCCAACTGCTGAACTTAATAACGTTCTGAGTGAATATATTTGCTGTTCCATCTTTCCAGGAACGTTCCTAAATCCAGCTGTAAATCACTATTAAATTGTATTTGAGCTCAAAGTCGTCTTGTGTTCAAAGAGCAGCAGATGCTCCAGAATTACTGAGATGATCAAACATCAATATTTGTAACATCTCTGATATTTGCAGAAATAAAGAACACGTTTAGTTGTTGGGAGACATTTAAACATGTTTCCAGAAATGATGGAGCTTCTCTTCTGTAACAACGGCTGCATGATGAGTTCTCTACTAAACATGAACAAACTAACATGGAAAGTCTGAAGCAGCTCAAACTGACTTTAAACACATTTTCAACTTCTACAATCAAACAACTGAAGGAAGAGAAATGTTGCTTCTTACCGGTTACGTACAGTTTACTTCCAGGTCCAAAGATGCGGTACCAGTTTCCTCCCACGGTGAGAAAGACTCGTACAAAAACCTGTCAGCCGTTGAACGCCCAGACTGTAATTGTTGCCACGGCAACAGCTTATTTCCTCTGTCAGAGCTGCTCTCCAGAGGGAGGAAATATGGACATAATTTAGTTGTTGTGGCTGTTTAAAGTTCCCTGTAATACTGATTTTACACAGAAATAAACTTCTACGAAACCCAAACTATTATGGGATTCTGATCTGAAACTGTGTTTGACATCTGTTCAGCTGGAGGTTTTTGTTCAGGCTGCAGGGATCTTTTCTCACTGTGGGCGTCTATCTTCCAACAGGAGCAGTAGTAGGTGGCTGAATGATCCAGTTTAACTCTGTTTAGCTTCAACAAACAACCGTTCTGTGTATTTTCAGCTGAGAAATCTGCTTTCTGAGGATGATTGAAGTAATAAATTTCACTGGATTGTCTTTCAATAAGAAGAATGACTCTGAAAGTTTCCATTTCTTTTTTCTGAAACCAGAATATCCAGTCATGATCACACTGATCAGTTCCACAGCTGAAGGAGACACTTTGTCCAACTCTCCTGGTCAGTGTTACATCGTCCTGAACCAGCTCTGCTGCCATGGCAACCAGCGCTGCAGAGACACAGACAGACAGGTGAAGGTCAGTGTGACGGTGTTTGTTCCAGGTGGAGTTTGGGGGCTCCTGATTGGCTGGAAACACTCACCTGAACACAGACAGCACAGAGCAGCAGCTGGGAGGAAAAGCATTTTGGTCCGTGGTGTTTCCTCTGGGGAACCTGGGGAGAAGTGGAGCTCTGATGCAGCCCAGACCCAACAAGGACGAGCTGTGAGACCAGAGCAGGAAAAGCTGCTTTCTAGCAGCTCCTGGAAACTCCCATCAGCCCCTGCAGACCACAGAGAAGCTGCTGCTGCTGATTGACAGCTCGGTCTGGGTCACATGATGCAGAAGCACTAAAACCTTCATGTTCCCACAAACACATGCAGGTTGGTTCTGAGTTTAGTATCACAGACTGTTATCTGTGGTTGGACAGCTGTGGAGGAAATACACAACTGCTACTACACACAGCTGCCCACGATAGATTTTAACCAGAAATATTACTAGTTGGATGTAAACATGCAAATAAACATCTTATGGTTGTAAACAGTTGTAAATGTAAACAAACATGTCTACACTCTTACTGCATTATGTTGATGAATCAATAAAACTTTGAACAGCAAACACGTTACCGTGGGACTTCTGCAGGTCTGGATCTGGACCCTAGTGGTCAGTAGAGGAACTGCAGGTCTGGATCCAGACTAGTGGTCAGTAGAGGAACTGCAGGTCTGGATCCAGACCTTACTTGTTCTTGTTTCTGAATCTTTCTCCACAGATGTCACATATTACAGATGTTTTACCCTCCTGTGGTTTAACCCCCAGCTGTGGCTCAGAAGGCTGCTCTACTTTACCGTCAGGTCTGTTTCTGAGACTCCTCTTTGGACCCGTCTCCACATCTGGAGCTGCTCCTGAATCCAGATTCTGGCGTTGGTCCTGATCTGGGTTCTCGGTTGAGGGAGAGTTCTGAGAGTGAAGCTGCTCAGGTTTGGGTTCTGGGTCACTGAAGTCCCTTTCCTGGTAAGTGGGAGTCACCGTGAAGGTTTCAGTCTCCTGCTTCAGAACCAGCTGCTCTGGTTCCTCCCGGTCCAGACCAAAGTCCTTATCCTGGTCCAGACCGGAGCCCCTCTGTGGATCTCTCTTCCTCTTCACAGACATGTTTCTGTGGGAGAAGAAATAACAGAAAACGGTTCCTGATGTGACGATGCAAAGACAGATCAATCAAAACAACTTTCCAGAGTCAGTAGTGTCAGACGGGTGGTGGGTCAAAGCTGTTGTTACTCACTTATACTTATTTAAAACTTGTGAAATACCTTAAACTTCAATCAGCAAACCTAAATATGATATTTAAAACTGTTTTTTAAAGCAATCTTGTAGCTGAAGAAGGACCTGAGAGTTTCCACCTCCTGGAAAGAAATCATGGAATCACCAGTTTTGGAAGACCATCTGTCCATCTGTCGTCCATCTGTCATCCATCCATCCATCCATCCATCTGTTAAAAACCTGTGGGTTACTGTCCAAGAAAGAAAAAAATGGCTGGAATCGCTAAAGCAGATTAAGGTGTTTTTTTTGACAAAAAAAATGAAAGAAACTCAACAAACGAAACTAAGAAAAAATACTGAGGGGAAAGATATGTACACTGATATATACACTTCTTCTTTTCAGCAGCAACCCCCAAACTGAACAACCCAAAACAAAACCCCTGGTGGCCAGAGGCCTTTAACTGCTAAGCCCTTCCCTCTGGACCAACTCATAATTAATTGGAAATCAAATAAAAGTAACCCATTAAAGGTAATAAGCAAACATTAAAGCTTCTCTACAATGGCCCCTGAAACAATACCATTACCTCATATCAAATAAATCCCTGAATTATACCACAACTAAATTGAATAATAACCCAGCCACATATGGTACATCCCACTATCAGCACACTTGTTGTGCAGCTCTGGTTCACTCAGTGACTGTGGAGGAGAGAGACAGCAGGTAGTATACTTCAGTAACTAGTTAAAGGATGAGCATGAATAAAAAAACCTGACTTGAGTAAACTGTGACTATGTTTTCTCAGAATATATATGACTTCAGGTGATGTTGTAAATGTTCAATTGTTGTTTTATTGTGATAGAATAGAATAGAATAGACTATTGATCTCCCAGAGGAAAATTCAATTGTGCAGCAGCAAAACACACACACACTGAACGGTTTATACAAATACACATGAAAGTATGACAAGGTATAAAAAAGTATATCCTAAAAAATAAATTAATAAAATAAAATAAAAATAAAAATAACCAATAAATAGCTAAATAATTTTAAAAAGAGCAATATAAAATGTAGAAAAATGAGCAATGTACAAGAGAAAATAGTAAACCCAAAAAATGTATAATATTTACATGTGCAAAAATACATGAGGTATTTAGCGGGCGGAGGTTATTGCACTTTCAGAGAAACAGGTTATTGCACTCGGGTGGCTACAGTTGGTTATTATAGAGTCTGATGGCTGTGGGGGTGAAGGACCTGCGGTAGCGTTCCTTCTTGCAGCGCGGGTGGAGCAGTCTTTAGCTGAAGGAGCTGCTGATGCTCCCACAGTGTCATGTAGGGGGTGAGAAGGTTGTTCATGATGGAGTTCAGCTTGACCAGCATCCTCCTCTCACCCACCTCCTCAGCAGAGTCCAGAGCACAACCAAGAACCGAGCCAGCCCTGCTGACCAGTCGGTTCAGTCTCTTCCTCTCTCTCTCCGAGCTCCCGCAGCTGCAGCAGACCACTGCATAGAATATGGCAGACGCTAGCACAGTCATAAAAAGTCCTTAGGAGCTCCCTGCACACGCCGAAGGACCTCAGTCTCCTCAGCAGGTGGAGTCGATGCGTGCACTCACCACAATGACTGAGGGAAATAATGAATATGAGTGATCGGATTTAGTGTGTGTCAAGTATGCCATGTGTTGCCTGTCCTCAGTGACGGGCCTTCGTCACACCATCTATCATCCATCCTTCCATCCATCAGTCCATCTATCCATTCATCATCCGTCTATCAGCCATCATTGATCATCTATCATACATCCATCATCCACACACCTATAATTTTTAAAACTTATTTTCAGTGTTTTAGGGTCAAATCAGATCACAAGCTGCGTCCAAGACCACCTTGGGAAGAAGGACAGACGGTGGTGCGTTCAAGACCACCACTGGAACAGGGAAATGTTGGGGTGCGTCCAAGACAAACACTGGAACTGTGACAGGCTGGGGTGTGTCCAGGACCACCAGTGGAACAGGGATAGGCTGGGGTGCGTGCAGGACCACCTCTGGAACAGGGACAGGCTGGGGTGCGTCCAAGACCACCTGGAGAACAAGGACAGGTTGGGGTGCGTCCAGGACCACCTTGGGAAATAGGGCCGGCTAGGGTGCGTCCAAGAATATGACTGGAACAGGGACAGGCTGGGGTGAATCCAGGACCACCTCTGGAACAGGGACAGGCTGGGGTGCGTCCAGGACCACCACTTGAACAGGGACAAGCTGGGGTGCGTCCAAGACCACCTCGGGAACAGGGACATGCTGGGGTGCGTCCAGGACCATCACTGGAACAGGGACAGGCTGGGATGCATCCCAGACCACCACTGGAACACGGACAGGCTGACGTGTGTCCAAGACCAGCACTGGAACGAGGACAGGTTGGGGTGCGTCCAGGACCATCGCTGGAACAGGGACAGGCTTGGGTGCGTCCAAGACCACCATTGGAACAGGGAAAGACTGCGGTGCATCCGGGACCATCTCGGGAACAAGGACAGGCTGTGGTGTGTCCAAGACCACTTCTGGAACAGGAAAAAGGCTGGGGTGCGTACAAGACCACCATGGAACAGGGACAGGCTGGGGTTCGTCCAGGACGACCTGCCTTGAAATGGTAACCACAGTCTTTAGTGCTGCAACGAGTAACCTGCGAACTTTCAGAGCCCCAGTTAAGCTGAATGAGGGACCCTTGCATGCCCCGACAACATGAACGCCTTTGGACTGACATGGAGCTGAAGGAGGCCCAGCTGCTGTGCCCATGCTGCATCCCTCATCCACACAGCGATGAGGAGAGCAGGAAACAGAGAACAGCTCTTCACCAGGGTCACCTGCGGAGCATAACCATCCAGCTGTTCCCCTGCAGAGCATAACCATCCAGCTGTTCACCTCTGGAGCGTAACCATCCAGCTGTTCACCTGCGGAGCGTAACCATCCAACTGTTCACCTGCGGAGCATAACTATCCAGCTGTTCACCTGCGGAGCGTAACGTTTGGTTACTTTGTAACCTTGGTTCTCTGAGTGAGAGACTATCTCTCCACTCCCTTACATATTCCATATGTACGGGGATTGATCCCCCTGCTGTCAAGGTACGTGGATATTTCTTTAAGACACACCGGCTTGCCCGGCCACGCCCTTAGGTTTACCTATAAAGCACCTGTGCTGGTGTGTAATCAGTGATAGTTTGATCGAAACATGTCTCCGAGCGGCCTGAAAAGCTGGAGAGATAGTCTCTCACTCAGAGAACCAAGGTTACAAAGTAACCAAACGTTCTCTATCATATCGAGACTATCTCTCCACTCCGTTACCTATTCCATGTACGGGGAACTCTTTAAGACACCCCGTGAGGAGACGGTGCAGCTCACAGCCGAGTACACCAAAGTGACATCTCCTATTCTTCCACACTGTCTACATACCAGTCAGGACAAGGCCCCGCAAGACGCAAAGTCCAAGCCTGAGAGGCAGACGGGCTGCAAGTCGCAAGGCTGACCAAAAGAAACCAAACAAAAAGTCAAGAACGGAGCGGCCGCTCAGATCAGCCAGCAAGGCGCCAAGGTGACCAAAGGAGACAACAAAGGATCTGACCAAAAGAAACCAAACAAAAGGTTAGCCGGCTACCGTTGAGTCACACCCAGCACCTGCTCACCAAAGGAGGGGCTGGCTGCAACATTCAGACGGTAAAACCGTGAAAACGTGGGCCGCGATGACCATGTGGCTGCTGCACAGATGGTAGCGGGAGAGGCCCCTCGCCACAAGGCCCAAGAGGTGGCCATGCCACGTGTCGAGTGCGCCCGAACCCCGGACGGGACAGGCACACCCGAGAGCACATAAGCCATCTGAATAGTTTCCACAATCCAGTGGGACAGTCGAGACTTCGATAAGGGCCCGCCAAGACAGCTCGAGTTGAAGCAAACAAAAAGCTGATCTGTCTTCCTGATGGCCTGCGTGCGCCGTATGTACTCTGTCAGGGCCCTGACAGGGCATAGCACGGGCAGGAGCTGCTCATTCGACTGTCCCACGTCCGAAGAGGACAGTGACCGCAGCTCGACTGTCTGGGACAGATGAAACTCAGACAGAACCTTAGGCAGAAAAGCTGGATTTGGGCGGAGGACAACCCCCGAGCCATCTGGCAGGAACCTGCAGCAGTCACTGTGAACAGACAGTGCATAGAGCTCGCTCACCCTCCTGGCAGAAGTCCCAGCCAGCAGAAACGCGGTCTTAAACGAGAGCAATTGCAAATCAGCAACCCCAAGGGGCTCAAAGGGGGAATGCTGAAGTGCACCAAGGACGATATCCAAGTCCCAAGGAGGGACAGAAGGTCTAGTCCTACGAACCGCAAGCCTCTGGGCGCCCTTAAGGAATCGGGAAATCAGGGAGCAGTCATCGGGAGACAAAGCATGCTCACCGACACAAACTGCCTTGACAGCTGCCACCATAAATCATAGGGTGGCAGCAGACTTCCCAGCCTCCAATTGAGACTGTAAAAACCACAGGATGCCCCGGGCGTGGTAAATACCCCCCATCGGTATGAGTAGGCAGCCCTAGTGGAAGGTGCCCGGGCCGCTTGCACAGTCTTTACCACAGACTCTGACAAGCCTAAAGCACGGATCCAACCGGGCGCGTAGACTCACGGGAGCATGAGCCATACGCCGGAAGGGACCGGAGATCAGCACAGGTCCAACCGGACGCGTCAACCCACGAGACCATGGGCCATACGCCGGAAGGGACCGGAGATCAGCACGGGTCCAACCGGACGCGTCAACTCACAGGAGCATGAGCCATATGCCGGAAGGAGGAATCACAGTCGCCCTGACCGGAAGATCAGCACGGATCCAGCCGGCGCGTCAACCCACGAGAGCATGGGCAATACGCCGGAATGGGATCACGGCCGCGTCTCTGTGTGTTTTCTGGAGAAGAAGAAGGGAAACAGCAATCCAGGGAGGCTGCCCAAAGACAGACGCCCAACCACAGCTACGGTGGGTAAGTGGACTCACGCTGCACCCACACACTCACGCTTCTCTTGCAACACGGATCGTCTCACACTTGCACCTTAACTCAGGTGGAGATCAAACAATCACTAATTACACGCCAGCACAGCCAGCCACGCCCGTACATATGGAATATGTAACGGAGTGGAGAGATAGTCTCGATACGATAGAGAACCATCCAGCTGTTCACCTGCGGAGCGTAACCATCCCGCTGTTCACCTGCGGAGCGTAACCATCCCGCTGTTCACCAAGGAACCCTAACCGGCCCGAACAAACCACCTTCTTCTTCAACTACAAAGATCCACCTAAGAGGCTTTTTATGTCTGGGCTGTGAAACATAGTGAACACATTTAACTAGTTTAGTTTTACTTTGTGAGCCGGACCGCTGATCCCGTCACAACTGTGTTTATTAGTTTAAGTGTGTTTGTTTATTTAATCGTTTGTCTACTGCTGCATCCACGTTGCTGGATCTTGATGAAATGTTCTTCCACAACAGAAAAAAAGTCCTTCCTCATTTCCCAGTTGAATGACCAGAGCGCACATGTGAAGTTAGTTTCATACTGGTGCGTCTCTGTGTGGGAAACATCAGAAGAGCTTGGTTTTCCATTAGTTAGAAGTTATTATAGTATCTTTGGTTTTACTTTCTTCTCTATTCCTCTCATCCTCGCTTACTAACCCCTGCACACACAAAAAACACTCTTTTCTTGGCCATAAAGCCTCCGAGTTTGTTTTCACTGGACGAGACGAAATCTCGTCCGCCATTTTGAATCATGCACACACACACACACACACACACACACACACACACACACACACACACACACACACACACACACACACACACGTATATTATCTGAAGTTTGTGTTTAATGTTTAGTTAGTTGTTTATGTGTAGTTTAGGCATCAGAATTTATCCCAAGTGTTGTTTCACTATCTTTTAACACTTGTTTAAATCAATTCTGTTTAACTTGAATGAGAGAAGTTGTTTGTGTTTATTTTATACATTGTCACAGCTGCTGGTTACAAAGATCTGTGCTCAGACTCCTTCCTTATCTGTGATTCTGTAACGCCCCCCCTGGCAACAGACTGTATGGAATAACAGTTACCTTGAGACTGATTTTGCTGTTTAGTTATTATTTCCTGATAAGTCAGGTGGTGCCCCATTTAGATTGATTCAATTTGATAATTGATTTTGATAAGTCATCTTCTTTATTAATTATTAATAACTATAGTAAGACAGTTTTTAAAACTCTCTAATAACTGAACCAGCACCCAGATTGTGGCACAACACAGGACAGGAGCCCCGAGGACCAGGGTTGAAGACGCTGTTTGACACGTTTCCCTGCAACACAGCACGAGTAGAAGTGGTGGATTTTTTACCCCATAACTTTTATTTGATCACATCTGAGAGAAATGACTCAGCAAATTTTGTTTAATGATAAAAAACTATTTATTAAGAAAATGTCATCGTACAAGAAATTGATATAAAGCTTCAGGTTCCAGTAAAATTCAGTAACTGGTTAGAAAGTCTGAATGCATACGATGTTCCTGCCCCCCCGACCTCCCCCACGTCCCCGGACCGTGTGCAGCAGTGGCTGCTTGTAACTGTCACGGTGGTGTTAAAGTGAAAAGCCACAGCTCACGACGTGGAGGCTGCAGAGCAGGAACCCACACAGCTGCAGGAAAACCCCTGTGATTGGCTGTCAGCAGTTTTGATGAGTCCTAATAACCACAGAGACCAGATTCAGATCTGCTGCTGTTCACCCCCTGCAGGAAGTCTTTTCTCTGCTTTAACCCATGTAACCTGGCAACAAGTAGAGATAAAAGTACAACAACAAGCTTGTTTTTCACTTTATTGATGATAATATTGATTAAACGGTAATCAGCTTCCAAACTGTGCACATAAAGAATATTAAAAAGGAAATGAAGGAGAAATAAATGCTGTTAAAAGATGAAATATCACCAAGACGGTTAATCATTTGTGTATATCAAGAGTATAAATGATGTGATGAGTGAGATTATCAGAGAAACCAGTCAGCATGTGTTCAGTTGGTGGACGGCCCCTTGTTCCTGAGGACCATCAGCAGAGAGAGTCCACAGCAGTACAGCAGACTCTTCAGGGTCAGCACTGTGTACAGCAGGCAGAGCAGCTTCACCCTGCACTCAGACTGGAAGATCTCTGAACCTGGATCTGCTGGAGCTGGAACCCCTGAACCTGGATCTGCTGGAGCTGGAACCCCTGAACCTGGATCTGCTGGAGCTGGAACCCCTGAACCTGGATCTGCTGGAGCTGGAACCCCTGAACCTGGATCTGCTGGAGCTGGAACCCCTGAACCTGGATCTGCTGGAGCTGGAACCCCTGAACCTGGATCTGCTGGAGCTGGAACCCCTGAACCTGGATCTGCTGGAGCTGGAACCCCTGAACCTGGATCTGCTGGAGCTGGCAGGTCTGCTGGCTCTCTCTCTGGAGGACAGGGGGCTGCTGGAGCTGGAAGCTCTGAAACAGAGAAGGAAGATGTTGGGAGTTGCAGGGACAAATGTCCGTCCTCTGCTGTCTTTGACAGCGTCTCCACGTGAAGCTGAGTCTCTGCTGAACACAGTCACCGAGCCTCCGTCACCTTGTGTCTGGGCCTCCACCGTGCCGCCCTCGTGCTTGACGTAGCAGCTGTATCTGTACGTGTCCTGATGGAGGCGGTGGACCACCATGATGGAGGCGCTGCGTCCCGGCTCTCTGAGCTCCACCTGCTCTCCCTCGGCAGGGGGGACGTCCTCCAGCGGGCCGTTCTTCTTCTGTCTTTTCCAGGAGAACCGGACCCCAGGAGGAAACATGGCTGAGGCCACACACAGCAGGGAGCTGCCCCCCCCCAGGTGGACTCTGGATGCTGCTGGGTACACGCTCACCACGGGCTTCACTACCTGCTCATCTGAAGTTGGACACAGACACATTCACACAGTCAGCAGCAGCTTCCAGCATTCAGCCTGATCCTGGAAACCACGTGGACTCTGATCACTAAACACTCATCAATGCAGCTACAAAACTGAGGCCAACACGTGTTTCTGCAGAGGTCTGCACCCCTGATGATCCTTCACCTGCCGTTGGTGGTCAACACCTCCCGGCAGGAGATTCAATCCTAACTTTTAACTCTTAACTGCTCAACCACATCAAAGCAATATACAGTTCTGGACTTTGGACTTCTTCAGGCCAGGAGAGCTATTGCATCATGTTGGAAAAGTCTGGATCCTCCTACATTGAGAATGTGGATAAGGAGCTTTCTAACTGTATTGGACTGGAAAGACTAACGTACATTGATAAGGGAAAGACTTTGTCTAACTCTGGGAACCATATATGAACATTATGACGGATGAAAGTGCAGGATTTACCTGAAAACAACTTGTAAATATTGTGGAGAATATCATTTTCATTTATTTTATTTTATTTTTTAACTTTATATTTCATTTATTTATTTATATTTTCCTCCCAATATAATTATTTACCTTTGTATAGAGAATTCTGCAAGTTAAATGTGTCTGTATAATGTATGCATAATGTTGTATGGTTGAATACATTTAAAAAACGACAATAAACATATCGTAGGAAAAAAAAACAATCTCTTAACTCCTGAAGAAGCCAGAAGGGACGTCATTTTACCAACATTGTCCTTCTTCTAACATCTTTAGTTCATTTTTGTTCAACAACAACCACAAACACAGACAGAGACATGATCCATCTCTGAATATGTGTGAGTGCAGGTGAGGGAGAGGGATGAACCAGTTCTATTTATGACTCTAAAACAATGTTGTGGCTACAGCCGCTGGTCCACGTCTGTCCTCTGTGGGAGACGGGAATCTGGAATATACAATCTTGTTTATGTAATAATTGCTCGGGGGTCGTGTTCTGGTCTCTGGAAACATCCTGGAGACACTTCTGTTGGAATAGACGCTTTAGACATAAAAGTGATTGAATTATATTGTACTGCTGAACTAATCACTGTTTTATAAGATTTATCTGTATTTTTAAATATTTTTGGTTGGACTCAGATCACAAAACATTAATATCACATGTTATCGTTTTCTTTCTAATAAAGTGTACATGCAGTTTAATATTTCTTTTTTTATTTCTTCTGGTTCCAGGATCTTTGTTTTCATGGTTTTATGTAGTTTTATATTTTATGCTCCATGTTTTATCTCTGAAACTGTCCGAGTCCTAATTTGAACTGTTCTGACTCTGAAACCAACTCCATCTGGAGGAAAATAAAGTATTTACTCTGATGTTTTTTAATCTAATCACTAAAAACATGTTTGTGTGTCTGATCCTCTCAACAACATTCACATATTAACAATTAAACCAAACTTTATCAATATAAACAATTCATTGAAATCCAACCTAATACATAAAAATCTGGTTTGATAACATTATTGGAGATGTTCGAATATATTAATCATTTAAACTTTATATTAAAAAAACAAAATACAATTATTTTGACTTAAGTCATTTATACGTTCTCTTAAATTGTTGAAAGAAATATTTATGTCAAACTGTCCATAAATGTGTTATTCATTTTAATTTCACTTATTCATCTTTTTATTTCTTAATTTACTACTTTGCTAAAACCTTTTTCTGGTTGACTGAATAAAAAGGCGACTGACTGAGAATAAAGATGAGTTCTTCTCTTCCACGTGAACTAAGCAGCTACTTTATTCAGTCCAACTGCTGAACTTAATAACGTTCTGAGTGAATATATTTGCAGTTCCAGCTTTCCACGAACGTTCTTAAATCCAGCTGTAAATCTCTATTAAATTGTTTTTGAGCTCAAAGTCGTCTTGTGTTCAAAGAGCAGCAGATGCTCCAGAATTACTGAGATGATCAAACATCAATATTTGTAACATCTCTGATATTTGCAGAAATAAAGAACACGTTTAGTTGTTGGGAGACATTTAAACATGTTTCCAGAAATGATGGAGCTTCTCTTCTGTAGCAACGGCTGCATGATGAGTTCTCTACTAAACATGAACAAACTAACATGGAAAGTCTGAAGCAGCTCAAACTGACTTTAAACACATTTTCAACTTCTACAATCAAACAACTGAAGGAAGAGAAATGTTGTTTCTTACCGGTTACATACAGTTTACTTCCAGGTCCAAAGATGTAGTACCAGTATCCTCCCACGGTGAGAAAGACTCGTACAAAAACCTGTCAGCCGTTGAAAGCCCAGACTGTAATTGTTGCCACGGCAACCGCTTATTTCCTCTGTCAGAGCTGCTCTCCAGAGGGAGGAAATATGGACATAATTTAGTTGTTGTGGCTGTTTAAAGTTCCCTGTAATACTGATGTTACACAGAATTAAACTTCTATGAAACCCAAACTATTATGAGATTCTGATCTGAAACTGTGTTTGACATCTGTTCAGCTGGAGGTTTTTGTTCAGGCTGCAGGGATCTTTTCTCACTGTGGGCGTCATACTTCCTACAGGAGCAGTAGTAGGTGGCTGAATGATCCAGTTTAACTCTGTTTAGCTTCAACAAACAACCGTTCTGTGTCTTTTCAGCTGAGAAATCTGCTTTCTGAGGATGATTGTAGTTTGAATCAATTCCACCGCTGTAAATACGTAGAATGACTCTGAAAGTTTCCATTTCTTTTTTCTGATACCAGAATATCCAGTTACGATCACACTGATCAGTTTGTCCACAGCTGAAGGAGACACTTTGTCCAACTCTCCTGGTCAGTGTTACATCGTCCTGAACCAGCTCTGCTGCCATGGCAACCAGCGCTGCAGAGACACAGACAGACAGGTGAAGGTCAGTGTGACGGTGTTTGTTCCAGGTGGAGTTTGGGGGCTCCTGATTGGCTGGAAACACTCACCTGAACACAGACAGCACAGAGCAGCAGCTGGGAGGAAAAGCATTTTGGTCCGTGGTGTTTCCTCTGGTGAACCTGGGGAGAAGTGGAGCTCTGATGCAGCCCAGACCCAACAAGGACGAGCTGTGAGACCAGAGCAGGAAAAGCTGCTTTCTAGCAGCTCCTGGAAACTCCCATCAGCCCCTGCAGACCACAGAGAAGCTGCTGCTGCTGATTGACAGCTCGGTCTGGGTCACATGATGCAGAAGCACTAAAACCTTCATGTTCCCACAAACACATGCAGGTTGGTTCTGAGTTTAGTATCACAGACTGTTATCTGTGGTTGGACAGCTGTGGAGGAAATACACAACTGCTACTACACACAGCTGCCCACGATAGATTTTAACCAGAAATATTACTAGTTGGATGTAAACATGCAAATAAACATCTTATGGTTGTAAACTGTTGTAAATGTAAACAAACATGTCTACACTCTTACTGGATTATGTTGATGAATCATTAAAACTTTGAACAGCAGACACGTTACCGTGGGACTTCTGCAGGTCTGGATCCAGACCCTAGTGGTCTGTAGAGGAACTGCAGGTCTGGATCTGGACCCTAGTGGTCAGTAGAGGAACTGCAGGTCTGGATCCAGACCCCAGTGGTCAGTAGAGGAACTGCAGGTCTGGATCTGGACCCTAGTGGTCAGTAGAGGAACTGCAGGTCTGCATCCAGACCCTAGTGGTCACTAAAGGAACTGCAGGTCTGCATCCAGACCCTAGTGGTCAGTAGAGGAACTGCAGGTCTGGATCCAGACCCTAGTGGTCAGTAGAGGAACTGCAGGTCTGGATCCAGACCTTACTTGTTCTTGTTTCTGAATCTTTCTCCTCAGATATCACATATTACAGATGTTTTACCCTCCTGCGGTTTAACCCCCAGCTGTGGCTCAGAAGGCTGCTCTACTTTACCGTCAGGTCTGTTTCTGAGACTCCTCTTTGGACCCGTCTCCACATCTGGAGCTGCTCCTGAATCCAGATTCTGGCGTTGGTCCTGATCTGGGTTCTCGGTTGAGGGAGAGTTCTGAGAGTGAAGCTGCTCAGGTTTCGGTTCTGGGTCACTGAAGTCCCTTTCCTGGTAAGTGGGAGTCACCGTGAAGGTTTCAGTCTCCTGCTTCAGAACCAGCTGCTCTGGTTCCTCCCGGTCCAGACCAAAGTCCTTATCCTGGTCCAGACCGGATCCCCTCTGTGGATCACTCTTCCTCTTCACAGACATGTTTCTGTGGGAGAAGAAAATGACAGAAAACGGTTCCTGATGTGACGATGCAAAGACAGATAAATTAAAACAACTTTCCAAAGTCAGTAGTGTCTGACGGGTGGTAGGTCCAAGCTGTTTTTACTAACTTATACTTATTTAAAACTAAATACCGGTACCTGAAAATTTCAATCAGCAAACCATATTATGCTTTTTAAAACTGGTTTTTAAAACAATCTTGTAGCTGAAGAAGGACCTGAGAGTTTCCACCTCCTGGAAAGCAATCATGAAATCACCAGTTTTGGAGGACCATCTGTCATCCATTCATCCATGCATCCATCCATGCATCCATCCATCCATGCATCCATCCATGCATCCATCCATCCATCCATCCATCCATCCATCCATCCATCCATCCATCCATCCATCCATCCATCCATCCATCCATCAAGGTGTTTTATAGACAAAAAAATAAAAGAAACTCGGACGTCCAACAAATTAAACTAAGAAAAGAAACTGAGGGAAAAAATGTGTATACTGATACACCTGCTCTGTTCAGCAGCAACCTCCAAACTCAGTAACCCAAAAACAAAATCCCTGGTGCTGCAAGCAGCGATGAACAGGCCCTCGCACCCTTGTGCACGTTCAGGCTGCAGTCGAAGCGCTTGTATGACTCTGTTGTGCCACACGTAGGGGGCGCTGTTTCAGTTATCAAGAGTTATTAATTATTATTAATAATTAATAAAGTAAATTATTTATCAAATTGAATTATTCAAAATGATTTAATTATTTGGGGCACCACCTGGGCTTAACCAGCAAAATGATAACTTTTAACAGTAAAATAAGTCTCAAAAATAGGGATTATTCTGCAGAGTAGTACATTTTAGTATTATTTTTACATTATAACTGTTGAAGGCCATTACCAGTTCGGCTCTAGCTCTGTCAAACCAGCACTGTGACAAAATATGTGCAAACAACACAAACGACTTCTCTCATTAAAATCAATCAGAATTTATTTACATCCAGGTGTCAAGCAGGTGGAAAAGCGACACCATTGAATAAATCCTGACGGCAAACTACATTAAAACATAAAACACTACCATAAAGAAAACAGGAATAAAACGTTAACTGCATGAAGGAAAAGAGATCAAAACAATAAACATGTTGTACATATCTTCCGATCATCTGTGTCTCAAAACAACGTGACCGGACGTAGCTGGCAAGATGGCTGCGCCCCGTCACACCACGTGCAATGAGACGGATGACCGCGGTATTTAAACCCACGGATAACTGGTGAAAATGGCGCCACAAAATAAGCAAACAACAATAATGCCGGTAGTTGCCGGCGTTACACAGTAATATACATATGGTAACTAAACATTAAATGCAAATTTAGCTCTGAACCGCTCTAAATTAAACTGATCGCCCAGAACCATAAACCTCTCGCCTCTTCTCCTCCGGATCGGGAAGCTGCGGGCTCTTTTGGATGCTGATCGATTTCTGCCGGGGGTTTCAGTCCGAGACAGCCCCTCGGTTCGGTTCGGCTTGGCTCTGATCCCACCGCCGATCGTTTCTGACGGGGATTCTCCAGTAGCGGGCGGCTCCTGAATCCCTCTCCTGCATCCAACTCTGAAAAGAAAAGACAGTCTTACAGCGTGCAACAGCCATGCCGATCCTTCCCGCCACGGAGCCTCTTGATGCGGCCTACAGGTGCCGGACAGTCCACTGTAATCAGGGCTGCTCCCGTTTCATCATCGAGGCACGGGCTTCACGGACGCAGGAGGATATGGCTTTTCGGGCTAATATGGACATGCTGCCGGAGGATCGGATCCTCCTGGTGAAAGAACTCAAACAGAGAAAAGGTTAGGAGCGAGCAGGGCCGCAGGAGACCGCTACGGATCTTCAGGCACGATGATCCGATGCGGGTGCACCCCCCCCCTCCCGATGTGCCTTTGGCACAAAGCCAAGCTGGAGCGCGAGGGGATGCAGAGATGACGAAGAGCAGAAGAGAAGAGAATTTGAAGAAGGAAGGCGAGCCTTTTCGTTCCGTGGGCTGCGGTGACGTCATCAGCGCCTGGCCAGTGATTGGACGTGCGCCCTTCAGGCGCCGCCCCCAAGCCACACTGGTCTTTGTAGTTTTTCACCAAGCAGCCATTTTAAGAGGCATTTGAAACTGGTCCCAGACTGAAGATTGAGCCAAAGTCGGTTTCACATATTCACAAAATGTTCAATAAGAGTCCACAGTTTCGTGGGGGGCGGGTGCGCCTGCCCGCGTCGGCGGCCGGGGCCGCTCTGTCTCTCCGGGCAGGCTGGCCCCCTGCCGGGTGGGGGTCGTTGGCCTGAAGGGTGAGGGCCTCCTGGCCGCGTGTCCGGCCTGGACCGGGTGGCCGGGGATTGCCTGGGTCGCGGTCCGCCGCCGCGGGATCCCTGGCTGCTTCTTCCCGCGCTGTCGGGGGGGGGGGGGGCCTCGCAGGCGGTGGGTTGCCTCCCTCCTACTTCTCCCCTCTGTTGGGTTGCCGGTGGCCTGGGTTCCAGGCTCTTCCGTGTCGGCCTCTGGTCTCGCGGGTGGCGGGGTTGCTCCCCCCCCTCCCCCACTATAGACACACTTCAGGTGGAGCTTTGTTTGGTTTATTACACACACACACACACACACACACACACACACACACACACACACACACACATACACATACACACACACACACACACACACACACACACACACACACACACACACACACACACACACACACACACACTCACACACACACACACACACACACACACACACACACACACACACACACACACACACACACACACACACACACATACACACACATATAGTCACTTAGTCACATGCATTTACACACACACACACTCACACACACACACACACACACACACACACACACACACACACACACACACATGATCATATACATACACACACACACACATAGACATACACACTGGCTTGTTCACCTGCATGCTGGCTCTCTAGTTTTTGGGTTTAGGTAGCGGTAGCGATAGCTTAGCTCAGACTGCGATCAGATCTCAAAATTTAGGTCGATTGCTGTTATTGTTTTGGTTGGCTCCGTGCCGGTTTCGTGCTTTGTTTGTGGTTTTTTGTTGCAGATTTCCAGTGCTTGACGTGTGTCTCCGTGTGTTCCTGCTTCCTGGATTGGCAGTGGAGGTCGTCACCCCCCCCCCCCCCCCAAAAAAAAACAAAAAAAAAAACACTGGGTTTGTATGTGTATATTTATGTATGTGTACGCATATGTGTGCGTATATATATGTATATATATTAAATATAGTAATAATGCACACATATACACTTTTGGTTTCTACCGTCATGGTATCAATCAATAATATGTGTGAAGACAAGGTAAAAAAAAGGAAAAAAAAAAAAAAAGAAAAAAAAAAAATAAGAGTCCACAGTTCGCATGGGCACATGACGGTGGTCCAACATCTTGCATGTACATTCTTCAGGCCTGGACATTTAGCGGCTGACACCACCCACGACTCTCTATATCAAACCATTCAAAAGTAATGGCAGAAAATAGGGACTATCAAATATGGACCAATCAGAAGAAGGGGCGGGGCTAATTTGCACCAATTTTGTTCAAGGTATCAAAACCGAGAACGGTGACACCACCCACAAGTCTTTATGTCAAACGATTCAAAAGTTATGGCAGAAAGTAGGAACTATCGCATATGGACCAATCAGATGAAGGGGTGGAGCGCTTTTTGGCGTCTATCATCACCACGGTAATGATTTTGACTGAGAAAAGTAATGCGCGTCATCACAGGATCGGGACGCACATTTTGATGTATAACACATCTGGGTGCACGTTACGGTTCGGGCGAAGAAACGGCCGAAGAAATGGCATAAATTGCGCCAAAATTACACAATTAATTAAAAATGGCCGACTTTCTGTTCGGTTTCGGCCATGGCGCCGAGAGTATTTTCTTTAAGTTGCGACATGATACAGGTGTGTGCCGATTTTTGTGCATATACGTCAAACTGTATTGTGGGGCATAAGGCACAAAGTTTTCTAGGGGGCGCTGTTGAGCCGTTAGGCCACGCCCATTAATGTAAACCATGAAATATCAAATTTATTTCCAGGCCTCGCTTGCGTGCAAAATTTGGTGACTTTTGGGGACCTATCAAATATGGACCAATCAGATGAAGGGGGCAGGCGCGCTTTTGAGCGTCTATCGTCGCCACGGTAATGCTTTTGACTGAGAAAAGTTATGTGCATCGTCGCAGGATCGAGACGCACATTTTGATGTATAACACACCTGGATGTGTCCAAGACCACCTTGGGAACAAGGACAGGCTGGGGTGGGGGGGTAACGACAGGAGCAGAATCCATAGGTCGGCCTGCGCTGCTGAAACCACGCCCACAACAAACTCCGCCGGCTGGAGCTTCCGCCATTGTTCAGAAGCGGTGACTGTTTCCACAGCGAGGGAAACCTTTTGCATCGACATTTACCCTCATAAAAGGATCAGTGCCCACAGTACGGACCTGGCAACTGCACACGAGTCAGCGGTAAGTGACGTTAATTTTTTACGTTATTGATATTTGTCTACAAGTATGATCTTTGCATGGGCTAAGTATTTCGCTCCGGAGCACCGGGGCGCCTCACTGGACCGGACCCGTGAGCGTCTCCGGCGTCTCCAGTGTTACTTAACGGAGCCACTCACTCGTTAGGTAACATTGGACCTCTATTAGTAATACATTTTTCTTCTGTTCATGGTTTCAGATCTTCCAAGCAATGCACCTGAAGCTGTTCAACGACACCTTCAGAAGACGTGCGGCCCTTCCTTGAGCCAGCAATAGTGCATACATGTTATTTATATACAACTTATGTTCTTTTAAACAATAAAGTTGCGATTTGTGAAAATTCAGTGTTGTGATTTCTTTACAGTTAACATGATTCATTTGTCTTGTAACATAAGAAATTATTAGGAATCGGGGTAAAGAACTGTGGTGTACCTGTTTAGAATTCAATTAAATCTTCCTGTGTGAATTAGTGTGAAGATGAGGTGACCCGTTCCGTCTTCAGGTAACTAAAGGCGGATTTATGGTTCCGCGTTACACCAACGCAGAGCCTACGATGTAGGGTACGCGTGGATTTAACGCAGAACTGTAAATCAGGTTTTAAGATCCGTTTACACCGTGTCATAACTGCATGCGAGCGTCCGACTATCGCGTCGAGCTGCGTGACATCGGACGCTCTCTGTCCACACTGAAACCGTTAAAGTCGCGGCCAGTTAGGACAGTCCAATACAAAAAAAACAAAAGCAATGGAATTTATTTTGTCGCCGAAGCTCCCTTGCATGGGACACACTTTGTGTACGCAGCCGGCTCTTCTGGCTGGAGCAGGGCTTTGTTCCCTCCCCTGCTACACGTTATTCAAGCAGCCAATCAGCAGAGAGCCTCATTATCATAGCCTCCCCTCACCCTCCACCTTCACCCCCACCAGGACCCCTGAACTATCAACTCACCCTCCACCCTCTCCCCCACCAGGACCCCTGAACTATCAACTCACCCTCCACCCTCTCCCCCACCAGGACCCCTGAACTATCAACTCACCCTCCACCCTCACCCCCACCAGGACCCCTGAACTATCAACTCACCCTCACCGTCCACCCTCACCCTCACCAGGACCCCTGAACTATCAACTCACCCTCCACCCTCCACCCTCACCCTCTACCTTCCCCCCCACCAGGACCCCTGCACTATCAACTCACCCTCACCCTCCACCCTCACCCCCCATCCTCACTTCCACCTTCACCCTCCACCCTCACCCTCCACCCTCCAACTCCACCCTCACCTCCCATCCTCACTCCCACCCTCCAACTCCACCCTCACCTCCCATCCTCACTCCCACCCTCACCCCCACCAGGACCCCTGAACTATCAACTCACCCTCCACCCTCCATCCTCCACCCTCACCCTTCACCCTCACCCTCCACCCTCACTCCCACCCTCACCCTCCACCCTCAGCCCCACCCTCTCTCTCCACCCTCACCCTCCACCCTCACCCTCCACCCTCACTCCCACCCTCACCCTCCACCCTCAGCCCCACCCTCTCCCTCCACCCTCACCCTCCACCCTCACCCTCCACCCTCACCCTCCACCCTCACTCCCACCCTCACCCTGCACCCTCCACCCTCACCCCCACCAGGACCCCTGAACTATCAACTCACCCTCCACCCTCACTCCCACCCTCACCCTCCACCCTCACTCCCACCAGGACCCCTGAACTATCAACTCACCCTCCCCCCTCCACCCTACACCCTCACCCCCACCAGGACCCCTGAACTATCAACTCACCCTCCACCCTCCACCCTCACTGTTTACAGATCACTCGGCGCTGCTCACTGTTAACGTTACAATATCACACATGAAACTCTGCTGCGACCAGCTGTGGCTGCAGTTATTGGTCTTTTAAAAAATTATCTATTTCCAAAAAACTTTTTTTCTAGTGTGTGTTGTGACTGACTGTAGTCTCCTCTGCTCCAGGGGGGCTCGCTCGTCAAATCATATTAAAGTTATTCTATGCAACTTCCTAGAGCTAGCAAGATTTGAAAGTGGCGCTTCCTCTAAGCCCCGCCCCCCCCGCCCCCACCCACGAGCTCTCCGTCGAAAGCCTCGCCCCCACAAACACGAACGCGCATACAATTATTAAACATTTTGGACAGCACATTTACAGCAAAACTACCCCATGTCTCATTCACCTGTAAGCGAGGCCGGTTTTAGGGGGGGCAGGGGGGGGCTGTGCCCACCCAAACGTGCATCCTGCCCTCCGGCGTCTCCATCCCGGAGAGCGCCGGTGCACGGCACGGCAGCGCTGCGCTGCAGGCTCTAAATCCACGGCTACGCCGTACCCTACGGCGTACCCTACGGCGTCTATGCCGTAGGCTACGGCGTACCCTACGGCATAGCTGTGGCTACGTGTGTGTGTGCTCCCGCCGCTTCCCGGCTGGCGCAATGCTCCGCCAGCCGCTGCGGTGCCGTGCGCCTACATCCCCACGGACCCCATACAGCTTCCGAGCCGGAGCTGCGGCGGCTCTTCGTGTCCCCGCGGGCTGCTGCTGTAGCAGCAGCCCGGACCGACGCTCTGCTCCCCGCTCTCACACAGCGGGACCGAGCCGCTCTGGAAATAACTACTGGGCTCCGTGGCCCCTCCGAGGGAGGGGGGTTACACTGGGACACTGTGAGCCCAGGAGGACCCGTGGGAAGTGGACACGGGGGGCTGGAAGCGAGTGCGCGCATGGGAAAGGGCGGGGGGGCGTGGTTTAAAATGAAGGCATCTGATTGGTTCTTACCCTTCCTGGACATGGACCAATCCGTATCATTCGGACCGAATGGGCGGAGCTTAGAGGTGCCTCTTTCAAAATTCTTGCTAGCTCCAGGAAGTTGCATAGAATAACTTTAATCTGACCGAATAATAATATTATCATTATTATTATATGAGAATGAAAATATTATTTGTTCTTACATTTAATGTTAAACGTTCCAGAAATGGTCTTTAACATTAGCTAACATCCTATTGGCTAATATCACACAAACTCCCGGAAGTGTGTGTGTGGGCTGCAGTTGCATCCCATCACCACAGGGTGGCAGTGAGCACACACACTTCACACACACATTTCCATATTTTGACCTCGTGAGGCCCTGTGAGATAAAAGCATGAGGGGCATCAGGGAAGGCTCCTGAGCCATTTTAAAGCATAAAACTTTGCAGGGCCCAGCCAAAATGGCCCCACGAGGACTCAGGGCCCCAAGCCGTGGGTGGGCTACAGGTAGTATGGCCCCACCGAGTGGTATCCGCGAGTGTATACACACACACACACACACACACACACACACACACACACACACACACACACACACACACACACACACACACACACACACACACACACACACACACACACAAAAAAACAACAACACACGTATATTATCTGCAGTTTGTGTTTAATGTTTAGTTAGTTGTTGTTTATGTGTAGTTTAGGCATCAGAATTTATCCCAAGTGTTGTTTCAGTATCTTTTAACACTTGTGTAAATCAATTCTGTTTAACTTGAATGAGAGAAGTTGTTTGTGTTTATTTTATACATATTTGTCACAGCTGCTGGTTGTAAAGGTCTGTGCTCGGACTCCTTCCTTCACTGTTATTCTGTAACACCACCCCTGGCAACAGGCTGTATGGAATAACAGCTACTTTGAGACTGATTTTGCTGATTAGTTATTATTTCCTGATAAGATTGATTTAGATTGATTCAATTTGATAATTGATTTTGATAAGTCATCTTCTTTATTAATTATGAATAACTATCGGAAGACAGATTTTAAAAACTCTCTAATAACTGAACCAGCACCCAGATTGTGGCACAACACAGGACAGGAGCCCCGAGGACCAGGGTTGAAGACGCTGTTTGACACGTTTCCCTGCAACACAGCACGAGTAAAAGTGGTGGATTTTTCACCTTTTATTTGATCATATCTGAGAGAAATGACTCAGAAAATTTAGTTTGATGATAAAAAACAACTTAATCTTAAAAAAATGCCATCGTACACGAAACTGATATAAAGCTTAACGCTTCAGTAAAATCCAGTAACTGGTTAGAAAGTCTGAATGCATACGATGTTCCTGCCCCCCCGGCCTCCCCCACGTCCCCGGACCGTGTGCAGCAGTGGCTGCTTGTAACTGTCACGGTGGTGTTAAAGTGAAAAGCCACAGCTCACGACGTGGAGGCTGCAGAGCAGGAACCCATACAGCTGCAGGAAAACCCCTGTGATTGGCTGTCAGCAGTTTTGATGAGTCCTAATAACCACAGAGACCAGATTCAGATCTGCTGCTGTTCAACCCCTGCAGGAAGTCTTTTCTCTGCTTTCTGGGGCTCAAATGGCTGTTAACACATGTAACCTGATGACAAGTAGAGATAAAAGTACAACAACAAGCTTGTTTTTCACTTTATTGACAATAATATTGATTAAACGTGAATCAGTTTCCAAACTGTGCACAATCAGAATATTAAAAAGGACATGAACGAGAAATAAATGCTGTTAAACGATGAAATATCACCAAGACGGTTAATCATTTGTGTATATCAAGAGTATAAATGATGTGATGAGTGAGATTATCAGAGAAACCAGTCACCATGTGTTCAGTTGGTGGACGGCCCCTTGTTCCTGAGGACCATCAGCAGAGAGAGTCCACAGCAGTACAGCAGACTCTTCAGGGTCAGCACTGTGTACAGCAGGCAGAGCAGCTTCACCCTGCACTCAGACTGGAAGATCTCTGAACCTGGATCTGCTGGAGCTGGAACCCCTGAACCTGGATCTGCTGGAGCTGGAACCCCTGAACCTGGATCTGCTGGAGCTGGAACCCCTGAACCTGGATCTGCTGGAGCTGGAACCCCTGAACCTGGATCTGCTGGAGCTGGAACCCCTGAACCTGGATCTGCTGGAGCTGGCAGGTCTGCTGGCTCTCTCTCTGGAGGACAGGGGGCTGCTGGAGCTGGAAGCTCTGAAACAGAGAAGGAAGATGTTGGGAGTTGCAGGGACAAATGTCCGTCCTCTGCTGTCTTTGACAGCGTCTCCACGTGAAGCTGAGTCTCTGCTGAACACAGTCACCGAGCCTCCGTCACCTTGTGTCTGGGCCTCCACCGTGCCGCCCTCGTGCTTGACGTAGCAGCTGTATCTGTACGTGTCCTGATGGAGGCGGTGGACCACCATGATGGAGGCGCTGCGTCCCGGCTCTCTGAGCTCCACCTGCTCTCCCTCGGCAGGGGGGACGTCCTCCAGCGGGCCGTTCTCCTTCTGTCTTTTCCAGGAGAACCGGACCCCAGGAGGAAACATGGCTGAGGCCACACACAGCAGGGAGCTGCCCCCCCCCAGGTGGACTCTGGATGCTGCTGGGTACACGCTCACCACGGGCTTCACTACCTGCTCATCTGAAGTTGGACACACACACATTCACACAGTCAGCAGCAGCTTCCAGCATTCAGCCTGATCCTGGAAACCACGTGGACTCTGATCACTAAACACTCATCAATGCAGCTACAAAACTGAGGCCAACACGTGTTTCTGCAGAGGTCTGCACCCCTGATGATCCTTCACCTGCCATTGGTGGCAGAGCCGGATTAAATAAATGGACTACACTAGGCAGACTGTGATTTTTGGGCCCCCCTCCATCGATGTTATTTATGAAATCTTAAACTTACCAAAGTTACTAATAAAAGTTAATTCACATTTTACATAGCATAGTCATAGTCAAGTTGGTTCTTTGTATTCCAAAATTAGTCATGTGTTGTATATTAAACAGTCTATCAGACTATTTTTAAATTTTTATTATTTATACGTTATTACAATGCTCTATTAAATGCTATTAAATTATCCTTATCTTATCGATTGTGAGCATTTTGCAGAAAATCTTAATTAAATGTGTTGATTAAATTGAATAGTTAAATAAGAAGTCAAATCTACAAAGACCAATAAAATTTGCAGTAAGACAAAGTGTGCTGTAGTATGTATGTCTGTATTTGTATGTGTATGTATGTGTATGCGTATGCAGAGCTGTCTGGGAGATTTGCAAGGCCCTGTGTGAAATGGCCAGGGGGGCGAAATTTTGGGGTTTTTCGGGTCCGATCGGGTGTCTATATGCGCAATTTTGACTCTCCAATGATCAAAATACTGGATACCTTCCCCTGCCTCATCATCATCTGGGCTTGCCTCGACGCGGGGCCCCATGGCTGCTTGAGACCCGGGCGGATCGGTGATTTTTGTAACAAATTTATCAAACGTGCCTTTCAGAGAGGCATTAAACTCTTCCATTTTCTTTCGTTTTTTTCTTTTTTCATCCCCTGATGGACATTTCCTGAATCTGTCTCGTTCTCTCGACATTATCACGATAAATGATCTGAATGTTTTTTTTTTTGTTTTTTTTGTTTTTTTTTCTTGTAAGCACTTTGAGATTTCCGAATGGAAAGTGCATTATAAATTAAATTCATTATTATTATTATTATTATTATTGTGTGACAGTTTGTTCCAACTCCACCCGTCTGGATCAGAGCAGCTTGTGTCCGCGCTTGGTCTGATCAGTTGTATTGAACAACAGACACGCGTCATCACTGCACATATATTTATTGATATGCACAGACTAGTACATATTTAGGTCTGTAATGGAATGTGACTGTTGATATTTATAAGGGAAAAAAGGAAAAAAAAACGAAAAAGGAAAAAGAAAGAAAAAAAAAAAAAATTGGGGAAAAAAAAAACGGCCCATAGCGCCAGGCCCCTTGGGGCGCGAAGCCCCATGCGGTCGCACGGTTCGCACATCCCTTGCGGCGGCCCTCTGCGTATGTATGCTTATATATATATGTATGTATACTAAATATAGTAATAATGCACATATATATATATATATATATATATATATATATATATATATATATATATATATATATATATATATATATATATATATATATATATATATGCATTAGGTTTGTACCGGCATGTTATCAATCATTAATATGTGTGCAGACAAAAAAAAAAAAATGTGTCCCTCTGTCTGGACCCCCCCCTGTCAATCGGGCCCTAGGCACATGCCTAGTTTGCCTTTGCGTTAATCCGGCTCTGGTTGGTGGTCAACACCTCCCGGCAGGAGATTCAATCCTAACTTTTAACTCTTAACTGCTCAACCACATCAAAGCAATATACAGTTCTGGACTTTGGACTTCTTCAGGCCAGGAGAGCTATTGCATCATGTTGGAAAAGTCTGGATCCTCCTACATTGAGAATGTGGATAAGGAGCTTTCTAACTGTATTGGACTTGTAAATATTGTAAATATTGTGGAGAATATATATTTTTTATTTATTTAATTCTATTTTTTAATTTTATATTTCATTATTTTATTTTATTTTTCCTCCCAATTGGTTAATCAAATATAATTATTTACCTTTGTATTGAGAATGGTGCAAGTTAAATGTATGAATGTGTCTTTGTAATGTGTGTGTAATGTTGTATGGTTGAATACATTTAAAAAACAACAATAAACATAGTGGAAAAAAACCCCCAAACTCTTAACTCCTGAAGAAGCCAGAAGGGACGTCATTTTACCAACATTGTCCTTGTTCTACCATCTTTAGTTCATTTTTGTTCAACAACAACAACAAACACAGACAGAGACATGATCCATCTCTGAATATGTGTGAGTGCAGGTGAGGGAGAGGGATGAACCAGTTCTATTTCTGACTCTAAAACAATGTTGTGGCTACAGCCGCTGGTCCACGTCTGTCCTCTGTGGGAGACGGGAATCTGGAATATACAATCTTGTTTATGGAATAATTGCTCGGGGGTCGTGTTCTGGTCTCTGGAAACATCCTGGAGACACTTTTGTTGGAATAGACGCTTTATACATGAAAGTGATTAAATAATATTTTACCGCTGAACTAATCAGAGTTTTATAAGATTTATCTGTTTTTCACAGAACATTAATATCAAATGTTATTGTTATCTTTCTAATAAAATTTACATGCACAGTTTAATATGCACAGAAGCTCACTTCACTCCTTGTGCATATTACAGAAAAGAGCTGTGAGAATAATATACAATGCCGGTTACCGGGACGGGAACACACAAATAAATTATTTTTACAATCTAAATTACTAAAATTTCTAGATCTAGTTAATTACAATACAGCAAAACTAATGTTTAGAGCCAAGAATAATTTATTACCAGGACATATACAGGGGATATTCTTTGAATGGGAGGGAGGTTATAACCTCAGGGGCCAACTTAATTTCAAAGTTACCAATAGACGCACAACACTGAAGAGCTTCTGTATGTCTATATATACACACACATATACATATATATATATATATATATATATATATATATATATATATATATATATATATATATATATATATATATATATATATATATATATATATATATATATATATATTTGTACTTTATTTTTTTACTTTTTAGTATTGTTCTTTTTTAATTTGCATATTCGAAATGAAGCTCAAATAATAAAGCTCAAATAATATTTGTTTTTTTTTTAATTTATTCTGGTTCCAGGATCTTTGTTTTTATGGGTTTTTTTAAGTTTTATATTTTATGCTCCATGTTTTATCTCTGAAACTGTCCGAGTCCTAATTTGAACTGTTCTGACTCTGAAACCAACTCCATCTGGAGGAAAATAAAGTCTTTACTCTGATGTTTTTTAGTCTAATCACTAAAAACATGTTTGTGTGTCTGATCCTCTCAACAACCTTCACATATTAACAGTTAAACCAAACTTTATCAATATAAACGAATCATTGAAATCCAATCTAATACATACAAATCAGGTTTGATAACATTAATGGACATGTTCAAATATATCATTTCATTTCAACTTTATATAAAAAAACAAAATACAAATATATTCACTTAAATAATGTATACATTCTCTTAAATTCTTGATTAAATATTTATTTCAAACAGTCCATAAATGTGTTATTTATTTTAATTTCACTTATTAATCGTTGGATATATGAATTTAATGCTTGTAAAAACCTTTTTCTGGTTGACAAATATAATAATCTTCATTTACTGTTTAAGTTTTTATCAGCCATAAAGATACAAGTGAACCTGTTTCAGGCGTTTATATGTTCCCTTACATTGTTTATTCAAATTTGATTCAGACTTACTGTAGGTTCCATTAATTATAGTTATTTTAAACTGAAGTCCACATATTTATTGTTTTTCTTCTCAAAATAAAATCTGGGTAAAATAAAAATGCAACTTACTGAGAATAAAGATGAGTTCTTCTCTTCCACGTGAACTAAGCAGCTACTTTATTCAGTCCAACTGCTGAACTTAATAACGTTCTGAGTGAATATATTTGCAGTTCCATCTTTCCAGGAACGTTCCTAAATCCAGCTGTAAATCACTATTAAATTGTATTTGAGCTCAAAGTCGTCTTGTGTTCAAAGAGCAGCAGATGCTCCAGAATTACTGAGATGATCAAACATCAATATTTGTAACATCTCTGATATTTGCAGAAATAAAGAACACGTTTAGTTGTTGGGAGACATTTAAACATGTTTCCAGAAATGATGGAGCTTCTCTTCTGTAGCAACGGCTGCATGATGAGTTCTCTACTAAACATGAACAAACTAACATGGAAAGTCTGAAGCAGCTCAAACTGACTTTAAACACATTTTCAACTTCTACAATCAAACAACTGAAGGAAGAGAAATGTTGCTTCTTACCGGTTACATACAGTTTACTTCCAGGTCCAAAGATGCGGTACCAGTTTCCTCCCACGGTGAGAATGACTCGTACAAAAACCTGTCAGCCGTTGAACGCCCAGACTGTAATTGTTGCCACGGCAACAGCTTATTTCCTCTGTCAGAGCTGCTCTCCAGAGGGAGGAAATATGGACATAATTTAGTTGTTGTGTCTGTTTAAAGTTCCCTGTAATACTGATGTTACACAGAATTAAACTTCTACGAAACCCAAACTATTATGGGATTCTGATCTGAAACTGTGTTTGACATCTGTTCAGCTGGAGGTTTTTGTTCAGGCTGCAGGGATCTTTTCTCACTGTGGGCGTCTTCCTTCCAACACATGCAGTAGTAGGTGGCTGAATGATCCAGTTTAACTCTGTTTAGCTTCAACAAACAACCGTTCTGTGTCTTTTCAGTGGAGAAATCTGCTTTCTGAGGACGATTGTAACCTGAACTAATTCCACAGTTATTCATGGAAATACCATTAATCAATCTGAAAGTTTCCATTTCTTTTTTCTGATACCAGTATATTATGTCCCAATAACACTGATCAGTTCCACAGGTGAAGGAGACACTTTGTCCAACTCTCCTGGTCAGTGTTAAATCGTCCTGAACCGGCCCTGCTGCCATGGCAACCAGCGCTGCAGAGACACAGACAGACAGGTGAAGGTCAGTGTGACGGTGTTTGTTCCAGGTGGAGTTTGGGGGCTCCTGATTGGCTGGAAACACTCACCTGAACACAGACAGCACAGAGCAGCAGCTGGGAGGAAAAGCATTTTGGTCCGTGGTGTTTCCTCTGGTGAACCTGGGGAGAAGTGGAGCTCTGATGCAGCCCAGACCCAACAAGGACGAGCTGTGAGACCAGAGCAGGAAAAGCTGCTTTCTAGCAGCTCCTGGAAACTCCCATCAGCCCCTGCAGACCACAGAGAAGCTGCTGCTGCTGATTGACAGCTCGGTCTGGGTCACATGATGCAGAAGCACTAAAACCTTCATGTTCCCACAAACACATGCAGGTTGTTCTGAGTTTAGTATCACAGACTGTTATCTGTGGTTGGACAGCTGTGGAGGAAATACACAACTGCTGCTACACACTGCTGCTCCAGATAGATTTTAACCAGAAATATTACTAGTTGGATGTAAACATGCATATAAGCATCTTATGGTTGTAAACAGTTGTAAATGTAAACAAACATGTCTACACTCTTACTGGATTATGTTGATGAATCATTAAAACTTTGAACAGCAGACACGTTACCGTGAGACTTCTGCAGGTCTGGATCCAGACTAGTGGTCAGTAGAGGAACTGCAGGTCTGGATCCAGACCCTAGTGGTCAGTAAAGGAACTGCAGGTCTGGATCCAGACCCTAGTGGTCAGTAAAGGAACTGCAGGTCTGGATCTGGACCCTAGTGGTCAGTAGAGGAACTGCAGGTCTGGATCCAGACCCTAGTGGTCAGTAGAGGAACTGTAGGTCTGGATCCAGACCCTAGTGGTCTGTAGAGGAACTGCAGGTCTGGATCTGGACCCTAGTGGTCAGTAGAGGAACTGCAGGTCTGGATCCAGACCCTAGTGGTCAGTAGAGGAACTGCAGGTCTGGATCCAGACCTTACTTGTTCTTGTTTCTGAATCTTTCTCCTCAGATATCACATATTACAGATGTTTTACCCTCCTGCGGTTTAACCCCCAGCTGTGACTCAGAAGGCTGCTCTACTTTACCGTCAGGTCTGTTTCTGAGACTCCTCTTTGGACCCGTCTCCACATCTGGAGCTGCTCCTGAATCCAGATTCTGGCGTTGGTCCTGATCTGGGTTCTCGGTTGAGGGAGAGTTCTGAGAGTGAAGCTGCTCAGGTTTTGGTTCTGGGTCACTGAAGTCCCTTTCCTGGTAAGTGGGAGTCACCGTGAAGGTTTCAGTCTCCTGCTTCAGAACCAGCTGCTCTGGTTCCTCCCGGTCCAGACCAAAGTCCTTATCCTGGTCCAGACCGGAGCCCCTCTGTGGATCACTCTTCCTCTTCACAGACATGTTTCTGTGGGAGAAGAAATAACAGAAAACGGTTCCTGATGTGACGATGCAAAGACAGATAAATCAAAACAACTTTCCAGAGTCAGTAGTGTCAGACGGGTGGTGGGTCAAAGCTGTTTTTACTCACTTATTTACTTATTTAAAACTTGTGAAATACCTGAACTTCAATCAGCAAACCTAAATATGATATTTAAAACAGTTTTTTAAAGCAATCTTGTCGCTGAAGAAGGACCTGAGAGTTTCCACCTCCTGGAAAAAAATCGTGGAATCACCAGTTGTGGAGGACCATCAGTCCATCTGTCATCCATCCATCCATCCATCCATCCATCCATCCATCCATCCATCCATCCATCCATCCATCCATCCATCCATCCATCCATCCATCCATCCATCCATCCATCCACCCATCAATCTGTCCATCCATCCATCCATCCATCCATCCATCCATCCATCCATCCATCCATCCATCCATCCATCCATCCATCCATCCATCCATCCATCCATCCATCCATCCATCAGTCCATCTGTTACACAAACTGTGGGTTACTGTCCAAGGAAAAAAAATGGCTGGAGTCGCTAAAGCAGATTAAGGTGTTTTATTTTTTTATTTTATTTTTTTTTGATTGATCTTTTTATAGGAAACAACATACAATGAAAACATGGAAATCTGTAGTCAAACACACGCATTATACATTGTCTCCTTTTTTTTTTTTTTTTTTTAAAACACACAAAACCTAACTAAGGAACAGAGTCTCTGTAGCGTTAAATAATAAATAAACAGATGATGATCAAAGGAGGAAAGTAATGTATGAGCAAAAATGCATACAAAAAACAAATGCAGTGGTGAATGTAGATGCCCATAAGTGATATCCCATTAACTGGAAATAAATAAAACATAAAAAAAAAACAAATTAAGGAGATGAAAAGAAAATTAAGGGAGGGGGGGGTCAGTCGGTGGGTAGAGTCTTCAACGCGGTAAAGTGGTCTATGAAAGATTGCCATTTGCGAACGAATTTAGCTGCGTTGCCTTTTAAAGAGTATCTCACCTTCTCCAATTTAAGAAAAAACATAACATCACTAAGCCAAATAGAAATAGACGGGGACTTGGGGGATTTCCATAGAAGTAAGATACGACGTCTTGCTAAAAGGGATGTGAAAGCCAATACTTCTGACTGTGTGGGGCTGATATGTGAGGAGTCAACAGTGAGTCCGAATATTGCTAAGAGAGGGGCCATAACAACTTTTTTACCCAGAACTTTAGACATGATCACAGAATAATCACTCCAAAATTTCTGTAACCTAGGACAGGAGAGAAACATATGACTTAAATTGCATGGAGAACCCTGGCATCTGTCGCATAGGTCTGCAACATTCGGATATATTTCCGATAATCGGGATTTTGATAGGTGGGCTCTATGCAGCACCTTAAATTGAATAAGTTCAAATCTAGCGCAAGGCGTGCTAGATCGTATGCTACGGATAGCTTTATCCCACAGCTCCCCTGTGAAGTCAAGGCCCAACTCTCGTCCCCAACCCTCCCGAGCTTTATCTACAGAATGATCATCAAATGTCATACACAGTGCATATATCTTAGATATCAGAGACTTTTGACTGAGTTTCATTGTTAGAAGATCATCCCACGGTTGGTTAGCAGGAAGGGAAGGGAAGCATGGAAACAGAGCAGAGGCGCAGTGTCGAAGCTGGAAGTAGCGAAACAAATGGGAGGCAGGCAAATTGAACTTTGACCTCAGATCTGAAAATGTGGAAAAGATACCATCCTTATATAGATCCCTGAAGTGCTTAATGCCCCGGTTGTACCAAATCATAAAAGTGGTGTCTACTAGTGATGGAGGGAACAGATGATTCTTAGTAACAGGTGTATAGATGGATGGAGAAGCAAATTTAAAGTGGCGCCTAAACTGTGACCAAATCTTAAGGGAGGAAAGCACCACAGGGCTATTTGTAAACTTAGAGGGATTCAATGGTAAAGAGGAGGAGAGTAGGGCCGTTACAGAGGATGAAGAGAGTGACTGAGCCTCCAATCTGCACCATAATAACTCAGGAGACTGAAGCCAGTAAATTAGTTTGTGAATATGCGCTGACCAATAGTAAAGCATAAAGTTTGGTAGTGCTAGACCCCCATTAAATTTAAATTTTTGGAGAAGCGAATACCTCACTCTGGGTGTCTTACCGGCCCATAAAAAGTTGGAAACAATTTGGTCAAGTGATTTAAAAAAAGATTTTGGTAGAAATAAAGGAGTGCATTGGAACAAAAAAAGAAATTTAGGCAATACAGTCATTTTCACTGTGTTAATTCTTCCTATCAGTGACAATGGTAGGGAGTTCCACCTCTGTAAGTCCGCCTTCACTCGAGTTACCAGTGAGGAAAAATTAGCGGTGAAAAGAGAGGGCAGAGTGCGGGTCACATTAATCCCTAAGTATCTAAAGCCTGACGGGCTGAGTTTAAAGGGGATATCAGATTGTTTGAGTTGTAAAGCAGAGGAGTTTATGGGGAAGCATTCACACTTGTGAAGATTGACCTTATAGCCGGAGAAGGATCCATAATTCTTCAACAGAGATAATATTGGTGCGATGCTGGTTAAAGGGTCAGATACATATAAAAGGAGGTCGTCTGCATAAAGTGACAATTTAAGTTCCACATTGGACCTAGAGACTCCGCGAAATAGAGGAAGAGTTCTTAAAGCAATTGAAAGTGGTTCGACGGATAGAGCGAATAGCAAAGGGGAGAGAGGGCAGCCCTGTCTCGTGCCACGTGATAATGTAAAATAAGTGGAGTAGTTGTCATTGGTGTGAATGCTGGCCTGAGGGGAAGTGTAAAGAAGTCTAATCCACGATATAAACCTGTGTCCAAATCCGAATTTATGAAGTGTTGCAAAAAGATAGTTAAATTCGACATGATCAAAAGCTTTCTCAGCATCAATTGCGATAACAACTTCAGGGAGTGGAGAAGAATCTTTAGAGAGAATCACATTAAGAAGTGTACGAACATTATAGAAGAGCTGGCGTCCCTTGATGAAACCATTCTGCTCCTCAGATATGATGCTAGGAAGGATCTTATCAAGACGAATTGCTAGTGCTTTGGCTAAAATTTTGACATCTACATTCAGTAAAGACAAGGGCCTATAAGAAGTGCATGATTCAGGGTCCTTGTCCTTCTTCAAAAGGAGGGCAATAGACGCCTGCATTAAAGAGGGAGGCAATGAGCCATGATCAAGGGACTCATTGTACATTGAAAGTAAAAGGGGGGCTAATTTGTCTTTGAATTTTTTGAAAAACTCAGCTCCGAACCCATCGGGACCAGGGGCCTTGTTGCTTTGCGTAGCTTCAATGGCGGCAGCAATTTCTTGCACACTGAAAGGAGCATCGAGGCCATTAGCCACATCCAAATTAATAGTAGGGACAGTGATATTATCAAGAAAGGAGGTCATTTCTGCTGTGTCAAGTGGAGATTCTGACTCATAGAGAGAGGAGTAGTATGATTTAAAAATTGTGTTGATGGCGATTGGATCGGTGGTAAGTGTGCCATTAGAATCTCTAATGCTGGGAATCAGTCTCGACGTTGCTTGCCTTTTTAATTGGTGAGCCAATAACCTGCTTGGTTTATCGCCGTGTTCATAATAGTTGGCATGAGCGCGTAATAGGAGCCGTTCAGAATCGGCTGTCGCTATAAGATCGAATTTTGACTGCAAATCAAGCCGTTGTTTCAGTAAACTCGGACTCGGGTTAACTGAGTTTAGTCTGTCTGTGTCCTGAATTTTAGATGTGAGCTCCTGTAATTTAGCCCTGCGGATTTTACTGGCGTATGCTGAATAAGAGATAATCTGTCCTCGCAAATATGCTTTGAGTGATTCCCATACTAGCGAAAAACTGGTAGAATCTGTTTTGTTTAATGCAATGAAATCATCTATTGAAGCAGATATAGAAACATTAAATGCATCGTCGGATAAAAGCAATGGATTAAACCTCCAGGGAGAAGAAAAACGGGGGCGCTCAGACCATGTTATATTCAAAGTTAGAGGGGCGTGATCCGAAATAACAATTGGGTGGTATACGACAGAAGTAACTTTGGGGAGAAGAGAGCCATCAACAAAAAAATAGTCAATACGTGAATATGACTGATGTACTTGTGAAAAAAAAGAGAATTCCTTATCTCCAGGATGTGAGACCCTCCACGGATCAACAAGCCCGTTCTTGACTGTAAAATCGGTAATGGATTTTGACATAGAGGATTGAGTCAAAGTACGAGGATTCGAACGGTCCAAAGAAGGATTAATAACACAATTCAGATCACCGCCCAGTATTGTAATATGCGTATTTAAGAAAGGGAGGTTGCCAAACAGCCTATCCGTAAAATTGGGGTCATCAAAATTAGGGGCATATATATTCACCAACAATACAGGGTTACAGTATAGAGTGCCCGCAACAATAAGATATCTACCATTCTTATCGGATATTGTCCTGGAGACGGAGAAATTGACTCTTTTGTTGATCAAAATTGCTACTCCTCTAGACCTAGAATCAAAATTTGAATGAAAAATATCACCCACCCAAGCTCGTTTGAGTCTGAAATGATCTTTATTTCGCAAATGAGTTTCCTGAAGGAAAGCTATGTCAGTGTCCAGGCGTTTCAAATGTGAAAAAATCTTTGATCGCTTAATTGGATTATTCACACCTTTCACATTCCAGCTAGTGAATGTAATGTTTGATCCAGTATCAGGCTTGCGCAGATTACGATCGCTCATAGGCATTCTCTGAGAGAAAATAAGACCGACTCACCCACCACCAGAGGAGATATAAGGAAAAGAGGTAAAAGGGAAAACCAAAACAAACAAAACTCAGGAGTATATACATACCTACAGAGACAGAAAGCCAACATCCCATAACCCCCGCCCACCCACCCAACGCACATTAGATGATCCCATCCCCAAACGATGGAAACAGCCGTGCTGGCTTCAAAGGAAGCCATTCTCGAAAAGAGATGCTTTCGACTATAAAGCTAAATACAAAAACAAAAACAAAATTAGCTCCTGCAGAGTTAAAACCTTAAAAAAAAAAAAATAAATAAAATATGAGGCATATGAAACCATCAATCTGAGGCATTCTGACGATCGCTGTCTTGTCAGGGTAACAACAAACGTAAATTAAGGAGATCTTTGGCCTATAGAACAATAATATATACATATATGCACTCACACACCCACACAGACACGCACACACATGCACACAATTTAAGCAAAGACAGGGGTGTGTGCATATTTTCTAATCAAGGCATCATACCAGAGAAATGATTAGGCCATCAATTTAAAACGGTGTTGTTCCCATTGATAGTTAGAAGAGAAAAGAAAAAAAATTAATAAATAAATAAAAAATACAAAATAAAAAATTACGAAATAAAGTCCCATTTTCTGAATTGACTCAGTCACTCACCCCGGGCCAGAGTCCCGCACGGACATCAAGCTGGATAAATCGTCCCAGAAAACTAGCTGGTAGTCACTTTTTTTATTTTCCTGATGAATGCCAGGGCTTCATCTGGCGACGTGAAGTCCCGCTGCTGGCCGTCATGGGTTACACGCAGCCGTGCGGGATACAGCAATCCATACCGGACTCCTTCAATCTCCCGCAGCTGACGGCGCACGTCATTAAAGGCAGCGCGCGCCCGCGCTGTCTTGGCTGTGTGGTCCGGGAACACGGAGATGCTCATACCCCGGACTTTTATCTGCTGCCGCTCTCTCGCCTTTCTCAGGATGTCAGCGCAGTCGGTGTAATAATGGAGCCTTGCCACTATTGCGCGGGGCCGCTCCCCGGGCTTCGGTCTCGGCATGAGGGTGCGGTGGGCTCTATCCACCACCGGCTCTGCGTCGAGGGAGAAGGCTTCCGCCAATAGCCTGGAAACACCGGCTGCAGATGAAGAGCCAGGATCCTCCTCCGGGACGCCAACAATCCGTACGTTCTGCCGACGAGACCTTGACTCCAAATCCTCGCATCTGTCCTCCAGCCTCACATATTCTTTCGACAAGTGATCCACTTTTTTCTGGAGAGCAACGATGTCGTCTGAGCAGCTTGAGAGCGAGAGCTCGATCCCAGCGACCGTGGTCGCGAGACCCGCGACGTCCGCCTTCATGGAGGAAATACTGCCAGAAAGATCGGCTTTAAGAGAAAGCAGCTCGGACTTAATGGACGTTAAATTCTCGGTAAGTGCTGCCTGAAGCTCTGACCGAAATATAGCTGCAACATCATTGCCGAGAGCGGAGAGGAGTTCGGTTTTAAGCCGGCTGAACTCCGCAGCTGGAACCTGCGCAGCGCAGGTGCTCTCCGGAGGAGGAGAATCACCGCGGGGCGAGGAGACAGCATGAGCAGCAGGCCGCGGGTTAGCTGGAGGGTTATTCCCCGCTTTAATGGACTTTGGAGGCATTTCCGTGGTAAGTTGTCGAAGTAACCGCGTTGAAAATAATTTAGTTAAAACCAAAGCCGTGGGAGTGATGCAAAAAGTGCCTATAAATGTTGAATTAAAATTAACTCTGCAGGAGCTCCGCTAATCACGTCTCACCCCATGTACAGCTAAGCCGGAAGCCAAAGGTGTTTTATTTACGAAAAAGAATGAAACAGCAAGAAACTCAGACGTCCACCAAATGAAACTAAAAAAAGAAACGAAGGGACAAATATGTACACTGATATATACAACTGCTCTATTGAGCAGCAACCTCCAAACTGAACAACCCAAAAACAAAAACCCTGGTGACCAGAGGCCTTTAAATGCTAAGCCCCCCCACTGGACCAACTCATAATCAATTGGAAATGAAATAAAAGTAACCAATTAAAGGTATTAAGCAAACATTAGAGGCTCTCTACAATGGCAGCCCCAAACAATACCATTACCTTCTATCAAATAAATCCCCAAATTATACCACCTCCAGAACAACCACTGGAAAAGGGACAGGCTGAGGTGCATCCAAGACCACCTCGGGAACAAGGACAGACTGGGGTGCGTCCAAGACCACCACTGGAACAAGGATAGACTGGGGTGCGTCCAGGACCACCGTTGGAACAAGGACATGCTGATGTGCGTACAGGACCGCCAAGGAACAGGGACAGAATGGGGTGCGTCCAAGACCACCACTGGACCAAGAACAGATTGGGGTGCGTCCAAGACCACCGTTGGAACAGAGACAGGCTGTGATGTGTCCAAGACCCCCTCGGGAACAAGGACAGGCTGGGGTGCTTCCAAGACCACCACTGGACAGGGAAAGGCTGGCGTGCATACAGGAACACCACTGGAACAAGGACCGGCCGGGGTGCATCCAGGACCACCTCGCGAACAAGGACATGCTGGGATGCGTAGAGGACCGCCAGGAAAAAGGGACAGGCTGGGATGCGTCCAGGACCACCACTGGAACAAGGACAGGATGAGGTGTGTCCATGACCACCTCGGGGACAAGGAAGGACTGGGTTGCATCCAAGACCACCACTGGAACAAGGACAGGCTGGGGTGTGTCCAAGACCACCACTGGAACAGGGACAGACTAGGGTGCGTCCAAGAACACCATTGGAACAAGGACAGGCTGCGGTGCGTCCAGGACCACCTCGGGATCAAGAAAGGGCTGGGGTGCAGGGTTAGGCTGTGGTGTGTCCAACACCACTGGATCAGGGACAGGCTGGGGTGCGTCCAGGACCACCACTGGATCAGGGACTCTACTGGATCAGGGTCATCTACTTCCGGCTCTCGGCGAAGGCGGACGCTCTTCTGCTCTTCTCCCTTATCTATCTGCCCTGCTACTGCTGTTGTGCAACTCAGGTAGCTCAGCTGATCAGTTATCGAAGGCTTATTAATAATTTTATTCAAGAATTATTAATAATTAATAAAGTCGACTATTTATCAAATTGAATGACCAATATGATAAATAAAATCCTCGGGGCACCACCCTGGGGCCTTAATCCAGGGAAAAATGATAACTTAACAGCAGAAAATCAGTCTCATATGATTAGGATTATCCTGCAGAACAGTAAATCTTACTATCACTTACAGCAAAACAATTGAAGGAGTGAGATCCGAACTCTGGCTCTGCTCAAACAATCAGTTTGTGACCAAATCTTGCATGAAATAACAACAACCACTCATTAAAAATCAATCAGAATTTATTTACATACGGGTATCAAAGATGATAAACGCAACACCCCAAATAATTCTGATGGCACACTACGTTATTATAAAACCATTAATTAACTAGAAAAACAACAATCAATAAAAATTAAATGAAAGTTAAATGCATGGCATGAAAAAGAGAAATCAAAACTATAATAAAGATGATACAGAACGAACATCTACAGTTCAAACGTGGCTGCAGTGTTTAAAGAAGCCGGGGCTCCTGTTGTATTTAAAGATGGCGGAACCCTCTTTAAGCCACGTGCAAATCTAGACCGGATGGTGATCCCGGTGTTTAAACCGTGATCAACTGGCGAAACAGTGCTTTAAAGCATGAATGACTAGCAGAAAGTGGTGACTACAAATTAATGACAACAGTCATGATAATGATGCTGATGTAATCTCAACTCTGAACACAGATTTAGCTCTGAAACACTCCCAGTTAAACTAATACACCCAGGTCTCAAAACCTCACGCCTCCGGGTGCGGATCAGGGGTTCCTGCCGGGTCTTTTGGTCGGAGTCCGATCCAAGAGGTCTCCCGCCTCTACCGCTCCTCCTCCTGACTCTGGAATCAAAAGCGGACGGTGGTGCAGCGTGAAGCAGCCGGCGCTCCCCCCACGGTCCGGAGGCTATCACGTCGTCTCGGGTGCGCGCGGGGCCGGTCCACTTCTGGGACGCGCGGGTTACCGTCGGGCTGGTGAGCGCGTGGCCCTGGATGGGGCGGCGGGATGCGTCTCGGTTTGCGCGGGGCAGGCTGGCCACAGGTCCTTTCAGGTGAACTCAAGAGCAGAGAGAGAAGTTAGGAAAGAGGAACGGGTCTCACCCTGGATCGGGGCCGAGCTTCGAAGCGCCCCCCCCCCCCCCTCCAGCTCCCAGGGACCGGGGACACGTGAAGTGGGAGTCGGAGCTCCGGATGAAAAGTTGAGACCAAGAGTCAACGGGAGCCGGAGCTCCGCAGGCCCGGTCCGTTGCGGGCCTTCCGCCTCCCCCCAGCCGGGGGGGAGAAGGGAGATGGGAACTTTGGCCCGCAGCCAAAGATCCAGCTGCTCAGGACGGAAGGTTGGTCGGAAGAGAGAGAAAAAGGGAGCAACCGAGGGATTTGAGTCCTCTGCGCGCGGCGGTGACGTCATCGGTGCCTCGTTTGCGATTGGATGCGCGCCGCTTGTAGGTGCCGCCCCCCCCACGCAAGGCATGCTGGGGGTTGTAGTTCATGGCAAGGCGGCCATTTTTGGAGGCACATTACAGCCGATTTCCAGCTGAGCAGTTTCAAAGTTGAATATACACATTCACAAAATGTTCATACATTTATAAGTTCAGAGTTCACATGAGCATATGGGCGACGCCCAACACTGCTTTTGTCCTGTCTCGTCTTCAGAGTCTCTCCTTTTCACTCCTCCGAAATTCTACAATCATGGAATTGATTAACTGGTCTCTCAGCACAATTGACCACATTTTTGCGACAAGAAGTCAGGGGGTAAGGGAGCCCTCTTGCCCCGATGGGACATTTTTTGCTGGATACACAATGGATTTGTGGAAACATTGGAAACCGTTTTGCTTGGCGATTCTGTCCGTCGAGGACGTTGAAGATGCCTTCATAATTGGATTTATGATAGCAGGATTTCTCCTAATCGGAGGGGGGGATTCCTGGTCTACCGACAAACGCTTAAGTCCTTAACAGCTGTTTTGGCCCTTTCCGAGCTGCCGGACTTGGCTGAGGGGATAAGCACGGCTATCAACACTCACACTGACAATAAATATACATACCGGAAAATAATGTGCAATATCATTCTGTGCAACGTGCAATTATGTAAATAACATCTGTAAATATCCATCTGTTATTTTATTTTTTTATATACTAGTATTTCCTATTATTTATTTATCTTCTCCTTCTTCTTATTATTATTGTATATACTGTTTATAGTGTTTTTATTATTACTGTGTGATAACTATTTTTATTGATGCCTCTTGTTTTTTGCACTATCCCCTTTGCTGCTGTAATCTGCAAATTTCCCCTCTGTGGGACTATTAAAGGATTTCTTATCTTATCTTATCTTACTTTAACGCTGGGGGAGCAAAGCCGTAAGCTGGATGCGATTCTTGAACAGAATCGCAGGCTAGCGGCGCTCTTTGAGCTCATTGGCAAGATGGAGAAGACCTTGGAGAAGTTGTAAGCTCGGCTTGGCGGGAATTTATCACAAATTCGTCTGTTTGGAGTCGCCATTGATGAACCAGAGACTAAAGGCAGACGGAAAATCTGTCCGTCTGTTCTTTGCAATATAATTGTTGATTCTATAATCTGGCCTTGACAGGGCAGTTTGGCCGATCGCTCCAGTCACAATCCCCCCCCCCAAGGTGTCCGAGAACACCTTGCGAACAAGGACAGGAGGGGGCTGCCATCGTCCTCTACCTTGAGCCTGAACACACCTGGACCCGCCTTGAGCCAGGCATGATCCCCAGAAGGGGGACTCCTCTTCCTCCATGACGGCACCTCGTCATTTCTGCCTCCCAGTGAAAAAACTCAGAAAGAGTTATATATTCTCCCGCTGGGTCCATTCTGGCTGGTCTGTTCTGTCACGATGTGGTGTTGATAGGACCCAAATGCAGGAGAGATGCCAGATGCAGGATTACAAAAAAGTGTTATTTATTTTGCCAAACAAAACCAAAAAAGCTGCAGATCAGGAACAAGGACAGGCTAGGGTGCGTACAAGAACACCACTGGAACAGGGAAGGGCTGGGGTGCGTCCAGGGCCACCTCGGGAACAAGGACAGGCTGGGGTGCATCCAGGACTACCTCGGGAAAAAGGAAAGGTTGACGTGTGTCCAAGACCACCACCAGAAAAGAGACAGGCTGGGGTGCATCCAGGACCACCACTGGACAGGGAAAGGCTGGGGTGCGTACAGGAACACCACTGGAACAGGGACAGGCTGCGGTGCGTCCAAGACCACCGCTGGAACAGGGACAGGTTGGGGTTCATCCAAGATAACGTTTAGAACAGGGACAGGCTAGAGTGCGTCCAAGACCACCTCAGGAACAGGGACAGGCTGGGGTACGTCCAGGACCACATCGGGAACAAGGACATGCTGGAATGCGTACAGGACCGCCAGGGAGCAGGGAAGGGCTAAGGTGCGTTCAAGACCACCACTGGAACAAGGACAGACTGGGATGCGTCCAGGACCACCTCGGGATCAAGGAAGGGCTAAGGTGCATTCAAGACCAACACTTGAACAGGGTTAGGCTGTGGTGTGTCCAGGACTACCACCGGATCAGGGACAGGCTGTGGTGCATCCAAGACCACCTCAGGAACAATAATAATAATAATAGTAATACATTTTATTTATATAGCGCTTTTCAGGGCACTCAAAGACGCTTTACATTAAAACAGAACACATAATACAAATTACAATACACAGGACAGTACATAGGGACACAACATGACACAAGACATTAATCACACATTAAAAGCTGCTCTGTAAAGGTGAGTTTTGAGATGGGATTTGAATGCTGGGAGGTCTGTACAGTCACAGATGTTTTTGGGGAGGGAGTTCCAGAGGGTGGGAGCAGCGATGGAGAAGGCTCTGTCGCCCCAGGTCCGGTGCTTGGTTCTGACAGGAAGGGACAGGAGGTTGGCGTCAGAGGAGCGGAGGCTGCGGGAGGGAGTGTAGCGGTGGAGCAGGTCGGTGAGGTAGCAGGGGGCCTGATTGTGGAGAGCTTTGTGGGTGAGGAGAAGGATTTTGAAGTGGATCCGTTGAGGGATGGGGAGCCAGTGGAGCTTCTGGAGGACTGGGGTGATGTGGTCTCTGGAGCGGGTGTGGGTGAGCAGGCGGGTGGCAGAGTTTTGAATATATTGGAGTTTATTGAGGACCTTGGAAGTTGAACCGTAGAGGATGCTGTTGCAGTAGTCGAGTCTTGAGGTGATGAAGGCATGGATCAAGGTTTCAGCGGTAGAGAAAGAGTGTGATGGACGGAGACGGGCAATATTTTTGAGGTGGAAGAAAGCAGTTATTGTGATGTGGTTGACATGGTGTTGGAAGGAGAGGTTATTGTCCAGGATAACTCCGAGGTTGCGGATGTGAGTGGAGGGAGACAGAATGGAGTTGTCAATGGTGAGGGTGAAGTTGTGAGCGGTTTTGGTGAGGGATTTTGGGCCGATGATGAGCATGTCCGATTTGTTGTAGTTGAGTTGGAGGAAGTTCGAGTGCATCCATGATTTGATTTCAGCGAGGCAGTTGGTCAAGGTAGAGTGGGTTGCAGAGGTGAGGGATTTGGTGGAGATGTACAGTTGAACGTCGTCAGCGTAGCAGTGGAAGTGGAGGCGGTGGCGGCGGATGATGTTGCCAAGGGGGAGCATGTAGAGGATGAAGAGTAGAGGACCAAGCACCGAACCCTGGGGGACGCCTTGTGACAGAGGGGCAGTGGAGGAGGAGCAGTTGTTGATGCTGATGAATTGATGTCTGTTAGTGAGATATGATTTTAACCAGGAGATGGCGGATCCGGTGATATTGAGAGATGATTCCAGGCGGGAAAGGAGGATGGTGTGGCTGATGGTGTTGAAGGCTGCTGTGAGGTCCAGGAGAAGGAGAATGCTGAGGTTGCCAGAGTCGGAGGAGAGAAGGAGATCATTGGTGACTTTGATGAGGGCTGTTTTTGTGCTGTGACGTGAGCGGAAACCAGATTGAAATGTTTCAAACAGATCATTGGAGGTGAGGTGGGTGTTGAGCTGAGTGGCGACGGCACGTTCCAGAATTTTTGACAGGAAAGGGAGGTTGGAAATGGGCCGGAAGTTGTTCATGGTGTCAGGGTTGAGTCCAGGTTTTTTGAGGATGGGGGTGACAGCTGCCAGTTTGAGGGTGTCGGGGACTGAGCCAGAGCTGAAGGAGGAGTTGATGATGTTGATGATGAGTGGGGAGATGGCTGGGAGACAGTTTTTTATAAATGTGGATGGGATGGGGTCCAGAGCACAGGAAGAGGTTTTCATGCCCATCATGACAGTGGAAAGAGACGCTGAAGACATGGGAGAGAAGTGAGACAGGGGCTGAGAGGTGGAGGGGGGGGAAACAGGTGGGGAGGTGGAGGAGGTGGTCAGGTTACTGTAGATTGGTCTGGATTTTGGATTGAAAAAATGAGAGGAAGTCGTTGCACTTAGAGACTGTGAAGGAGTTGGAGATGTTGCCACTGGGTTTGAGAAGTTTGTTGATTGTGGAGAAGAGAGCCTTTGGGTTGGAGGAGTCAGAATGGATGATGTTGGAGAAGTAGGTGGAGCGAGCTGAGTTGAGGGCATCCTTGTATTGGTGGAGATGATCAGAGTAGGTGAGTTGATGAACAGTTAAACCAGATTTCTTGCAGAGTCGCTCGAGTTGACGTTTACGGGATTTCATTCTGTGGAGTTCACGGGTGTACCAGGGTGCTGAGCGTGCGAAAGAGACTGTTTTGGTTTTGATGGGAGCCAGTTGATCAAGACAGGAGGAGAGTGTATGGTTGTAGTAATCCACGAGGTCTGAGGGGTTGTCGGGTGACGGGGGAGGGAAGGCGGACATCTGAGTGGCAAGAGAGGCTGAGAGGGCAGAGGGGGAGATGGATCTGATGTTGCGGAAGGATATTTTGCGTGATTCTTTGGGAGTGGGGATGGGGATGTTGATGTCCATAGTGATTGCCAGGTGATCAGACACGTGGAGGTTGAGGCTGGAGAGCTGATTTATTGTGAGGCCGGTGGAGCAGACGAGATCGAGGGTGTGGCCGCGGGCGTGAGTGGGGAAGTCGATGTGTTGAGTGAAGTTGAGGCAGTGTAGCAGGTCCAGGAATTCAGTAGCAGGTTTACAGTTTGCATCGTTGATGTGGAAGTTGAAATCACCCAGGAGGAGAACAGAGGGAGAGATGGAGCAGAGCTGGGTCAGAAAATCCGAGAAATCCGAGAGAAAGGAGGGGTTTGGTTTGGGGGGGGCGATAAATGACGGCGGTGACGAGAGGAGTGGGGCCAGGTAGTTTGAAGGCAGTGTGCTCAAATGACGGAATGACAGGAATGGGGATAGAGGTTGCTTTAATGTCCTTTCTGTATATTGCTGCAACACCGCCCCCCCGCCCCTCAGCGCGAGCTTGTTCAATGTAGGTGAAGTTGGGGGGAGTGGCCTGGTTTAGAGAGAAATAGTCCAGGGGTTTGTGTCAGGTTTCTGTTAGACAGAGGAAATCAAGATTATTGTCCGTTATAAATTAATTCAGCAGCAGGCTTTTGTTGTTGAGTGAGCGGGTGTTGAACAGAGCCAGTTTCAGGTGGTGTTGCTTGGTGATTGGCTGAGAGGACTGAGGAAGTGTACGGAGATTGGACAGATTCACATGGTGTTTGTTGTGATGACGTAACGTAGTAGTTGCGGGACGGCAGGAGGACCAGAAGGAAGGAATGGAGTTTGGCGACGTGAAGTTGTAGTAAAACATGCGGCCTGAGCGGCTGTGTGGAGGATGGTTTTGCCAGAGTGGACCAGGTGTCGGACGCGGGTGGGAGTGGTGGGCCGCGGCGGAGTGGAGCGGCGGCATGGTCCCAGTGGAGAGCGGTAGCTGGAAGCTAACATTAGCTAGCGTCGAGGAGCCGAGGGTCCGGGTGTAGAGGAGCGATGAGCACCCAAGGAGTATCCACGGGATTAGCCACAGCATGCTACATCCAGCAGGTAAGCTTGTTGAGGTGGAGGTGGTGGTGACTGAGGACGGAAAACAGCGGTGACCAGTAAACGAGTAATGGCAGAGTAGGGAGCTAGCTAGTTGCTTTAGCAGGTGGTTCAGAGCAAAACTTACTCGCAAGGGCTCCAAGAGGAGCCCACAGCGGAGAGAAGACTCAGACAGTTGCGGTATACACACGGTAGAAGTTAAAAGTTGTATCAAAACATACCGGCAGAGGCCCAAATACTGGGCCTGCTGCGTTGGAAAAGCTTCGGTAAGCTTGACGTGAGCGGGTGCCAGGGATACACAGACCACGGTTCTGCTGCAGTGTCAGGACCCGAGGTTCTGCTGCGGTGAATAAGAACTTTTCATCCACAAGGACAGGCTGAGGTGTTTCCAGGACCACCTCGGGAACAAGGAAGGGCTGGGGTGCGTCCAAGACCACGGTTGGAACAGGGACAGGCTGGGGTGCGTCCAGGACCACCTCGGGAACAAGGACATGCTGGTGTGCGTACAGGACCGCCATGGAAGAGGGACAAGCTGGGCTGCGTCCAAGACCACCGTTGGAACAGGGACAGGCTGAGGTGCGTCCGGGACCACCGTTGGAACAGGGACAGACTGTGGTGCGTCCAAGACCACCGTTGGAACAGGGACAGGCTGGGGTGCGTCCAAGAACACCATTGGAACAAGGACAGGCTGCGGTGCGTCCAGGACCACCTCGGGATCAAGGAAGGGCTTGTCTGTGTCCAAGACAACCACTTGAACAGGGTTAGGCTGTGGTGTGTCCAGGAGCACCACTGGATCAGGGACAGGCTGGGGTGCGTCCAGGACCACCACTGGAACAGGGAAAGGCTGGGGTGTGTCCAAGACCACCACTCGAACAGGGACAGGCTGGGGTGCGTCCAGGACCACCTCGGGAACAAGGACATGCTGGAATGCGTACAGGACCGCCAGGGAACAGGGACAGGCTGGGATGCATCTAAGATAACTACTTGAACAAGCACAGGCTGGGTGTGTCCAAGACCACCACTGGAACAGGGACAGACTGGGATGCGTCCAGGACCACCTCGGGATCAAGGAAGGGCTAAGGTGCCTCCAAGACCAACACTTGACCACCACAGGAACAGGGACTGGCTGGGGTGCATCCAAGAACACCATTGGAACAACGACAGGCTTCATTGCGTCCAGGACCCCCTCGGGATCAAGGAAGGGCTAGGGTGCGTCCAAGGCCACCACTGGAACAGGGTTAGGCTGTGGTGTGTCCAGGAGCACCACTGGATCAGGGACAGGCTGGGGTGGGTACAAGACCATCACTGGAACAGGGATAGCCTGGGGTGCGTCAAAGACCACCACTGTACCAGGGACAGGCTGGAGTGCGTACAGGACCACCAATGGAACAAGGACAGGCTGGGGTGCGTCCAAGACCACCACTGTAACAAGGACAGTCTGGGGTGCGCCCAAGACCACCACTGGAACAGGGACAGGCTGGGTTGCGTCAAACACCACCACTGGAAAAAGGACAGGCTGGGATGCGTACAGAACTGCCATGGAACAGAGACAGGCTGACGTGCATCCAGGACCACCTCCGGAACAAGGAAGGGCTGGGGCAAGACCACCGTTGGAACAAGGACAGGCTGGGGTGTGTCCAAGACCACCGTTGGAACAAGGACAGGCTGGGGTGTGTCCAAGACCACCGTTGGAACAGGGACAGGCCGTGGTGCGTCCAAGACCACCTCTGGAACAGGGACAGGCTGTGGTGCGTCCAAGACCACCTCGGGAACAAGGACAGGAGAGGGCTGCAGTCGTCGTCTCCCTTGAGCCTGAACACACCTGGACCCGCCTCGAGCCACGCCTTCTCATGGTTTTATCATTTTATCATTTTTATTGCATTTTACTGCTACTTTGTTCCTCTGTTATTGTTTTGTATTCTGTCTTTTAACCTTGTGATTTTATTTGTCTCATTTTGATCTCATTGGGCTACTACCTGGTTAAATAAAGGTTAAATAAAAGGGGAACTCCTCTTCCTCCATTACGGCGCCTCGTCTTTTCTGCCTCGCGGTTAAAAAAACTCCCAAAGAGTAATATATTCTCCCGCTGGGTCCATTCTGGCTGGTCCATTCTGTCACAAGGTGGTGTTGATACGACCCAAGTGCAAGAGAAACGCCAGAGGCAGGAGTTCCAAAATACTGTGATTTATTATTCCAAACAAAACCAAAAAAGCTTCAGATCAGGGTTGACAAAAAAACACAAGAGCCAAAATCCAAAAACCTGACAGGACACACGGAGGGGGAAAACAGTACGGACCAGCAGGGAGCAAGGGAAAGACAAGACCAGATATACTCAAAAAGGTTAACGAGACTCAGGTGCAGACGATCAGGGCAGATGGGAACAATGGAAGTCAAGACATGCCTGAAACACAAAAACACGGGTTTTAAAATAATAACGGAACTGACCGAACCGTGACACGCTGGTCTGAACCATGTAGGTGTCGGGACCGCAGGCCAGCTCCTGAAGCTCCGGCCTGCCAACATGCCCAAAAGAGAAAAAAGGGGGCCAGCACAAGAAACTACAGGGACGATGGACAAAAATGATTGCTATGAGATACTTATAATAAATACGAATGGAAATGGAGAAGACAGGAAGGGAAGAGGAGAGGAGAAGAAGGGTGAGAGGCACCGCCCAGGGGATCATGTTGGTGCCCCCCTGCAGCATAGGCCTATACCAGCATATCTACCATGAAGCTATATTTGAGACTAACTATTATAGTTGTGTTCTATAGCTGCAACTATGACTACTGTTGGGCCACGCCCATATGCTCATGTGAACTCTGAACTTATAAATGTATGAACATTTGGTGAATGTGTATATTCAACTTTGAAACTGCTCAGCCGAAAATCGGCTGTAATGTGCCTCCAAAAATGGCCGCCTTGCCATGAACTACAACCCCCAGCATGCCTTGCGTGGGGGGGGCGGCGCCTACAAGCGGCGCACATCCAATCGCAACCGAGGCACCGATGACGTCACCGCAGCGCGCGGAGGACTCAAATCCCTCGGTTGCTCCTCTTTCTTTTCTCTTCTCCCTTCATCAACCGAGTGGGTCAGTTCGTCCACCTTTGGCACCGGGCCAAAGGGACCATGACCTTCCCCCCCCAAAGGGGGGGTAAGAGGAGAGATCTGCGGACCGCGGGGCTGAATCCCTCTCTCCCTTTTTCTCTCTTCTCTCCAACTTCCTTCGGTGAACAGCTGGATCTTTTGGCTCCGGGCCAAGATCTCATCTCCTTTTCTCCCCCCGGCTGGGGGGAGGTGTAAGGCCCGCATCGGATCGGGCCGGCCCGTTGGACCTGCGGTCCACGGAGCCGCGATCCCCGGAGGATTCCTCCGGTCCACTAAACTCTGTCCTGTTTAAGTTTTGCAGATCCGAGCTCACGCCGCCCACGCGCTCCCGGCCATCAGATTGGGACACCGCTGCGACTGAACGCTCCCTTCCCCGACCGAGCTCCCTGTTTGCTGATCACGCAGTGATCGGGACGGTTTCCTGGGCGGACGGCCGGCGTCTCGCCCGGTTGTGAGCTTTCCCGGGGCCCGGCCGGCCGCGCGTCGGCGACCGGCGAGCAGGGAAGCACGGCAAGGAATGACCGGTCCCCCGCCGCGCCTAGGAATGCGTGAGAGCCTCCGTTGGTCTGGAAGCACGGCCCGGCACGAGGCGGCCCCGCCGCTGTCTAATCCGTTTTAGGGGAAGGGACGGGAACCGAGAGACTGACTGGGAAGTTCCCCAGCAGGACCGCGACCCGCAGTCGACAAAGCCCGTAGGCACCCGATCCGGATCCCGAGGAGACGTGAGCTCATGAGCCCTGGTGATCAGTAGGACTTAAGAGCGGTTCAGAACTGTGTGAAGTCGTGATCCCTAGTTATCAGTAAATTGGAGCGTTTCAGAGCTAAATCTGTGTTCCGAACTGAGATTACTGCATACGCCATCATCATTGTTATCATTATCGTGTTTGATTATTTGGTAGTCGTTGTTTTCTGCCGTAAGCATGTTTTAAATGCTGCGTTCGCCATCCGGTCCGATTGCACGTGGCGAGGACGCGTCCATCTTTAAAGACCACAGAGTCCTGCCGTCTTTAAACACCGCAGCCATCTTTGTGCAGCCACAATGTTTTAAACCGTAGATGTTCGTTGATATCATCTTTAATATTGCTTTGATTTCTCTTTCATTCCATGCAATTAACTTTCATTTCATTTTTACTGATTAGTTGTTTTCTTAATTAATGGTTTTATAATGATGTAGTGTGCCATCAGGATTTATTTGGGTATTTATTTACATCTGCTTTGATACCCGTATGTAAATAAATTCTGATTGATTTTTAATGAGTGGTTTCTGTTGTTTCATGCAATTTGGTCACATTCTGATTGTTTGAGCAGAGCCAGTGCTCGAATCTCACCCTTCAATTATATTATACTATACTTAAACCTTAATCATCTGAGACTGATTTTCTGCTGTTAAGTTATCATTTTTCCCTGGATTAAGGCCCCGGGGTGGTGCCCCATACGAGAATTATTATCATTTTGATAATTCAATTTGATAAATAGTCGACTTTATTAATTATTACTAATTATTAATAAAATTATGAATAGCCTTCGATAACTGATCAGCTTAGCTACCTGTGTGGCACAACACTACTGACTCTAACACACTAGAGTTTACACTACCTAGAGATTTACCAACACCACCTAGAGGTTTACTAAACACTAACTATAGGCTTTACTAAACAGAAAGGTTTTAAGTTTAGTTTTAAAGGTGGAGGTGGTGTCAGCCTCCTTAACCCAGATTGGAAGTTGGTTCCATAGTAATGGTGCCTGATAGCAGAACGCACGCCCTCCAAATCTACATTTGGATACTCTAGGAATGTTGGCCATGTAACTTTGTCAGCCATCCTTTTCCCACATCACTTGTATGAACAGCCATTGTGACACACACACACACACACACACACACACACACACACACACACACACACACACACACACACACACACACACACACACTCACTCGTACAAAATCTGAAGTTTGTGTTTAATGTTTAGTTAGTTGTTGTTTATGTGTAGTTTAGCCATCAGAATTTATCCCAAGTGTTGTTTCATTATCTTTTAACACTTGTGTGAATGAATTCATTTGTTGCTCTGTACTTGGACTCCTTCCTTCACTGTTCTTGAAGGTCACTCCTGGCAACAGGCTGGCACGTATGGAATAACAGTTACCTTGAGGCTGATTTTGCTGTTTTAGTTATTTTCCTGATGAGTCAGGTGGTGCCCCGTGTTGATTTATTCATTATGATAAGTCATCTTCTTCATTAATTATTAATAACTATCGTAAGACGATTATTAATAACTCTTAAGTAACTGAACCAGCACCCCCTTTGTGGCACAACACAGGACTTGGGCCCCGAGGACCAGGGTTGATGACTGCATGCATACGTAGAAAGTCTGATTGCATACGATGTTCCTGCCCCCCCAACCTCCCCCACGTCCCCGGACCGTGTGCAGCAGTGGCTGCTTGTAACTGTGACGGTGGTGTCAAAGTGAAAAGCCACAGCTCACGACGTGGAGGCTGCAGAGCAGGAACCCACACAGCTGCAGGAAAACCCCTGTGATTGGCTGTCAGCAGTTTTGATGAGTCCTAATAACCACAGAGAGCAGGTGCAGATGTGATACTTCACCCCCCACCCCACATATAACACATTAATACATGTAACTTGGCGACAAGTAGAGAAAAAACTACAACAAGAAGCTTGTTTTTCACTTTATTGACAATAATATGGATTAAACGTGAATCAGCTTCCAAACTGTGCACAATCAGAATATTAAAAAGGGCATGAAGGAGAAATAAATGCTTTTAAAAGATGAAATATCACCAAGACGGTTAATGATTTGTGTATAACAAGAGTATAAATGATGTGATGAGTGAGATTATCAGAGAAACCAGTCAGCATGTGTTCAGTTGGTGGACGGCCCATTGTTCCTGAGGACCATCAGCAGAGAGAGTCCACAGCAGTACAGCAGACTCTTCAGGGTCAGCACTGTGTACAGCAGGCAGAGCAGCTTCACCCTGCACTCAGACTGGAAGACCCCTGAACCTGGAAGCTCTGAAACAGAGAAGGAAGATGTTGGGAGTTGCAGGGACAAATGTCCGTCCTCTGCTGTCTTTGACAGCGTCTCCACGTGAAGCTGAGTCTCTGCTGAACACAGTCACCGAGCCTCCGTCACCTTGTGTCTGGGCCTCCACCGTGCCGCCCTCGTGCTTGACGTAGCAGCTGTATCTGTACGTGTCCTGATGGAGGCGGTGGACCACCATGATGGAGGCGCTGCGTCCCGGCTCTCTGAGCTCCACCTGCTCTCCCTCGGCAGGGGGGACGTCCTCCAGCGGGCCGTTCTTCTTCTGTCTTTTCCAGGAGAACCGGACCCCAGGAGGAAACATGGCTGAGGCCACACACAGCAGGGAGCTGCCCCCCCCCAGGTGGACTCTGGATGCTGCTGGGTACACGCTCACCACGGGCTTCACTACCTGCTCATCTGAAGTTGGACAGACACATTCACACAGTCAGCAGCAGCTTCCAGCATTCAGCCTGATCCTGGAAACCACGTGGACTCTGATCACTAAACACTCATCAATGCAGCTACAAAACTGAGGCCAACACGTGTTTCTGCAGAGGTCTGCACCCCTGATGATCCTTCACCTGCCGTTGGTGGTCAACACCTCCCGGCAGGAGATTCAATCCTAACTTTTATCTCTTAACTGCTCAACCACATCAAAGCAATATACAGTTCTGGACTTTGGACTTCTTCAGGCCAGGAGAGCTATTGCATCATGTTGGAAAAGTCTGGATCCTCCTACATTGAGAATGTGGATAAGGAGCTTTCTTACTGTATTGGACTGGAAAGACTAACGTACATTGCTAAGGGAAAACGGAAAGACTTTGTCTAACTCTGGGAACCATATATGAACATTATGACGGATGAAAGTGCAAGATTTACCTGAAAACAACTTGTAAATATTGTGGACAATAAATTTTTATTTATTTTATTTCATTTTATTTTTTTATTTTATATTTGATTAATTTATTTTATTTTTCCTCCCAATTGGTTAATTCAATATAATTATTTACCTTTGTATTGAGAATGGTGCAAGTTATGTATTTGTCTGTGTAATGTGTGTGTAATGTTGTATGGTTGAATAAATAAAAAACGACAATAAACATATCGTGGAAAAAAAACAACCAAACTCTTAACTCCTGAATAAGCCAGAAGGGACGTCATTTTACCAACATTGTCCTTCTTCTAACATCTTTAGTTCATTTTTGTTCAACAACAACAACAAACACAGACAGAGACATGATCCATCTCTGAATATGTGTGAGTGCAGGTGAGGGAGAGGGATGAACCAGTTCTATTTATGACTCTAAAACAATGTTGTGGCTACAGCCGCTGGTCCACGTCTGTCCTCTGTGGGAGACGGGAATCTGGAATATACAATCTTGTTTATGTAATAATTGCTCGGGGGTCGTGTTCTGGTCTCTGGAAACATCCTGGAGATACTTCTGTTATAATAGACGCTTTAGACATAAAAGTGATTAAATTATATTTAACCACTGAGCTAATCACTGTTTTGGAAGATTTATCTTTATTTTTAAACATTTTTGGTTGGACTCAGATCACAGAACATTAATATCATATGGAGATATGATATTATATATCATCATATATATTGTTTTCTGTCAAATAAACTTTACATGCACGGTTTAATATAAATATATATATATATATATATATATATATTTTAATTTCTTCTGGTTCCAGGTTCAGTTTTATATTTTATGCTCCATGTTTTATCTCTGAAACTGTCCGAGTCCTAATTTGAACTGTTCTGACTCTGAAACCAACTCCATCTGGAGGAAAATAAAGTCTTTACTCTGATGTTTTTTAGTCTAATCACTAAAAACATGTTTGTGTGTCTGATCCTCTCAACTACATTCACATATTAACAGTTAAACCTATATTAATTAATATAAACCAATCATTGAAATCTAATACTAATAATAATAAAAAACAGGTTTGATAACATTAATAAAGACGTTCAAATATATGAATTATTTAAACTTTAGAATGAAAAACAAAATACAAATATATTCACTCAGTCATTTATACCTTCTCTGAAATTGTTGATTAAATATATATTTCAAACTGTCCGTAAATGTGTTATTTATTTTTAATTAATTTATTCATCTTTTGATTCCTTAATTTAATACTTTGCTAAAAACCTTTTTCTGGTTAACTGAATAAAAAGGCGACTGACTGAGAATAAAGATGAGTTCTTCTCTTCCACGTGAACTAAGCAGCTACTTTATTCAGTCCAACTGCTGAACTTAATAAAGTTCTGAGTGAATATATTTGCAGTTCCATCTTTCCAAGAATGTTCCTAAATCCAGCTGTAAATCTCTATTAAATTGTATTTGAGCTCAAAGTCGTCTTGTGTTCAAAGAGCAGCAGATGCTCCAGAATTACTGAGATGATCAAACATCAATATTTGTAACATCTCTGATATTTGCAGAAATAAAGAACACGTTTAGTTGTTGGGAGACATTTAAACATGTTTCCAGAAATGATGGAGCTTCTCTTCTGTAGCAACGGCTGCATGATGAGTTCTCTACTAAACATGAACAAACTAACATGGAAAGTCTGAAGCAGCTCAAACTGACTTTAAACACATTTTCAACTTCTACAATCAAACAACTGAAGGAAGAGAAATGTTGTTTCTTACCGGTTACATACAGTTTACTTCCAGGTCCAAAGATGCGGTGATAGTTTCCTCCCACGGTGAGAAAGACTCGTACAAAAACCTGTCAGCCGTTGAACGCCCAGACTGTAATTGTTGCCACGGCAACAGCTTATTTCCTCTGTCAGAGCTGCTCTCCAGAGGGAGGAAATATGGACATAATTTAGTTGTTGTGGCTGTTTAAAGTTCCCTGTAATACTGATGTTTCACAGAATTAAACTTCTACGAAACCCAAACTATTATGGGATTCTGATCTGAAACTGTGTTTGACATCTGTTCAGCTGGAGGTTTTTGTTCAGGCTGCAGGGATCTTTTCTCACTGTGCACCTCTCTTCAAACACCAGCAGTAGTAGGTGGCTGAATGATCCAGTTTAACTCTGTTTAGCTTCAAGAAACAACCATTCTGTGTATTTTCAGCTGAGAAATCTGCTTTCTGAGGATGATTGTAGCCTGAATAAATTCCACAGGTTTTTTTGTTAATTTCAATAATGACTCTGAAAGTGTCCATTTCTTTTTTCTGAAACCAGAATATCCAGTCAGTACCACACTGATCAGTTCCACAGCTGAAGGAGACACTTTGTCCAACTCTCCTGGTCAGTGTTACATCGTCCTGAACCAGCTCTGCTGCCATGGCAACCAGCGCTGCAGAGACACAGACAGACAGGTGAAGGTCAGTGTGACGGTGTTTGTTCCAGGTGGAGTTTGGGGGCTCCTGGTTGGCTGGAAACACTCACCTGAACACAGACAGCACAGAGCAGCAGCTGGGAGGAAAAGCATTTTGGTCCGTGGTGTTTCCTCTGGTGAACCTGGGGAGAAGTGGAGCTCTGATGCAGCCCAGACCCAACAAGGACGAGCTGTGAGACCAGAGCAGGAAAAGCTGCTTTCTAGCAGCTCCTGGAAACTCCCATCAGCCCCTGCAGACCACAGAGAAGCTGCTGCTGCTGATTGACAGCTCGGTCTGGGTCACATGATGCAGAAGCACTAAAACCTTCATGTTCCCACAAACACATGCAGGTTGTTCTGAGTTTAGTATCACAGACTGTTATCTGTGGTTGGACAGCTGTGGAGGAAATACACAACTGCTACTACACACAGCTGCCCACGATAGATTTTAAACAGAAATATTACTAGTTGGATGTAAACATGCAAACAAGCATCTTATGGTTGTAAACAGTTGTAAATGTAAACAAACATGTCTACACTCTTACTGGATTATTTTGATGAATCATTAAAACTTTGAACAACGGAAATGTTACCATGGGACTTCTGCAGGTCTGAATCCAGACCCTAGGTCAGTAGAGGAACTGCAGGTCTGGATCCAGACCTTACTTGTTCTTGTTTCTGAATCTTTCTCCACAGATGTCACATATTACAGATGTTTTACCCTCCTGCGGTTTAACCCCCAGCTGTGGCTCAGAAGGCTGCTCTACTTTACCGTCAGGTCTGTTTCTGAGACTCCTCTTTGGACCCGTCTCCACATCTGGAGCTGGTCCTGAATCCAGATTCTGGCGTTGGTCCTGATCTGGGTTCTCGGTTGAGGGAGAGTTCTGAGAGTGAAGCTGCTCAGGTTTCGGTTCTGGGTCACTGAAGTCCCTTTCCTGGTAAGTGGAAGTCACCGTGAAGGTTTCAGTCTCCTGCTTCAGAACCAGCTGCTCTGGTTCCTCCCGGTCCAGACCAAAGTCCTTATCCTGGTCCAGACCCGGAGCCCCTCTGTGGATCACTCTTCCTCTTCACAGACATGTTTCTGTGGTAGAAGAAATAACAGAAAACGGTTCCTGATGTGACGATGCAAAGACGGATCAATCAAAACAACTTTCCAGAGTCAGTAGTGTCAGATGGGTGGTGGGTCAAAGCTTATACTTATTTAAAACTTATGAAACACCTGAAACTTCAATCAGCAAACCAGATTATGCTATTTAAACTGGTTTTTAAAGCACTCTTGTAGCTGTAGAAGGACCTGAGAGTTTCCACCTCCTGGAAAGAAATCATGGAATCACCAGTTTTGGAGGACCATCTTGTCACGACTGGTGTGGTGAGGACCCAGATGCAGGAGAGCGAGGCAGGAGTTTGCAACAAAAAAGGGTTTATTCCAAAGAAAAGGCAAGGACCAAAAACCAAAGCGCTGCTTAGCAGGATCAAAACACAAAAACGGGTATCAGAAAACTGGAGCAAAAACAGGCAGGACACATGGAGGAAAACACAGTATGGAACCACAAGGAGCAAGGGATTGACAAGACCAGATTTACACAGGGGATAACGACACACAGGTGCAGACAATCAGGGCAGATGGGACACAGGCGGGGCAAAACAGAAACAAACTGGGGGGAATGTCAACCCCTGACACATCTGTCCGTCTATCATCCATCCATCCATCCATCCATCCATCCATCCATCCATCCATCCATCCATCCATCCATCCATCCATCCATCCATCCATCCATCCATCCATCCATCCATCCATCCATCCATCCATCCATCAGTCCATCAGTCCATCTGTTACACAAACTGTGGGTTACTGTCCAAGGAAAAAAATGCCTGGAGTCGCTAAAGCAGATTAAGGTGTTTTATTTACGAAAAAAATGAAACAGCAAGAAACTCCATCAAAAAACAGGGAAAAAATATGTACACTGTTATTTACACCTATCTCTGTTCAGCAGCAACCTCCAAACTGAACAACTCAAAAACAAACACCCCTGGTGGCCAGAGGCCTTTAACTGATAAGCCCCCCCACTGGACCAACTCATAATTAATTGGAAGTCAAATAAAAGTAACCAATTAAAGGTAATAAGCAAACATCAGAGGCTCTCTACAATGGCAGCCCCAAACAATACCATTACCTCCAATAAAATAAATCAAATTATACGTCAACTAAATTGAATAATAACCCAGCCACACATGGTATGCCCCACCATCAGCACACCTGTGACAGCAGGTAGTATACTTCAGCAACCAGTTAAAGGATGAGTATGAATAAAAAAGACCTGACTTGATTAAACTGTGAATATGTTTTCTTGGAATGTATATGACTGCAGGTGATGCTGTAAATGTTCAATTGTTGTTTTATTGTGATTCATGCACTCACCACATTGACTGAGGGGAATATTGAATATGAGGGAGCGGTCTTAGTGTGTGTCAAGTATGCCAGGTGTTGCCTGCACTCGGTGACGGGCCTTCGTCACACCATCTATCATCCATCCTTCCATCCATAAGTTTATCATCCATCAGTCCATCTATCCATTTATCATCCGTCCATCAGGCATCATCGATCATCTATCATACATCCATTCTCCACACACCTATAATTTTGAACACTTATTTTCATTGTTTTAGCCTCAAATCAGATCACAAGCTGCGTCCAAGACCACCACTGGAACAGGGACAGGCTGGGGTGCGTCCAGGACCACCCCTGGAACAGGGACAAGGGTTGGGTGCTTCCAGGACCACCACTGGAACAGGGGGGCAGGCTGAGATGCGTCCATGACCACCATTGGAACATATACCGGCTGGGGTGCATACAGGAGCACCACTGGAACAGAGAAAGGCTGGAGTCCGTCCAGGACCACCACTGGAACAGGGACAAGGCTGGGGTGCGTCAAGGACCACTACTGGAACAGGGACAGGCTGGGGTGCGTCGAAGACCACCACTGGAACAGGGACAGGCTGGGTTGCGTCCAAGACCACCACTGGAACAGAGACAGGCTGCGGTGCGTCCAAGACCAACACTGGAACAGGGACAGACTGGGGTGTGCCAAAACCACCAATGGAAACGGGACAGGCTGGGGTGCATCCAAGACCTCCACTGGAACAGGGACAGGTAGGGGTTCGTCCAGGACCACCTCGGGAACATGGAAAGGATAGGGTGCGTCCAAGACCACTACTGGAACGGGGACACACTGGGGTCTGTCCAGGACCATGACAGGAACAGGGACAGGCTGGGGTGCGTCGAAGACCACCACTGGAACAGGGACAGGCTGGGATGCGTCCGAGACCACCTCGGGAACAAGGACAGGCTGGGTTGCGTCCAAGACCACCACTGGAACAGAGACAGGCTGGGGTGCGTCTCAGACCAACACTGGAACAGAGACAGGCTGGGGTGCGTCCAAGACCACCACTGGAAAAGGGACACGCTGGGGTGCGTCCAAGACCACCACTGGAACAGGGACAGGCTGGGGTGCGTCCAAGACCACCACTGGAACAGGGACAGGCTGGTGTGTGTCCAAGACCTCCACTGGAACAGGGACAGGCTGGTGTGCGTCCAAGACCTCCACTGGAACAGGGACAGGCTGGGGTGCGTCCAAGACCACCACAGGAACAGGGACAGACTGGGGTGCGTCCAAGACCACCACCTGAACGGGGGCAAACTGAGGTCTGTCCAGGACCATGGCAGGAACAGGGACAGGCTGGGGTGCGTCCAAGAGCACCACTTGAACAGGGACAGGCTTGGGTGCATCCAAGACAACCACTGGAACAGGGACAGGCTGGGGTTCGTCCATGACCACCATTGGAACATATATACCGGCTGGGGTGCATACAAGACCACCACTGGAACAGAGAAAGGCTGGGGTCCGTCCAGGACCACCCCTGGAACAGGGACAAGGGTTGGGTGCTTCCAGGACCACCACTGGAACAGGGGGGCAGGCTGAGATGCGTCCAAAACCACTTCAGGAACAAGGACACGCTGGGGTGCGTCCAAAACCACCACTTGAACAGGGACAGGCTGGGTTGCGTCCAAGACCACCACTGGAACAGAGACAGGCTGGGGTGCGTCCAAGACCAACACTGGAACAGAGACAGGGTGGGGTGCGTCCAAGACCACTACTGGAACAGGGACACGCTGGGGTGCGTCCAAGACCACCTCTGGAACAAGGACAGGAGGGGGCTGCCGTCGTCGTCTGCCTTGAGCCTGAACACATCTGGACCCGCCTCAAGCCAAGGGGGATCCCTCTTTCTCCATTACGGCTCCTCGTCTTTTCTGCCTGCTGGTGAAAAAACTCCCAAAGAGTAACATATTCTCCTGTTGGGTCCATTCTGGCTGGTCCGTTCTTTCACGATGTGGTGTTCATAGGACCCAAGTGCAGGAGAGACGCCAGAGGCAGGAGTTCCAAAAAAAACAGTCCATATATACACAAAAAGGCAGTGGCGGCCTTTGGCATCAGGGGGCCCGTTTCAATACTTAATATGGGGCCCTATTTATTACTATATTTACCAGTTATGTGTCCTGCGTCCGTGACGCATTATAAGCTGAAAGAACGCAGTAAACGCATCCATGCGTTTACTGCGTTGGTGTTATTATGCTGCGTTCCATTTGTCCTCGGAAGTCGGAATTTCCCAGTTCCCAGTCGGAATTTTCAACTGGAACGCCCCTCAAAGTGGGATTTCCTACTGGGAAAGTGGGAGAAGCTTCAACACCCCCGAGTTACCATTCCAAGATGGCTGCCATTCCCAGTTCCCAGTTCCGATTTCCGAGGTAAATGGAACGCGGCATTAGAGTGGGCGACAGCCGCTGCTGTAGTCGGTGCAGATGCTGGACCAAAGAAAGAGCTCACTTTCGGAAGACTACTGTTACTTTTCTTGATTTCCAGTCCTATCTCCGAACCGTAGTTGGGAGAGCTGGTATTTAAATACGGTTTCTGGCTCGTTGCTGGTAACCGGCGGTTGTCTGGAGTCCGGGGAAAGTGAAGGAAAAAAGGACGGAGGAAAAATACTGTCCGTGCAACGTCGCACATTTATTACAAACTTGTAAAGAGCAAACAAAACACGTGAGGGCCGACGACTGAAACTAACGGAGGACACACTGAAAAGTAACTGAACACGTGTACCGGTCTTCCACACGCGCACACCTGCATCTCCCTCTCTCTCCTCTGCTGCACCCACTACGTCTCACACACACACACCCGAACACACACACCGCCTTAAAGGGGACCGGGCCGGCCGGTAACACTACTCACAGCTTTCTTCTTTATATCTGATAATTTTCTCTTTTCAGCACCACTCTGGTATGTTCGTTTCACATTTCTTGGATGTTAGCTGGTTAGTTTAATGGCGGGTTAGTGATTTATTATTGTGTCTTCCTTGCGCATTTATTTTTTTGTCAGTCAGTTGGGGGCCCCCTGGTGGCCGGGGCCCGTTTCAACTGAAACGGTTGAAACATAGGTAAGGCCGCCTATGCAAAAAGGTTAACGAGGGGTGCAGACGATCAGGGCAGATGGGAACAATGGAAGTCAAGACAGAACTGAAACACAAAAACACAGGTTTCAAAATAATAAAGGAACTGACCAAAACGTGACACACTGGTCTGAAACATGCCAGACAAGGGCTCAGAGGACCAGGGTTGAAGAACGCTGGTCTGAAACATGCAGGTGTTGGGCCACAACCCTGTGTTGAACATGGAAAGACTTAATCTCAATTCTGAGGCCCAACTCTGAGCCCAGCCTCAATTTCGTAACGTTCACCACATGGTTCGAAACAAAAGAACCTCCAAAATGACTTAAGGCCTCAGCAGGCTTTGGATTAACGGCCCCTGGTGATAAGGCAGGTGCTTGTGCAACATGCACATGTGCAACAGGACAGTACAGAAACAAACCAAACAATCAATATCAAGCAACATACATTGGGCAATCACAAGTACTGCTGGACTTAGATGCTGTAAACCATAGCATAGATAAAATACGAGAGAACAAAGAGATAAAAAAAATAAGTCCCACATTAAGTGGAGTAGAGTGAGTGTGTGATGTCTGAGGCTATTTGTTGTCCCTTTCGTTTAGTCTATCTGTTATAGATGCCTACCTCAGACCTGTCCACGGTCCCATGGAGTCCTCTGTGATCTATGAAGAAGGCCACAGCTCCTATTTTAGCATAAGGAGCTACTAGCTATGGGCCGGCCTTCTCCATTATTGTGCCTGAAAAAACTTTTGACATTCCCCCCAGCCTTCAGTTTCTGTCTTGCCCCGCCTGTGTCCCATCTGCCCTGATTGTGTCTGCACCTGTGTCTCGTCATGTCTCGTTATCTCCTCAGTATATCTTGTCTTGTCATTCCTTTGTCCCCGGTCGGACCGTACTGTTTCCTCCCTCCGTGTTTCCCATGTGGTTTGTAGTTTTTGATTCTTGTTCTTGGAGCTTTTGCCATCCTGCAAAGCAGCGCTTTTTGTTCTCGTTTTTGAAAATAACCCCTTTTTGTTGTAACTCCTGGCTCCTGCTCTCCTGCACTTGGGTCATCAGCAAACCGAACCATGTCAGAACGGACCGACCAGATAGACCCAGCGGGAGAGCGCCTCACACTATTGGAGTTCTTCTGCCGAGAAGCGGCTAAGAACATGCGCTGGGCCGAGGAGGAGTGTTGGGACCCCTTTTGGGGAACACTCCTGGCTCCTGCTCTCCTGCACTTGGGTCCTCAGCAAACCGAACCATGACATTGGCAGCAGGACTATGGGGCACTATGGCCCCATCTGATTGGCCAATTACATTGTCGTTTGGGATATGGATATTGTATAATGTTGATATTGCAATGACGATACATTTGCAATATATTGTGCAGCACTAATGAAATGTATAAAACCTTTGGCCAAGTACAACTATTTTCATGAGGTGTCTCATAAACTTCTAACATCAGAAAAGAGGCTAAACAGTTATTTTTCTGAAAAAGATTCTTCATCATGCAGCAGTTAAGAAAGTGTGTAGAATAAGTACAGGAAAACCTTTTATTTACTTAATTGGTAATCCAAAGGTTACTTGTTACTTTAGAAGTGAAAGGTGTCATCCATTTACAGAAAAAAACACAGAATGGGGGATCCAAGCTGTGGGCCCCACGAGGGTCAGTGTTAGAAGTCTCCCTATCTTAACATCCCAACAGATCCCTAAAAAGGGATCTCACTTCAAAATATTTTCTTCATCATGCAGCAGCTCAGAAAGTTAATTATTTTTATAGCAAACACTCTAGTTTGGATGCAGACAAGTGTTGTCCTGTAGGTTAACAATCACTTATAAAGGGGTCCATACGGAGGGCCCCAGTAAGGACATGAACTGAAACTCGGTGTGTGTGTGTGGAAGAGAAAAGTTGGAAAACCCTTTTGTTGGAAGAATATCTTAACAGGGCCCCATTAAGACACGACCTGAACCTTGTGTGTGTGAAACCAGTTAGCTTAATGGAGATCAAATAGAAACTGGTATGTTAAGTTATCAGTGAACTTTATAAAGAACTAAATCACATTCATTCTTTCCATTACCTTTGGCCCATCATCTTCAGCAGCATCATCATCATCTTCATCATAAACCTTGGAGGACAGATCAACAGGAGGCACACCCATCTCTCCTTCTGCTGCTTGCGCCTGCTTGGATGTCACCTGGTGTTTAGACATAAAAGAAGAAGACAGTCAGCTCTGACAGGAATCATGAGTCTGGAAATACTTGCAGGTCACAAAAGTTAGCTCACATAAAATCTGCATTTGAAACAGTATGTTACTACTCTACTACTATGTTTAATTACTTTTCATGTCCTCAAAGACAACTGACCTAAGAATGCATTTTATATAATAATAATGACATAGAAGGATGGAATATTTTTAAGTTTGTAAAGCAGATTTATTTTTCACCAACACACCCCGTGCTGGTTTCAACCCTGTATTTTTTATTTTATTTATTTATTTTTTTTTAGAAAAATATACTTTGAACACTGGTCTTACTATGACTCAAAGATTCTCATTTCATCTCAAGTTGTGTGAAGTGAAACTAACATCTTCAACAATCATGTAGTGTAACCAATGTGTGATCATCATCACCTTTTGACGCCATGGCCATTTTGAATCACCATAGTTGTAATCAAGTTCAGTCCCTACTTCGATGTTCCTCACAGCAAACAGAAACAAATGGGGCCTGTTGTTCACTATAACTTTTTTCATGACGCAGTTAAGAGATTCGTGGTTGTGGTTCCCCCCTGTACTCCAACACAAAAGAACCTTGCTCAATCGGTTCGGTAGCAAACACTCCTCTTCCTACAATGACACAGAATTAAATACATTTAAATAAAAGTCACACCAAGTTGCCTTAACTTTTCTCATACAGCATTAAAAAAGTATATACTCTTTGGCTCCCATGAGCTGACCCCAGACCAATATTTCATCTCCCTCCTTTGGGAAGACCTGTGAGCTTGATTTAATTCCCTAAATGCTCTGGAACATACTATCTCAAATAAAGAGATGATGTTACAGGCCAGATTGAATGCATGATTATCATAGGTCGAATTGTGTACTTTTGTTATCTGTATAGATGTCTTTCTAAAATTGTCTAAAATGTGACATGACTTTTTAAATATGAAGGTTTTCTGTTTAACAGGGACCATCATGTGGTAACTACATGGCCTACAAGTCTGTATTCTAGTTCTCTGTTAGTGTAACTACTTCTATGCATTAACTTAAAATGTTACTATTGAATATGCAAAACAGTTTCACATTTTGATTAGAGTGTTCTATTTGTCCAGCACTTACCTTAATAGTACTTGAATGTGTTGGACACTTTACATACAGCAGAAATAAAATAAATAACTTTACATTTGTATATTTCATTATACCAGTGTGTACCTGAAATTTCTCTTATAGAAATCAGGCTCTATACACACCTACTATATACCTAAACACATTGGATTTAAACAAGACAGACGATTGAAGCCACTTAGGCTATTTCTATAAGATATTTTGTGAATGAAAAATGTTAATAATAAATAGTATCTAAAAATGTGCTGCTGTAATTTCCAACAACTAAAAGCACTAGAGGTCATACCTTTGATATTGATAAATCTCACTGCAAACCATGGCTTGTCTCCAGCGGACAGAATATATGAGATTGCATCTTCAACGGGCTTTATCCGGGCCTTCCGTTTGGATGTCATTGCGCTGTGAAAATATTTTTATAACATTAAACAGCTGTGTAGCATGAGAAAACAGATTGCTCATACATTAATTATGTTGACTGAACTGTAGCTTAACACATTATTATTTATTTTCTCAATTACAAATATAGCAACTATTTCTCAAAACGACTACATTTGAGATGGTTGCTCGGACCCCACAAAGCTTAACTGATGTAGCCATGCCACCGCAACTCTTTCCCTGACCAGGCCTGAGGCCCGGAGCTTACCTGACAGGGCCTGGGCCCAAGCCTCAGGTGACAGCTTTAATGACCGGGCCCGTGCCTACCGCGAGGCATATAACGTAACCGAACAATTAAGTTTGTTTTACAATGATTATGTGACATTTTTGACTACTTTAACATGACGTTACGTGTGCTGCAATGGTTTGTGTGTGCGTGTGTGTGTGTGTGTGTGTGTGTGTGTGTGTGTGTGTGTGTGTGTGTGTGTGTGTGTGTGTGTGTGTGTGTGTGTGTGTGTGTGTGTCAAGTCCAATTAACTCCAATTAACTCAAAAAAAATCGCCAAAACGCTCAAACTGCACACAAAAGAAACACACAGCGACAACATTTCAAACTACAACAATACTCCCCCGTTTGTATCACTTAAGGACACTTATTACGCAAAATTGTAGCAGGTGGAAAGTAAACCACTTACCTCTCTCTCTGGCTTTCTCAGGCAAAGACGAACATGCAAAAGCAGGGGGATGAGATCACCGCGGTTGTGAGGACCCCACCCAAATAAGACGAAAATAACAAAATAAGAGTGACAATAAAATAATATGGCGTGAGGTATTTTTGATGGAATGCATTTACATATCAGAGGTGTCAAAAGTATTCACATTCATGACTCAGGTAGAAGTATAGATACTAGAGTTTAAAAATACTCCTGTAGAAGTTGAAGTATCAACTCAAGTTTTTTACTCAAGTAAAAGTATAAAAGTACTGGTTTCAAAACTACTTACAGTATAAAAGTAAAAGTAATGCGAGGGAGGAAAAAGCCATTAAGGACAAAAGCCATTGAAATGAATGCATCTTATTATAAAGCAAATATATTAAAGAACCATATATGTGTTGTGCAACTCAGGTAGCTAAGCTGATCAGTTATCGAAGGCTCATTAATAATTTTATTCAAGAATTATTAATAATTAATAAAGTCGACTATTTATCAAATTGAATGACCAATATGATAAATAAAATCCTCGGGGCACCACCCTGGAGCCTTAGTCCAGGGAAAATGATAACTTAACAGCAGAAAATCAGTCTCATATGATTAGGATTATCCTGCAGAACAGTAAATCTTACTATCACTTACAGAATAACAATTGAAGGCGTGCAATTCGAGCACTGGCTCTACTCAAACAATCAGTTTGTGACCAAATCTTGCATGAAATAACAACAACCACTCATTAAAAATCAATCAGAATTTATTTACATATAGGTGTCAAAAGATGGTAACGTAACACCCCAAATAAATCCTGATGGCACACGACATTATTATAAAACCATTAACTAACTAGAAAAAAAACAATCAATAAACATGAAATGAAAGTTAAATGCATGGAATGAAAAAAAAAGAAATCAAAGCAATAATAAACATGGTATCAACGAACATGTACGGTTCAACAACGTGGGTGAAAGATGGCTTCCGTATTTAAAGATGGCGGGACTGTAACCACGCCACTTGCAATTAGAACGGATGGGGATCCCGGTGTTTAAACCGTGATCAACTGGCGAAACGGCGCTTTAAAGCATGAATGACTAGCAGAAAGTGGTGACTACAAATTAATGACAACTGTCATGATAATGATGCTGATGTAATCTCAGCTCTTAACACAGATTTAGCTCTGAAACGCTCTTAAGTTCCTGATAACCAGGGATCACGACTTCACACAGTTCTGAACCGCTCTTAAATCCTACTGATCACTGCTCACGGGCTCACGTCTCCTCTAGGATCCGGATCGGGTGCCTGCAGGTTTTGTCGAATGGGTTCGCGGTCCTGCTGAGGTTTCGCAGTCAGGCTCTCACGTCCCGTCCCTTCCCCTGAAACGGATTAGACAGCGGCGGGGCCGCCTCGTGCCGGGCCGTGCTTCCGGACCAATGGATGCTCCCACGCATTCCTAGGCGCGGCGGGGGACCGGTCTCTCCTGCCGTGCTTCCCTGCTCGCCGGTCGCCGACGCGCGGCCGTCCAGGCCCCGGGAAAGCTCACAACCGGGCGAGACGCCGACCGTCCGTCTCGATCCCTGCGCGGTCAGCAGACAGGGGGCTCGGAGCGGGGAGGGGGGCTTCAGTCGGAGCGTTCAGTCGCAGCTGTGTCCCAATCTGATTGCCGGCAGCGCGTGGGCGTCGTGAGCTCGGATTTGTAAAACTTAAAGAGGACAGAGTTTTAGTGAGAGGTCGGAGCCTCCCGGAGACCGCGGTTCCGTGGACCGCAGGTCCAACGGAGCGGCCTTGTTTCTCTCGGCTCCACCATGCGGCTTGGCTCGGCTCAGTCCTGTGGGACCTCACGGGCAGGACGATCCTGCAGGGGTTCCCCGGGGCGGGCAGCCGCTCAGCTTGCTCTCCACGTTCCTCCTTTGAAAAGAGATGCAGTCTTGCTGCGTGCGCACAGCCGGGCAGGTCTTTCCGATCACGGAGCCTCTTGACGCGCCTCCAGGCGTGCGAGGACAGTCCACTGGAATCAGGGCCGTCGCCGTCTTTCACCAAGGCGCGGGCTCACGGACCTGGAAGAGTCTGGCTTCCGGGCTAAGGGAACTCAAGCAGAGAAAAGGTTAGGAGGAGCAGGAGGGACGGAGCGCTGCCTCGCTCCGAGACCGCAGAGGATCTCCAGGCCAAGCTGGAGCGAGGGCATGCAGAGCATGGGCCGGCCGTGGAGCAACGCTCCACTGGATCTTCTCTCCCCCCTCCCAGGGGGGGAGGAGGAGATGGGATCTTTGGCCCGCAGCCAAAGGTCCAGCTGCTCAGGACGGAAGGTTGGTCGGAAGAGAGAGAGTTTAGTGAAAGGCCGCTTCAACGGCCTGACCCCGCGGGCCCGGTCCGATGCGGGCCTCCTGCCTCCCCTCAGCCCGGGGGGGGGGGGGAGAAAGATGGGATCTTGGCCTGGAGCCAAAGATCCAGCGCCGATGAAAGGTGGTGTGGAAGAGAGCGAAGAAGGGGGCAGCTGCAGGGTTTTGATCCTACGCGCGCTGCGGTGACGTCATCGGTGCCTCGTTTGTGATTGGATGCGCGCCGCTTGTAGGCGCCGCCCCCCCCACGCAAGGCATGCTGGGGGATTGTAGTTCATGGCACGGCGGCCTGTTCAAAGAGGCCTAGCTTTTTGGGCTCCGCTGCGTCCGGCCCCCCCCCAGGTGTCGTAAACCCCCAGGGAGTCTGTTCCCTGGCAGAAACCCTGCTGATTCACTGTTTTAATCTCGGGCCATGCAGTGGGGGTCGTAAACGGACTATCTCGAGCCAGGCCGAGATAACCAGGAGGGCAGCAGGGGGTCATAAAACTGACTTCAGGAAGAAGGGCCAAAAACTGGCTTTACTGGTCTTCATAATAACAAAATGTTCATACATTTATAAGTCCAGAGTTCACATGGGCATATGGGCGACGCCCAACATATGTGTACTATTGAGTATTGACGTGTGTTTCAGAGAGCAGAAGATATGATGACTAGTTGCCTATAAGTATTGTAATGGTACAAAAAGTCAAACTTCAGAGGCAGGTTATCATTTATCCTAACCTTTATTGGAATTTACATCCAAGTTTAGTGGCAGGAATCTGAGGGAAACGGATGTAACAACAAAACTGGACAAGAACATCATTCATTGTGCCACAACCACAACCAAATTCACTCTATCCGGATGGCGAAATTTTTTTTATATTGTTATCTGTTTAGCAGCTAATATAAGCATCAAATAAACTTACCTTAATAATTTGAGATTCAGTTGTTACAGCATTGATCGGTGTTGTCATTACAGTATAAGGGTCTCAAAAAAATCCCGTACAATCCCGTGAGACCACCTCTGCCTCCTGCCGCATCTTCACTTGCCCCCTCCCTCCCCGCTGCATGCGTTGGCATGGCAACGGTAAACAGAACAGGGACGCGAGTGAAACACAACATTACAGTCAAGCACAACAGAGGAGTTTTAAAGGGGACCTATTATGAAAAACACGTTTTTTCTTGTTTTAACATGTATAAAGTGACTTCTATGAGACGTTCAGATTCTGCTCCCGTTGTTACGTAACGACGGGAGCAGAATCCATAGGTCGGCCTCCGCTGCTGAAACCACCCCGACAACCAACTCCGCCGGCTGGAGGTCTGTAGGATGGACGTGGTCTGCACGATGGACGTGGTCTGCAGGATGGACGTGGTCTGCAGGATGGACGTGGTCTGTAGGAGGAACGTGGTCTGCAGGATGGACGTGGTCTGTAGGATGGACGTGGTCTGTAGGATGGGGGTGTGGTCTGCAGGATGGACGTGGTCTGTAGGATGGACGTGGTCTGTAGGATGGACGTGGTCTGTAGGATGGGGGCATGGTCTGTAGGATGGACGTGGTCTGCAGGATGGACGTGGTCTGTAGGATGGACTTGGTCTGCAGGATGGACGTGGTCTCTAGGATGGACGTGGTCTGCAGGATGGACGTGGTCTGTAGGTTGGACGTGGTCTGTAGGATGGGGACGTGGTCTGTAGGATGGACGTGGTCTCTAGGATGGACGTGGTCTGCAGGATGGACGTGGTCTGTAGGTTGGACGTGGTCTGTAGGATGGACGTGGTCTGTAGGATGGACGTGGTCTGTAGGTTGGACGTGGTCTGTAGGGGACGTGGTCTGCAGGATGGACGTGGTCTGTAGGATGGACGTGGTCTGTAGGATGAGGGCGTGTGTACTATTGAGTATTGACGTGTGTTTCAGAGAGCAGAAGATATGATGACTAGTTGCCTATAAGTATTGTAATGGTACAAAAAGTCAAACTTCAGAGGCAGGTTATCATTTATCCTAACCTTTATTGGAATTTACATCCAAGTTTAGTGGCAGGAATCTGAGGGAAACGGATGTAACAACAAAACTGGACAAGAACATCATTCATTGTGCCACAACCACAACCAAATTCACTCTATCCGGATGGCGAAATTTTTTTTATATTGTTATCTGTTTAGCAGCTAATATAAGCATCAAATAAACTTACCTTAATAATTTGAGATTCAGTTGTTACAGCATCGATCGGTGTTGTCATTACAGTATTAGGGTCTCAAAAAAATCCCGTACAATCCCGTGAGACCACCTCTGCCTCCTGCCGCATCTTCACTTGCCCCCTCCCTCCCCGCTGCATGCGTTGGCATGGCAACGGTAAACAGAACAGGGACGCGAGTGAAACACAACATTACAGTCAAGCACAACAGAGGAGTTTTAAAGGGGACCTATTATGAAAAACACGTTTTTTCTTGTTTTAACATGTATAAAGTGACTTCTATGAGACGTTCAGATTCTGCTCCCGTTGTTACGTAACGACGGGAGCAGAATCCATAGGTCGGCCTCCGCTGCTGAAACCACCCCGACAACCAACTCCGCCGGCTGGAGGTCTGTAGGATGGACGTGGTCTGCACGATGGACGTGGTCTGCAGGATGGACGTGGTCTGCAGGATGGACGTGGTCTGTAGGAGGGACGTGGTCTGCAGGATGGACGTGGTCTGTAGGATGGACGTGGTCTGTAGGATGGGGGTGTGGTCTGCAGGATGGACGTGGTCTGTAGGATGGACGTGGTCTGTAGGATGGACGTGGTCTGTAGGATGGGGGCATGGTCTGTAGGATGGACGTGGTCTGCAGGATGGACGTGGTCTGTAGGATGGACGTGGTCTGCAGGATGGACGTGGTCTCTAGGATGGACGTGGTCTGCAGGATGGACGTGGTCTGTAGGTTGGACGTGGTCTGTAGGATGGGGACGTGGTCTGTAGGATGGACGTGGTCTCTAGGATGGACGTGGTCTGCAGGATGGACGTGGTCTGTAGGTTGGACGTGGTCTGTAGGATGGACGTGGTCTGTAGGATGGACGTGGTCTGTAGGTTGGACGTGGTCTGTAGGGGACGTGGTCTGCAGGATGGAAGTGGTCTGTAGGATGGACGTGGTCTGTAGGATGAGGGCGTGTGTACTATTGAGTATTGACGTGTGTTTCAGAGAGCAGAAGATATGATGACTAGTTGCCTATAAGTATTGTAATGGTACAAAAAGTCAAACTTCAGAGGCAGGTTATCATTTATCCTAACCTTTATTGGAATTTACATCCAAGTTTAGTGGCAGGAATCTGAGGGAAACGGATGTAACAACAAAACTGGACAAGAACATCATTCATTGTGCCACAACCACAACCAAATTCACTCTATCCGGATGGCGAAATTTTTTTTATATTGTTATCTGTTTAGCAGCTAATATAAGCATCAAATAAACTTACCTTAATAATTTGAGATTCAGTTGTTACAGCATCGATCGGTGTTGTCATTACAGTATTAGGGTCTCAAAAAAATCCCGTACAATCCCGTGAGACCACCTCTGCCTCCTGCCGCATCTTCACTTGCCCCCTCCCTCCCCGCTGCATGCGTTGGCATGGCAACGGTAAACAGAACAGGGACGCGAGTGAAACACAACATTACAGTCAAGCACAACAGAGGAGTTTTAAAGGGGACCTATTATGAAAAACACGTTTTTTCTTGTTTTAACATGTATAAAGTGACTTCTATGAGACGTTCAGATTCTGCTCCCGTTGTTACGTAACGACGGGAGCAGAATCCATAGGTCGGCCTCCGCTGTTGAAACCACCCCGACAACCAACTCCGCCGGCTGGAGGTCGTTAGGATGGACGTGGTCTGCACGATGGACGTGGTCTGCAGGATGGACGTGGTCTGTAGGATGGGGCGTGGTCTGCAGGATGGACGTGGTCTGTAGGATGGACGTGGTCTGTAGGATGGGGGTGTGGTCTGCAGGATGGACGTGGTCTGTAGGATGGACGTGGTCTGTAGGATGGGGGCATGGTCTGTAGGATGGACGTGGTCTGCAGGATGGACGTGGTCTCTAGGAGGGACGTGGTCTGCAGGATGGACGTGGTCTGTAGGATGGACGTGGTCTGTAGGATGGGGGTGTGGTCTGCAGGATGGACGTGGTCTGTAGGATGGACGTGGTCTGTAGGATGGGGGCATGGTCTGTAGGATGGACGTGGTCTGTAGGATGGACGTGGTCTGCAGGATGGACGTGGTCTGCAGGATGGACGTGGTCTGCAGGATGGGGATGTGGTCTGTAGGATGGGGGCGTGGTCTGTAGGATGGGGGCGTGGTCTACAGGATGGTCTACAGGATGGGGGCGGATGGGCCACCGTCCACCCTCACCCCCACCAGGACCCCTGAACTATCAACTCACCCTCCACCCTCACCCTCCACACTCACTCCCACCCTCTCCCTCCACCCTCACCCTCCACCCTCCACCCTCCACCCTCACCCTCCACCCTCACCCTCTCCCTCCACCCTCACCCTCAGCCCCACCAGGACCCCTGAACTATCAACTCACTCTCCACCCTCCACCCTCACTGTTTACAGATCACTCGGCGCTGGTCACTGTTAATGTTACAATATCACACATGAAACTCTGCTGCGATTAGCTGCGGCTGTTATTGGTCTTTTAAAAAATTATTTATTTCCAAAAAACTTTATTTCTAGTGTGTGTTGTGACTGACTGTAGTCTCCTCTGCTCCATGGGGG